>NC_088402.1:679596-837096 GCF_034236695.1 Oncorhynchus nerka
GCTGGTCTGTCATAATATAATAGAGACACTAGATTTACCTGGTCTGTCATAATATAATAGAGACAGTAGATCTAGATGGTCTGTCATAATATAATAGAGACAGTAGATCTAGCTGGTCTGTCATAATATAATAGAGACACTAGATTTACCTGGTCTGTCATAATATAATAGAGACAGTAGATCTAGCTGGTCTGTCATAATATAATAGAGACAATAGATCTAGCTGGTCTGTTATATTATAATAGAGACAGTAGATCTAGCTGGTCTGTCATAATATAATAGAGACAGTAGATCTAGCTGGTCTGTCATAATATAATAGAGACAGTAGATCTAGCTGGTCTGTCATAATATAATAGAGACAGTAGATCTAGCTGGTCTGTCATAATATAATAGAGACAGTAGATCTAGCTGGTCTGTCATAATATAATAGAGACAGTAGATCTAGCTGGTCTGTCATAATATAATAGAGACAGTAGATCTAGCTGGTCTGTCATAATATAATAGAGACAGTAGATCTAGCTGGTCTGTCAGATCTAGCTGGTCTGTCATAATATAATAGAGACAGTAGATCTAGCTGTCTGTCATATATAATAGAGACAGTGTCATGTCATAATATAATAGAGACAGTCTGATCTAGAGACAGTAGATCTAGCTGGTCTGTCATAATATAATAGAGCCTAGATCCATATAATATACTACCTGACATGATGACAGCTGGTCTGTCATATTAATAGAGACAGTAGATCTAGCTGGTCTGTCATAATATAAGACAGTAGAGACAGACAGTAGATCTAGCTGGTCTGTCATGGTCTGTCATATTATAATAGAGACAGCTGGTCTATATAATAGCAGTGGTCTGTCATAATATAATAGAGACAGTATAATAGATCTAGCTGGTCTGTCATAATATAATAGAGACAGTATAATAGATCTAGCTGGTCTGTCATATTATAATAGAGACAGCTGGTCTGTCATCTAATAGAGACAGTAGATCTGGTCTGTCTGTCATAATATAATAAGAGACAGTAGATCTAGCTGGTCTGTCATATAATAGAGACAGAGACATAGATCTATGGTCTAGAGACAGTAGATCTAGCTGGTCTGTCATAATAATAGAGACACAGATCTAGCTGGTCTGTCATCTATAATAGAGACAGTAGATCTAGGTGGTCTGTCATATTATAATAGAGACAGTAGATCTAGCTGGTCTGTCATAATATAATAGAGACAGTAGATCTAGCTGGTCTGTCATAATATAATAGAGACAGTAGATCTAGCTGGTCTGTCATAATATAATAGAGACAGTAGATCTAGCTGGTCTGTCATAATATAATAGAGACAGTAGATCTAGCTGGTCTGTCATAATATAATAGAGACAGTAGATCTAGCTGGTCTGTCATATATATATATAGAGACAGATCCAGCTGGTCTGTCAGATCTAGCTGGTCTGTCATATTATAATAGAGACAGTAGATCTAGCTGGTCTGTCATAATATAATAGAGACAGTAGATCTAGCTGGTCTGTCATATAATAATAGAGACAGTAGATCTAGCTGGTCTGTCATAATATAATAGAGACAGTAGATCTAGCTGGTCTGTCATATAATAATAGAGACAGTAGATCTAGCTGGTCTGTCATAATATAATAGAGACAGTAGATCTAGCTGGTCTGTCATAATATAATAGAGACAGTAGATCTAGCTGGTCTGTCATAATATAATAGAGACAGTAGATCTAGCTGGTCTGTCATAATATAATAGAGACAGTAGATCTAGCTGGTCTGTCATAATATAATAGAGACAGTAGATCTAGCTGGTCTGTCATAATATAATAGAGACAGTAGATCTAGCTGGTCTGTCATAATATAATAGAGACAGTAGATCTAGCTGGTCTGTCATAATATAATAGAGACAGTAGATCTAGCTGGTCTGTCATAATATAATAGAGACAGTAGATCTAGCTGGTCTGTCATAATATAATAGAGACAGTAGATCTAGCTGGTCTGTCATAATATAATAGAGACAGTAGATCTAGCTGGTCTGTCATAATATAATAGAGACAGTAGATCTAGCTGGTCTGTCATAATATAATAGAGACAGTAGATCTAGCTGGTCTGTCATATTATAATAGAGACAGTAGATCTAGCTGGTCTGTCATAATATAATAGAGACAGTAGATCTAGCTGGTCTGTCATAATATAATAGAGACAGTAGATCTAGCTGGTCTGTCATATTATAATAGAGACAGTAGATCTAGCTGGTCTCATAATATAATAGAGACAGTAGATCTAGCTGGTCTGTCATATTATAATAGAGACAGTAGATCTAGCTGGTCTGTTATAATAGAGACAGTAGATCTAGCTGGTCTGTCATAATATAATAGAGACAGTAGATCTAGCTGGTCTCATAATATAACAGAGACAGTAGATCGAGCTGGTCTGTCATATTATAATAGAGACAATAGATCTAGCTGGTCTGTTATAATAGAGACAGTAGATCTAGCTGGTCTGTCATAATATAATAGAGACAGTAGATCTAGCTGGTCTGTCATAATATAATAGAGACAGTAGATCTAGCTGGTCTGTCATAATATAATAGAGACAGTAGATCTAGCTGGTCTGTCATATTATAATAGAGACAGTAGATCTAGCTGGTCTGTCATAATATAATAGAGACAGTAGATCTAGCTGGTCTGTCATATTATAATAGAGACAGTAGATCTAGCTGGTCTGTCATATTATAATAGAGACAGTAGATCTAGCTGGTCTGTCATAATATAATAGAGACAGTAGATCTAGCTGGTCTGTCATAATATAATAGAGACAGTAGATCTAGCTGGTCTGTCATAATATAATAGAGACAGTAGATCTAGCTGGTCTGTCATAATATAATAGAGACAGTAGATCTAGCTGGTCTGTCATATTATAATAGAGACAGTAGATCTAGCTGGTCTGTCATAATATAATAGAGACAGTAGATCTAGCTGGTCTGTCATATTATAATAGAGACAGTAGATCTAGCTGGTCTGTCATAATATAATAGAGACAGTAGATCTAGCTGGTCTGTCATAATATAATAGAGACAGTAGATCTAGCTGGTCTGTCATAATATAATAGAGACAGTAGATCTAGCTGGTCTGTCATAATATAACAGAGACAGTAGATCTAGCTGGTCTGTCATATATAATAGAGACAGTAGATCTAGCTGGTCTGTCATAATATAATAGAGACAGTAGATCTAGCTGGTCTGTCATAATATAATAGAGACAGTAGATCTAGCTGGTCTGTCATATTATAATAGAGACAGTAGATCTAGCTGGTCTGTTATAATAGAGACAGTAGATCTAGCTGGTCTGTCATAATATAATAGAGACAGTAGATCTAGCTGGTCTGTCATAATATAATAGAGACAGTAGATCTAGCTGGTCTGTCATAATATAATAGAGACAGTAGATCTAGCTGGTCTGTCATAATATAATAGAGACAGTAGATCTAGCTGGTCTGTCATATTATAATAGAGACAGTAGATCTAGCTGGTCTGTCATAATATAATAGAGACAGTAGATCTAGCTGGTCTGTCATAATATAATAGAGACAGTAGATCTAGCTGGTCTGTCATAATATAATAGAGACAGTAGATCTAGCTGGTCTGTCATATTATAATAGAGACAGTAGATCTAGCTGGTCTGTCATATTATAATAGAGACAGTAGATCTAGCTGGTCTGTCATAATATAATAGAGACAGTAGATCTAGCTGGTCTGTCATAATATAATAGAGACAGTAGATCTAGCTGGTCTGTCATAATATAATAGAGACAGTAGATCTAGCTGGTCTGTCATAATATAATAGAGACAGTAGATCTAGCTGGTCTGTCATAATATAATAGAGACAGTAGATCTAGCTGGTCTGTCATATTATAATAGAGACAGTAGATCTTGCTGGTCTGTCATATTATAATAGAAACAGTAGATCTAGCTGGTCTGTCATATTATAATAGAGACAGTAGATCTAGCTGGTCTGTCATATTATAATAGAGACAGTAGATCTAGCTGGTCTGTCATATTATAATAGAGACAGTAGATCTAGCTGGTCTGTCATATTATAATAGAGACAGTAGATCTAGCTGGTCTGTCATAATATAATAGAGACAGTAGATCTAGCTGGTCTGTCATAATATAATAGAGACAGTAGATCTAGCTGGTCTGTCAATATAATCGAGACAGTAGATCTAGCTGGTCTGTCAATATAATCGAGACAGTAGATCTTGCTGGTCTGTCATATTATAATAGAGACAGTAGATCTAGCTGGTCTGTCATATTATAATAGAGACAGTAGATCTAGCTGGTCTGTCATATTATAATAGAGACAATAGATCTAGCTGGTCTGTCATAATATAGAGACAATAAATCTAGCTAGTCTGTCATAATATAATTAATACAGTACATCTAGCTGGTCTGTCATAATATAATATAATAGAGACTGTCATAGATCTAGAGACAGGTCTGGTCATATTATAATAGAGACAGTAGATCTAGCTGGTCTGTCATATTATAATAGAGACAGTAGATCTAGCTGGTCTGTCATAACATAATAGAGACAGTAGATCTAGCTGGTCTGTCATAATATAATAGAGACAGTAGATCTAGCTGGTCTGTCATAATATAATAGAGACAGTAGATCTAGCTGGTCTGTCATATTATAATAGAGACAGTAGATCTAGCTGGTCTGTCAATATAATAGAGACAGTAGATCTAGCTGGTCTGTCATATTATAATAGAGACAGTAGATCTAGCTGGTCTGTCATATTATAATAGAGACAGTAGATCTAGCTGGTCTGTCAATATAATAGAGACAGTAGATCTAGCTGGTCCGTCATATTATAATAGAGACAGTAGATCTAGTTGGTCTGTCATAATATAATAGAGACAGTAGATCTAGCTGGTCTGTCATAATATAGAGACAATAAATCTAGCTAGTCTGTCATAATATAATAGAGACAGTAGATCTAGCTGGTCTGTCATAATATAATAGAGACAGTAGATCTAGCTGGTCTGTCATATTATAATAGAGACAGTAGATCTAGCTGGTCTGTCATATTATAATAGAGACAGTAGATCTAGCTGGTCTGTCATAATATAATAGAGACAGTAGATCTAGCTGGTCTGTCATAATATAATAGAGACAGTAGATCTAGCTGGTCTGTCATAATATAATAGAGACAGTAGATCTAGCTGGTCTGTCATATTATAATAGAGACAGTAGATCTAGCTGGTCTGTCATATATAATAGAGACAGTAGATCTAGCTGGTCTGTCATATTATAATAGAGACAGTAGATCTAGCTGGTCTGTCATAATATAATAGAGACAGTAGATCTAGCTGGTCTGTCATAATATAATAGAGACAGTAGATCTAGCTGGTCTGTCATATTATTATAGAGACAGTAGATCTAGCTGGTCTGTCATATATAATAGAGACAGTAGATCTAGCTGGTCTGTCATATTATAATAGAGACAGTAGATCTAGCTGGTCTGTCATATTATAATAGAGACAGTAGATCTAGCTGGTCTGTCATAATATAATAGAGACAGTAGATCTAGCTGGTCTGTCATATTATAATAGAGACAGTAGATCTAGCTGGTCTGTCATATTATAATAGAGACAGTAGATCTAGCTGGTCTGTCATAATATAATAGAGACAGTAGATCTAGCTGGTCTGTCATATATAATAGAGACAGTAGATCTAGCTGGTCTGTCATATATAATAGAGACAGTAGATCTAGCTGGTCTGTCATAATATAATAGAGACAGTAGATCTAGCTGGTCTGTCATAATATAATAGAGACAGTAGATCTAGCTGGTCTGTCATATTATAATAGAGACAGTAGATCTAGCTGGTCTGTCATAATATAATAGAGACAGTAGATCTAGCTGGTCTGTCATAATATAATAGAGACAGTAGATCTAGCTGGTCTGTCATAATATAATAGAGACAGTAGATCTAGCTGGTCTGTCATAATATAATAGAGACAGTAGATCTAGCTGGTCTGTCATAATATAATAGAGACAGTAGATCTAGCTGGTCTGTCATATATAATAGAGACAGTAGATCTAGCTGGTCTGTCATATATAATAGAGACAGTAGATCTAGCTGGTCTGTCATAATATAATAGAGACAGTAGATCTAGCTGGTCTGTCATATTATAATAGAGACAGTAGATCTAGCTGGTCTGTCATAATATAATAGAGACAGTAGATCTAGCTGGTCTGTCATATTATAATAGAGACAGTAGATCTAGCTGGTCTGTCATAATATAATAGAGACAGTAGATCTAGCTGGTCTGTCATATATAATAGAGACAGTAGATCTAGCTGGTCTGTCATAATATAATAGAGACAGTAGATCTAGCTGGTCTGTCATATTATAATAGAGACAGTAGATCTAGCTGGTCTGTCATATTATAATAGAGACAGTAGATCTAGCTGGTCTGTCATAATATAATAGAGACAGTAGATCTAGCTGGTCTGTCATAATATAATAGAGACAGTAGATCTAGCTGGTCTGTCATAATATAATAGAGACAGTAGATCTAGCTGGTCTGTCATAATATAATAGAGACAGTAGATCTAGCTGGTCTGTCATAATATAATAGAGACAGTAGATCTAGCTGGTCTGTCATATTATAATAGAGACAGTAGATCTAGCTGGTCTGTCATTATATAATAGAGACAGTAGATCTAGCTGGTCTGTCATATTATAATAGAGACAGTAGATCTAGCTGGTCTGTCATAATATAATAGAGACAGTAGATCTAGCTGGTCTGTCATATTATAATAGAGACAGTAGATCTAGCTGGTCTGTCATAATATAATAGAGACAGTAGATCTAGCTGGTCTGTCATAATATAATAGAGACAGTAGATCTAGCTGGTCTGTCATAATATAATAGAGACAGTAGATCTAGCTGGTCTGTCATAATATAATAGAGACAGTAGATCTAGCTGGTCTGTCATAATATAATAGAGACAGTAGATCTAGCTGGTCTGTCATATTATAATAGAGACAGTAGATCTAGCTGGTCTGTCATATTATAATAGAGACAGTAGATCTAGCTGGTCTGTCATAATATAATAGAGACAGTAGATCTAGCTGGTCTGTCATATATAATAGAGACAGTAGATCTAGCTGGTCTGTCATATTATAATAGCGACAGTAGATCTAGCTGGTCTGTCATAATATAATAGAGAGACAGTATATCTAGCTGGTCTGTCATAATATAATAGAGACAGTAGATCTAGCTGGTCTGTCATAATATAATAGAGACAGTAGATCTAGCTGGTCTGTCATAATATAATAGAGACAGTAGATCTAGCTGGTCTGTCATAATATAATAGAGACAGTAGATCTAGCTGGTCTGTCATAATATAATAGAGACAAGTAGATCTAGCTGGTCTGTCATAATATAATAGAGACAGTAGATCTAGCTGGTCTGTCATAATATAATAGAGACAGTAGATCTAGCTGGTCTGTCATATTATAATAGAGACAGTAGATCTAGCTGGTCTGTCATAATATAATAGAGACAGTAGATCTAGCTGGTCTGTCATAATATAATAGAGACAGTAGATCTAGCTGGTCTGTCATATTATAATAGAGACAGTAGATCTAGCTGGTCTGTCATAATATAATAGAGACAGTAGATCTAGCTGGTCTGTCATATTATAATAGAGACAGTAGATCTAGCTGGTCTGTCATATTATAATAGAGACAGTAGATCTAGCTGGTCTGTCATATTATAATAGAGACAGTAGATCTAGCTGGTCTGTCATAATATAATAGAGACAGTAGATCTAGCTGGTCTGTCATAATAATAGAGACAGTAGATCTAGCTGGTCTGTCATATATAATAGAGACAGTAGATCTAGCTGGTCTGTCATAATATAATAGAGACAGTAGATCTAGCTGGTCCGTCATAATATAATAGAGACAGTAGTTCTAGCTGGTCTGTCATAATATAATAGAGACAGTAGTTCTACCTGGTCTGTCATATTAATAGAGACAGTAGATCTAGCTGGTCTGTCATAATTTAATAGAGACAGTAGATCTAGCTGGTCTGTCATATTATAATAGAGACAGTAGATCTAGCTGGTCTGTCATATTATAATAGAGACAGTAGATCTAGCTGGTCTGTCATATTATAATAGAGACAGTAGATCTAGCTGGTCTGTCATAATATAGAGACAGTAGATCTAGCTGGTCTGTCATAATATAATAGAGACAGTAGATCTAGCTGGTCTGTCATAATATAATAGAGACAGTAGATCTAGCTGGTCTGTCATATTATAATAGAGACAGTAGATCTAGCTGGTCTGTCATATTATAATAGAGACAGTAGATCTAGCTGGTCTGTCATAATATAATAGAGACAGTAGATCTAGCTGGTCTGTCATATTATAATAGAGACAGTAGATCTAGCTGGTCTGTCATATTATAATAGAGACAGTAGATCTAGCTGGTCTGTCATAATATAATAGAGACAGTAGATCTAGCTGGTCTGTCATATTATAATAGAGACAGTAGATCTAGCTGGTCTGTCATATTATAATAGAGACAGTAGATCTAGCTGGTCCGTCATATTATAATAGAGACAGTAGATCTAGCTGGCCTGTCATAATAAAATGTATAAAGTACATCTAGCTGGTCTGTCATGTTATAATAGTGACAGTAGATCTAGATGGTCTGTCCTAAAATAATAGAGACAGTAGATCTAGCTGGTCTGTCATATTATAATCGAGACAGTAGATCTAGCTGGTCTGTCATAATATAATAGAGACAGTAGATCTAGCTGGTCTGTCATATTATAATAGAGACAGTATATCTAGATGGTCAGTCATAATATAATAGAGACAGTAGATCTAGCTGGTCTGTCATAATAAAATGTATACAGTACATCTAGCTGGTCTGTCATTTTATAAAAAAGATAGTAGATCTAGCTGGTCTGTCATAATATAATAGCGACATTAGATCTAGCTGGTCTCTCATAATATAATAGAGACAATAGATCTAGCTGGTCCGTCATATTATAATAGAGACAGTAGATCTAGCTGGTCTGTCATAATATAATAGAGACAGTAGATCTAGCTGGTCTGTCATAATATCATAGAGACAGTAGATCTAGCTGGTCTGTCATATTAAAATAGAGACAGTAGATCTAGCTGGTCTGTAATAATAAAATAGAGACAGTAGATCTAGCTGGTCTGTCATAATATCATAGAGACAGTAGATCTAGCTGGTCTGTCATATTAAAATAGAGACAGTAGATCTAGCTGGTCGGTCATATTATAGTCGAGACAGTAGATCTAGCTGGTCTGTCATAATATAATAGAGACAGTAGATCTAGCTGGTCTGTCATATTATAATAGAGACAGTAGATCTAGCTGGTCTGTCATAATATAATAGAGACAGTAGATCTAGCTGGTCTGTCATAATATAATAGAGACAGTAGATCTAGCTGGTCTGTCATATTATAATAGAGACAGTAGATCTAGCTGGTCTGTAATAATAAAATAGAGACAGTAGATCTAGCTGGTCTGTCATAATATAATAGAGACAGTAGATCTAGCTGGTCTGTCATAATATAATAGAGACAGTAGATCTAGCTGGTCTGTCATAATATAATAGAGACAGTAGATCTAGCTGGTCTGTCATATATAATAGAGACAGTAGATCTAGCTGGTCTGTCATATTATAATAGAGACAGTAGATCTAGCTGGTCTGTCATATATAATAGAGACAGTAGATCTAGCTGGTCTGTCAAATTATAATAGAGACAGTAGATCTAGCTGGTCTGTCATATTATAATAGAGACAGTAGATATACCTAGTCTGTCATAATAGAGACAATAGATCTAGCTGGTCTGCCATAATATAATAAAGACAGTGTATCTAGCTGGTCTGTCATAATATAATAGAGACAGTAGATCTAGCTGGTCTGTCATATTATAATAGAGACAGTAGATCTAGCTGGTCTGTCATATTATAATAGAGACAGTAGATCTAGCTGGTCTGTCATAATATAATAGAGACAGTAGATCTAGCTGGTCTGTCATATTATAATAGAGACAGTAGATCTAGCTGGTCTGTCATATTATAATAGAGACAGAAGATCTAGCTGGTCTGTCATAATATAATAGAGACAGTAGATCTAGCTGGTCTGTCATATTATAATAGAGACAGTAGATCTAGCTGGTCTGTCATATTATAATAGAGACAATAGATCTAGCTGGTCTGTCATATTATAATAGAGACAGTAGATCTAGCTGGTCTGTCATAATATAATAGAGACAGTAGATCTAGCTGGTCTGTCATATATAATAGAGACAGTAGATCTAGCTGGTCTGTCATAATATAATAGAGACAGTAGATCTAGCTGGTCTGTCATATTATAATAGAGACAGTAGATCTAGCTGGTCTGTCATAATATAATAGAGACAGTAGATCTAGCTGGTCTGTCATATTATAATAGAGACAGTAGATCTAGCTGGTCTGTCATATTATAATAGAGACAGTAGATCTAGCTGGTCTGTCATATTATAATAGAGACAGTAGATCTAAAAAAGATAGTAGATCTAGCTGGTCTGTCATAATATAATAGTGACATTAGATCTAGCTGGTCTGTCATAATATAATAGAGACAGTAGATCTAGCTGGTCTGTCATAATATAATAGAGACAGTAGATCTAGCTGGTCTGTCATATTATAATAGAGACAGTAGATCTAGCTGGTCTGTCATAATATAATAGAGACAGTAGATCTAGCTGGTCTGTCATAATATAATAGAGACAGTAGATCTAGCTGGTCTGTCATATTAAAATAGAGACAGTAGATCTAGCTGGTCTGTCATAATATAATAGAGACAGTAGATCTAGCTGGTCTGTCATAATATAATAGAGACAGTAGATCTAGCTGGTCTGTCATAATATAATAGAGACAGTAGATCTAGCTGGTCTGTCATATTATAATAGAGACAGTAGATCTAGCTGGTCTGTCATAATATAATAGAGACAGTAGATCTAGCTGGTCTGTCAATATAATAGAGACAGTAGATCTAGCTGGTCTGTCATAATATAATAGAGACAGTAGATCTAGCTGGTCTGTCATAATATAATAGAGACAGTAGATCTAGCTGGTCTGTCATATTATAATAGAGACAGTAGATCTAGCTGGTCTGTCATAATATAATAGAGACAGTAGATCTAGCTGGTCTGTCATAATATAATAGAGACAGTAGATCTAGCTGGTCTGTCATAATATAATAGAGACAGTAGATCTAGCTGGTCTGTCATAATATAATAGAGACAGTAGATCTAGCTGGTCTGTCAATATAATCGAGACAGTAGATCTTGCTGGTCTGTCATATTATAATAGAGACAGTAGATCAACCTGGTCTGTCATATTATAATAGAGACAGTAGATCTAGCTGGTCTGTCATATTATAATAGAGACAGTAGATCTAGCTGGTCTGTCATAATATAATAGAGACAGTAGATCTAGCTGGTCTGTCATATTATAATAGAGACAGTAGATCTAGCTGGTCTGTCAATATAATAGAGACAGTAGATCTAGCTGGTCTGTCATAATATAATATAATAGAGACAGTAGATCTAGCTGGTCTGTCATAATATAATAGAGACAGTAGATCTAGCTGGTCTGTCATAATATAATAGAGACAGTAGATCTAGCTGGTCTGTCATATTATAATAGAGACAGTAGATCTAGCTGGTCTGTTATAATAGAGACAGTAGATCTAGCTGGTCTGTCATAATATAATAGAGACAGTAGATCTAGCTGGTCTGTCATATTATAATAGAGACAGTAGATCTAGCTGGTCTGTCATATTATAATAGAGACAGTAGATCTAGCTGGTCTGTCATAATATAATAGAGACAGTAGATCTAGCTGGTCTGTCATATTATAATAGAGACAGTAGATCTAGCTGGTCTGTCATAATATAATAGAGACAGTAGATCTAGCTGGTCTGTCATATTATAATAGAGACAGTAGATCTAGCTGGTCTGTCATAATATAATAGAGACAGTAGATCTAGCTGGTCTGTCATAATATAATAGAGACAGTAGATCTAGCTGGTCTGTCATAATATAATAGAGACAGTAGATCTAGCTGGTCTGTCATAATATAATAGAGACAGTAGATCTAGCTGGTCTGTCAATATAATAGAGACAGTAGATCTAGCTGGTCTGTCATATTATAATAGAGACAGTAGATCTAGCTGGTCTGTCATATTATAATAGAGACAGTAGATCTAGCTGGTCTGTCATATTATAATAGAGACAGTAGATCTAGCTGGTCTGTCATAATATAATAGAGACAGTAGATCTAGCTGGTCTGTCATATTATAATAGAGACAGTAGATCTAGCTGGTCTGTCAATATAATAGAGACAGTAGATCTAGCTGGTCTGTCATAATATAATAGAGACAGTAGATCTAGCTGGTCTGTCATAATATAATAGAGACAGTAGATCTAGCTGGTCTGTCATAATATAATAGAGACAGTAGATCTAGCTGGTCTGTCATATTATAATAGAGACAGTAGATCTAGCTGGTCTGTCATATATAATAGAGACAGTAGATCTAGCTGGTCTGTCATATTATAATAGAGACAGTAGATCTAGCTGGTCTGTCATAATATAATAGAGACAGTAGATCTAGCTGGTCTGTCATAATATAATAGAGACAGTAGATCTAGCTGGTCTGTCATAATATAGAGACAGTAGATCTAGCTGGTCTGTCATAATATAATAGAGACAGTAGATCTAGCTGGTCTGTCATAATATAATAGAGACAGTAGATCTAGCTGGTCTGTCATATTATAATAGAGACAGTAGATCTAGCTGGTCTGTCATAATATAATAGAGACAGTAGATCTAGCTGGTCTGTCATAATATAATAGAGACAGTAGATCTAGCTGGTCTGTCATAATATAATAGAGACAGTAGATCTAGCTGGTCTGTCATAATATAATAGAGACAGTAGATCTAGCTGGTCTGTCATATTATAATAGAGACAGTAGATCTAGCTGGTCTGTCATATTATAATAGAGACAGTAGATCTAGCTGGTCTGTCATAATATAATAGAGACAGTAGATCTAGCTGGTCTGTCATAATATAATAGAGACAGTAGATCTAGCTGGTCTGTCATAATATAATAGAGACAGTAGATCTAGCTGGTCTGTCATATTATAATAGAGACAGTAGATCTAGCTGGTCTGTCATATTATAATAGAGACAGTAGATCTAGCTGGTCTGTCATAATATAATAGAGACAGTAGATCTAGCTGGTCTGTCATAATATAATAGAGACAGTAGATCTAGCTGGTCTGTCATAATATAATAGAGACAGTAGATCTAGCTGGTCTGTCATATTATAATAGAGACAGTAGATCTAGCTGGTCTGTCATAATATAATAGAGACAGTAGATCTAGCTGGTCTGTCATAATATAATAGAGACAGTAGATCTAGCTGGTCTGTCATATATAATAGAGACAGTAGATCTAGCTGGTCTGTCATATTATAATAGAGACAGTAGATCTAGCTGGTCTGTCATAATATAATAGAGACAGTAGATCTAGCTGGTCTGTCATATTATAATAGAGACAGTAGATCTAGCTGGTCTGTCATATTATAATAGAGACAGTAGATCTAGCTGGTCTGTCATATTATAATAGAGACAGTAGATCTAGCTGGTCTGTCATAATATAATAGAGACAGTAGATCTAGCTGGTCTGTCATATTATAATAGAGACAGTAGATCTAGCTGGTCTGTCATAATATAATAGAGACAGTAGATCTAGCTGGTCTGTCATATTATAATAGAGACAGTAGATCTAGCTGGTCTGTCATATAATATAATAGAGACAGTAGATCTAGCTGGTCTGTCATATTATAATAGAGACAGTAGATCTAGCTGGTCTGTCATATTATAATAGAGACAGTAGATCTAGCTGGTCTGTCATATTATAATAGAGACAGTAGATCTAGCTGGTCTGTCATAATATAATAGAGACAGTAGATCTAGCTGGTCTGTCATAATATAATAGAGACAGTAGATCTAGCTGGTCTGTCATATTATAATAGAGACAGTAGATCTAGCTGGTCTGTCATAATATAATAGAGACAGTAGATCTAGCTGGTCTGTCATAATATAATAGAGACAGTAGATCTAGCTGGTCTGTCATATTATAATAGAGACAGTAGATCTAGCTGGTCTGTCATAATATAATAGAGACAGTAGATCTAGCTGGTCTGTCATAATATAATAGAGACAGTAGATCTAGCTGGTCTGTCATATTATAATAGAGACAGTAGATCTAGCTGGTCTGTCATATTATAATAGAGACAGTAGATCTAGCTGGTCTGTCATAATATAATAGAGACAGTAGATCTAGCTGGTCTGTCATAATATAATAGAGACAGTAGATCTAGCTGGTCTGTCATATTATAATAGAGACAGTAGATCTAGCTGGTCTGTCATATTATAATAGAGACAGTAGATCTAGCTGGTCTGTCATAATATAATAGAGACAGTAGATCTAGCTGGTCTGTCATAATATAATAGAGACAGTAGATCTAGCTGGTCTGTCATAATATAATAGAGACAGTAGATCTAGCTGGTCTGTCATATAAATAGACAGTAGATCTAGCTGGTCTGTCATATTATAATAGAGACAGTAGATCTAGCTGGTCTGTCATATTATAATAGAGACAGTAGATCTAGCTGGTCTGTCATATTATAATAGAGACAGTAGATCTAGCTGGTCTGTCATAATTATAATAGAGACAGTAGATCTAGCTGGTCTGTCATAATATAATAGAGACAGTAGATCTAGCTGGTCTGTCATAATATAATAGAGACAGTAGATCTAGCTGGTCTGTCATATTATAATAGAGACAGTAGATCTAGCTGGTCTGTCATATTATAATAGAGACAGTAGATCTAGCTGGTCTGTCATAATATAATAGAGACAGTAGATCTAGCTGGTCTGTCATAATATAATAGAGACAGTAGATCTAGCTGGTCTGTCATAATATAATAGAGACAGTAGATCTAGCTGGTCTGTCATAATATAATAGAGACAGTAGATCTAGCTGGTCTGTCATATTATAATATAGACAGTAGATCTAGCTGGTCTGTCATAATATAATAGAGACAGTAGATCTAGCTGGTCTGTCATATTATAATAGAGACAGTAGATCTAGCTGGTCTGTCATAATATAATAGAGACAGTAGATCTAGCTGGTCTGTCATATTATAATAGAGACAGTAGATCTAGCTGGTCTGTCATATTATAATAGAGACAGTAGATCTAGCTGGTCTGTCATAATATAATAGAGACAGTAGATCTAGCTGGTCTGTCATATTATAATAGAGACAGTAGATCTAGCTGGTCTGTCATATTATAATAGAGACAGTAGATCTAGCTGGTCTGTCATAATATAATAGAGACAGTAGATCTAGCTGGTCTGTCATATATAATAGAGACAGTAGATCTAGCTGGTCTGTCATAATATAATAGAGACAGTAGATCTAGCTGGTCTGTCATAATATAATAGAGACAGTAGATCTAGCTGGTCTGTCATAATATAATAGAGACACAGTAGATCTAGCTGGTCTGTCATAATATAATAGAGACAGTAGATCTAGCTGGTCTGTCATATATAATAGAGACAGTAGATCTAGCTGGTCTGTCATATTATAATAGAGACAGTAGATCTAGCTGGTCTGTCATATTATAATAGAGACAGTAGATCTAGCTGGTCTCATAATATAACAGAGACAGTAGATCGAGCTGGTCTGTCATATTATAATAGAGACAATAGATCTAGCTGGTCTGTTATAATAGAGACAGTAGATCTAGCTGGTCTGTCATATTATAATAGAGACAGTAGATCTAGCTGGTCTGTCATAATATAATAGAGACAGTAGATCTAGCTGGTCTGTCATAATATAATAGAGACAGTAGATCTAGCTGGTCTGTCATATTATAATAGAGACAGTAGATCTAGCTGGTCTGTCATAATATAATAGAGACAGTAGATCTAGCTGGTCTGTCATATTATAATAGAGACAGTAGATCTAGCTGGTCTGTCATATTATAATAGAGACAGTAGATCTAGCTGGTCTGTCATATTATAATAGAGACAGTAGATCTAGCTGGTCTGTCATAATATAATAGAGACAGTAGATCTAGCTGGTCTGTCATAATATAATAGAGACAGTAGATCTAGCTGGTCTGTCATAATATAATAGAGACAGTAGATCTAGCTGGTCTGTCATATTATAATAGAGACAGTAGATCTAGCTGGTCTGTCATAATATAATAGAGACAGTAGATCTAGCTGGTCTGTCATATTATAATAGAGACAGTAGATCTAGCTGGTCTGTCATAATATAATAGAGACAGTAGATCTAGCTGGTCTGTCATATATATAATAGAGACAGTAGATCTAGCTGGTCTGTCATATTATAATAGAGACAGTAGATCTAGCTGGTCTGTCATAATATAATAGAGACAGTAGATCTAGCTGGTCTGTCATAATATAATAGAGACAGTAGATCTAGCTGGTCTGTCATATTATAATAGAGACAGTAGATCTAGCTGGTCTGTCATAATATAATAGAGACAGTAGATCTAGCTGGTCTGTCATATTATAATAGAGACAGTAGATCTAGCTGGTCTGTCATATTATAATAGAGACAGTAGATCTAGCTGGTCTGTCATAATATAATAGAGACAGTAGATCTAGCTGGTCTGTCATAATATAATAGAGACAGTAGATCTAGCTGGTCTGTCATATTATAATAGAGACAGTAGATCTAGCTGGTCTGTCATATTATAATAGAGACAGTAGATCTAGCTGGTCTGTCATAATATAATAGAGACAGTAGATCTAGCTGGTCTGTCATAATATAATAGAGACAGTAGATCTAGCTGGTCTGTCAATATAATAATAGAGACAGTAGATCTAGCTGGTCTGTCATAATTATAATAGAGACAGTAGATCTAGCTGGTCTGTCATAATATAATAGAGACAGTAGATCTAGCTGGTCTGTCATATTATAATAGAGACAGTAGATCTAGCTGGTCTGTCATAATATAATAGAGACAGTAGATCTAGCTGGTCTGTCATATTATAATAGAGACAGTAGATCTAGCTGGTCTGTCATAATATAATAGAGACAGTAGATCTAGCTGGTCTGTCATATTATAATAGAGACAGTAGATCTAGCTGGTCTGTCATAATATAATAGAGACAGTAGATCTAGCTGGTCTGTCATAATAATAGAGACAGTAGATCTAGCTGGTCTGTCATAATATAATAGAGACAGTAGATCTAGCTGGTCTGTCATAATATAATAGACACAGTAGATCTAGCTGGTCTGTCATATAATAGAGACAGTAGATCTAGCTGGTCTGTCATATTATAATAGAGACAGTAGATCTAGCTGGTCTGTCATATTATAATAGAGACAGTAGATCTAGCTGGTCTGTCATATATATAAGACAGTAGATCTAGCTGGTCTGTCATAATATAATAGAGACAGTAGATCTAGCTGGTCTGTCATAATATAATAGAGACAGTAGATCTAGCTGGTCTGTCATATTATAATAGAGACAGTAGATCTAGCTGGTCTGTCATAATATAATAGAGACAGTAGATCTAGCTGGTCTGTCATAATATAATAGAGACAGTAGATCTAGCTGGTCTGTCATATTATAATAGAGACAGTAGATCTAGCTGGTCTGTCATATTATAATAGAGACAGTAGATCTAGCTGGTCTGTCATAATATAATAGAGACAGTAGATCTAGCTGGTCTGTCATAATATAATAGAGACAGTAGATCTAGCTGGTCTGTCATATTATAATAGAGACAGTAGATCTAGCTGGTCTGTCATATTATAATAGAGACAGTAGATCTAGCTGGTCTGTCATAATATAATAGAGACAGTAGATCTAGCTGGTCTGTCATAATATAATAGAGACAGTAGATCTAGCTGGTCTGTCATAATATAATAGAGACAGTAGATCTAGCTGGTCTGTCATATTATAATAGAGACAGTAGATCTAGCTGGTCTGTCATATTATAATAGAGAGACAGTAGATCTAGCTGGTCTGTCATAATATAATAGAGACAGTAGATCTAGCTGGTCTGTCATAATATAATAGAGACAGTAGATCTAGCTGGTCTGTCATATATAATAGAGACAGTAGATCTAGCTGGTCTGTCATATATAATAGAGACAGTAGATCTAGCTGGTCTGTCATATTATAATAGAGACAGTAGATCTAGCTGGTCTGTCATATTATAATAGAGACAGTAGATCTAGCTGGTCTGTCATAATAATAGAGACAGTAGATCTAGCTGGTCTGTCATAATATAATAGAGACAGTAGATCTAGCTGGTCTGTCATAATATAATAGAGACAGTAGATCTAGCTGGTCTGTCATATTATAATAGAGACAGTAGATCTAGCTGGTCTGTCATATTATAATAGAGACAGTAGATCTAGCTGGTCTGTCATAATATAATAGAGACAGTAGATCTAGCTGGTCTGTCATAATATAATAGAGACAGTAGATCTAGCTGGTCTGTCATAATATAATAGAGACAGTAGATCTAGCTGGTCTGTCATATTATAATAGAGACAGTAGATCTAGCTGGTCTGTCATATATAATAGAGACAGTAGATCTAGCTGGTCTGTCATATTATAATAGAGACAGTAGATCTAGCTGGTCTGTCATAATATAATAGAGACAGTAGATCTAGCTGGTCTGTCATAATATAATAGAGACAGTAGATCTAGCTGGTCTGTCATAATATAATAGAGACAGTAGATCTAGCTGGTCTGTCATAATATAATAGAGACAGTAGATCTAGCTGGTCTGTCATATTATAATAGAGACAGTAGATCTAGCTGGTCTGTCATATTATAATAGAGACAGTAGATCTAGCTGGTCTGTCATATTATAATAGAGACAGTAGATCTAGCTGGTCTGTCATAATATAATAGAGACAGTAGATCTAGCTGGTCTGTCATATTATAATAGAGACAGTAGATCTAGCTGGTCTGTCATAATATAATAGAGACAGTAGATCTAGCTGGTCTGTCATAATATAATAGAGACAGTAGATCTAGCTGGTCTGTCATAATATAATAGAGACAGTAGATCTAGCTGGTCTGTCATAATATAATAGAGACAGTAGATCTAGCTGGTCTGTCATAATATATAGAGACAGTAGATCTAGCTGGTCTGTCATATTATAATAGAGACAGTAGATCTAGCTGGTCTGTCATATTATAATAGAGACAGTAGATCTAGCTGGTCTGTCATAATATAATAGAGACATTGAGGCAGTAGATCTAGCTGGTCTGTCAAATTAATAGAGACAGTAGATCTAGCTGGTCTGTCATAATATAATAGAGACAGTAGATCTAGCTGGTCTGTCAAATTAGAATAGAGACAGTAGATCTAGCTGGTCTGTCATAATATAATAGAGACAGTAGATCTAGCTGGTCTGTCATAATATAATAGAGACAGTAGATCTAGCTGGTCTGTCATATATATATAGAGACAGTAGATCTAGCTGGTCTGTCATATATAATAGAGACAGTAGATCTAGCTGGTCTGTCATATTATAATAGAGACAGTAGATCTAGCTGGTCTGTCATATATAATAGAGACAGTAGATCTAGCTGGTCTGTCATATTATAATAGAGACAGTAGATCTAGCTGGTCTGTCATAATATAATAGAGACAGTAGATCTAGCTGGTCTGTCATAATATAATAGAGACAGTAGATCTAGCTGGTCTGTCATAATATAATAGAGACAGTAGATCTAGCTGGTCTGTCATATTATAATAGAGACAGTAGATCTAGCTGGTCTGTCATAATATAATAGAGACAGTAGATCTAGCTGGTCTGTCATAATATAATAGAGACAGTAGATCTAGCTGGTCTGTCATAATATAATAGAGACAGTAGATCTAGCTGGTCTGTCATAATATAATAGAGACAGTAGATCTAGCTGGTCTGTCATAATATAATAGAGACAGTAGATCTAGCTGGTCTGTCATAATATAATAGAGACAGTAGATCTAGCTGGTCTGTCATAATATAATAGAGACAGTAGATCTAGCTGGTCTGTCATATTATAATAGAGACAGTAGATCTAGCTGGTCTGTCATAATATAATAATAGAGACAGTAGATCTAGCTGGTCTGTCATATTATAATAGAGACAGTAGATCTAGCTGGTCTGTCATATTATAATAGAGACAGTAGATCTAGCTGGTCTGTCATAATATAATAGAGACAGTAGATCTAGCTGGTCTGTCATATAATATAATAGAGACAGTAGATCTAGCTGGTCTGTCATAATATAATAGAGACAGTAGATCTAGCTGGTCTGTCATATTATAATAGAGACAGTAGATCTAGCTGGTCTGTCATAATATAATAGAGACAGTAGATCTAGCTGGTCTGTCATAATATAATAGAGACAGTAGATCTAGCTGGTCTGTCATATATAATAGAGACAGTAGATCTAGCTGGTCTGTCATATTATAATAGAGACAGTAGATCTAGCTGGTCTGTCATAATATAATAGAGACAGTAGATCTAGCTGGTCTGTCATATTATAATAGAGACAGTAGATCTAGCTGGTCTGTCATATTATAATAGAGACAGTAGATCTAGCTGGTCTGTCATATTATAATAGAGACAGTAGATCTAGCTGGTCTGTCATAATATAATAGAGACAGTAGATCTAGCTGGTCTGTCATAATATAATAGAGACAGTAGATCTAGCTGGTCTGTCATAATATAATAGAGACAGTAGATCTAGCTGGTCTGTCATAATTATAAAGAGAGACAGTAGATCTAGCTGGTCTGTCATAATATAATAGAGACAGTAGATCTAGCTGGTCTGTCATAATATAATAGAGACAGTAGATCTAGCTGGTCTGTCATATATATAATAGAGACAGTAGATCTAGCTGGTCTGTCATATTATAATAGAGACAGTAGATCTAGCTGGTCTGTCATATATATAATAGAGACAGTAGATCTAGCTGGTCTGTCATAATATATAATAGAGACAGTAGATCTAGCTGGTCTGTCATAATATAATAGAGACAGTAGATCTAGCTGGTCTGTCATAATATAATAGAGACAGTAGATCTAGCTGGTCTGTCATATTATAATAGAGACAGTAGATCTAGCTGGTCTGTCATAATATAATAGAGACAGTAGATCTAGCTGGTCTGTCATAATATAATAGAGACAGTAGATCTAGCTGGTCTGTCATATTATAATAGAGACAGTAGATCTAGCTGGTCTGTCATATTATAATAGAGACAGTAGATCTAGCTGGTCTGTCATAATATAATATAGACATAGGGACAGTAGATCTAGCTGGTCTGTCATAATATAATAGAGACAGTAGATCTAGCTGGTCTGTCATATTATAATAGAGACAGTAGATCTAGCTGGTCTGTCATATTATAATAGAGACAGTAGATCTAGCTGGTCTGTCATAATATAATAGAGACAGTAGATCTAGCTGGTCTGTCATAATATAATAGAGACAGTAGATCTAGCTGGTCTGTCATATTATAATAGAGACAGTAGATCTAGCTGGTCTGTCATATTATAATAGAGACAGTAGATCTAGCTGGTCTGTCATATTATAATAGAGACAGTAGATCTAGCTGGTCTGTCATAATATAATAGAGACAGTAGATCTAGCTGGTCTGTCATAATATAATAGAGACAGTAGATCTAGCTGGTCTGTCATATATAATAGAGACAGTAGATCTAGCTGGTCTGTCATATATAATAGAGACAGTAGATCTAGCTGGTCTGTCATATTATAATAGAGACAGTAGATCTAGCTGGTCTGTCATATTATAATAGAGACAGTAGATCTAGCTGGTCTGTCATAATATAATAGAGACAGTAGATCTAGCTGGTCTGTCATAATATAATAGAGACAGTAGATCTAGCTGGTCTGTCATAATATAATAGAGACAGTAGATCTAGCTGGTCTGTCATAATATAATAGAGACAGTAGATCTAGCTGGTCTGTCATAATATAATAGAGACAGTAGATCTAGCTGGTCTGTCATAATATAATAGAGACAGTAGATCTAGCTGGTCTGTCATAATATAATAGAGACAGTAGATCTAGCTGGTCTGTCATAATATAATAGAGACAGTAGATCTAGCTGGTCTGTCATATTATAATAGAGACAGTAGATCTAGCTGGTCTGTCATATATAATAGAGACAGTAGATCTAGCTGGTCTGTCATAATATAACAGAGACAGTAGATCGAGCTGGTCTGTCATATTATAATAGAGACAATAGATCTAGCTGGTCTGTTATAATAGAGACAGTAGATCTAGCTGGTCTGTCATATTATAATAGAGACAGTAGATCTAGCTGGTCTGTCATAATATAATAGAGACAGTAGATCTAGCTGGTCTGTCATAATATAGAGACAGTAGATCTAGCTGGTCTGTCATAATATAATAGAGACAGTAGATCTAGCTGGTCTGTCATAATATAATAGAGACAGTAGATCTAGCTGGTCTGTCATATTATAATAGAGACAGTAGATCTAGCTGGTCTGTCATATTATAATAGAGACAGTAGATCTAGCTGGTCTGTCATAATATAATAGAGACAGTAGATCTAGCTGGTCTGTCATAATATAATAGAGACAGTAGATCTAGCTGGTCTGTCATAATATAATAGAGACAGTAGATCTAGCTGGTCTGTCATATTATAATAGAGACAGTAGATCTAGCTGGTCTGTCATATATAATAGAGACAGTAGATCTATCTGGTCTGTCATATTATAATAGAGACAGTAGATCTAGCTGGTCTGTCATAATATAATAGAGACAGTAGATCTAGCTGGTCTGTCATAATATAATAGAGACAGTAGATCTAGCTGGTCTGTCATATTATAATAGAGACAGTAGATCTAGCTGGTCTGTCATAATATAATAGAGACAGTAGATCTAGCTGGTCTGTCATAATATAATAGAGACAGTAGATCTAGCTGGTCTGTCATATTATAATAGAGACAGTAGATCTAGCTGGTCTGTCATAATATAATAGAGACAGTAGATCTAGCTGGTCTGTCATAATATAATAGAGACAGTAGATCTAGCTGGTCTGTCATAATATAATAGAGACAGTAGATCTAGCTGGTCTGTCATATTATAATAGAGACAGTAGATCTAGCTGTCATGTCATAATATAATAGAGACAGTAGATCTAGCTGGTCTGTCATAATATAATAGAGACAGTAGATCTAGCTGGTCTGTCATAATATAATAGAGACAGTAGATCTAGCTGGTCTGTCATATATATATAGAGACAGTAGATCTAGCTGGTCTGTCATAATATAATAGAGACAGTAGATCTAGCTGGTCTGTCATAATATAATAGAGACAGTAGATCTAGCTGGTCTGTCATATTATAATAGAGACAGTAGATCTAGCTGGTCTGTCATATTATAATAGAGACAGTAGATCTAGCTGGTCTGTCATATTATAATAGAGACAGTAGATCTAGCTGGTCTGTCATAATATAATAGAGACAGTAGATCTAGCTGGTCTGTCATAATATAATAGAGACAGTAGATCTAGCTGGTCTGTCATATATAATAGAGACAGTAGATCTAGCTGGTCTGTCATATTATAATAGAGACAGTAGATCTAGCTGGTCTGTCATAATATAATAGAGACAGTAGATCTAGCTGGTCTGTCATATTATAATAGAGACAGTAGATCTAGCTGGTCTGTCATATTATAATAGAGACAGTAGATCTAGCTGGTCTGTCATAATATAATAATATAATGATAGTAGATCTAGCTGGTCTGTCATAATTATAATAGAGACAGTAGATCTAGCTGGTCTGTCATAATATAATAGAGACAGTAGATCTAGCTGGTCTGTCATATTATAATAGAGACAGTAGATCTAGCTGGTCTGTCATAATATAATAGAGACAGTAGATCTAGCTGGTCTGTCATATTATAATAGAGACAGTAGATCTAGCTGGTCTGTCATAATATAATAGAGACAGTAGATCTAGCTGGTCTGTCATAATATAATAGAGACAGTAGATCTAGCTGGTCTGTCATAATATAATAGAGACAGTAGATCTAGCTGGTCTGTCATAATATAATAGAGACAGTAGATCTAGCTGGTCTGTCATATTATAATAGAGACAGTAGATCTAGCTGGTCTGTCATAATATAATAGAGACAGTAGATCTAGCTGGTCTGTCATAATATAATAGAGACAGTAGATCTAGCTGGTCTGTCATATTATAATAGAGACAGTAGATCTAGCTGGTCTGTAATAATATAATAGAAACTGTTGATCTAGCTGGTCTGTCATAATATAATAGAGACAGTAGATCTAGCTGGTCTGTCAATATAATCGAGACAGTAGATCTTGCTGGTCTGTCATATTATAATAGAGACAGTAGATCAACCTGGTCTGTCATAATATAATAGAGACAGTAGATCTAGCTGGTCTGTCATATTATAATAGAGACAGTAGATCTAGCTGGTCTGTCATATTATAATAGAGACAGTAGATCTAGCTGGTCTGTCATATTATAATAGAGACAGTAGATCTAGCTGGTCTGTCATAATATAATAGAGACAGTAGATCTAGCTGGTCTGTCATAATATAATAGTGACAGTAGATCTAGCTGGTCTGTCATAATATAATAGAGACAGTAGATCTAGCTGGTCTGTCATAATATAATAGAGACAGTAGATCTAGCTGGTCTGTCATATATAATAGAGACAGTAGATCTAGCTGGTCTGTCATATTATAATAGAGACAGTAGATCGAGCTGGTCTGTCATATTATAATAGAGACAGTAGATCTAGCTGGTCTGTCATTTTATAAAAGAGACAGTAGATCTAGCTGGTCTGTCATAATATAATAGAGACAGTAGATCTAGCTGGTCTGTCATAATATAATAGAGACAGTAGATCTAGCTGGTCTGTCATATTATAATAGAGACAGTAGATCTAGCTGGTCTGTCATAATATAATAGAGACAGTAGATCTAGCTGGTCTGTCATAATATAATAGAGACAGTAGATCTAGCTGGTCTGTCATATTATAATAGAGAGATCAGTAGATCTAGCTGGTCTGTCATAATATATAATAGAGACAGTAGATCTAGCTGGTCTGTCATAATATAATAGAGACAGTAGATCTAGCTGGTCTGTCATATTATAATAGAGACAGTAGATCTAGCTGGTCTGTCATATTATAATAGAGACAGTAGATCTAGCTGGTCTGTCATAATATAATAGAGACAGTAGATCTAGCTGGTCTGTCATAATATAATAGAGACAGTAGATCTAGCTGGTCTGTCATATTATAATAGAGACAGTAGATCTAGCTGGTCTGTCATATTATAATAGAGACAGTAGATCTAGCTGGTCTGTCATATTATAATAGAGACAGTAGATCTAGCTGGTCTGTCATAATATAATAGAGACAGTAGATCTAGCTGGTCTGTCATAATATAATAGAGACAGTAGATCTAGCTGGTCTGTCATATATAATAGAGACAGTAGATCTAGCTGGTCTGTCATATTATAATAGAGACAGTAGATCTAGCTGGTCTGTCATATTATAATAGAGACAGTAGATCTAGCTGGTCTGTCATAATATAATAGAGACAGTAGATCTAGCTGGTCTGTCATAATATAATAGAGACAGTAGATCTAGCTGGTCTGTCATAATATAATAGAGACAGTAGATCTAGCTGGTCTGTCATATTATAATAGAGACAGTAGATCTAGCTGGTCTGTCATATTATAATAGAGACAGTAGATCTAGCTGGTCTGTCATAATATAATAGAGACAGTAGATCTAGCTGGTCTGTCATAATATAATAGAGACAGTAGATCTAGCTGGTCTGTCATAATATAATAGAGACAGTAGATCTAGCTGGTCTGTCATATTATAATAGAGACAGTAGATCTAGCTGGTCTGTCATATTATAATAGAGACAGTAGATCTAGCTGGTCTGTCATAATATAATAGAGACAGTAGATCTAGCTGGTCTGTCATAATATAATAGAGACAGTAGATCTAGCTGGTCTGTCATAATATAATAGAGACAGTAGATCTAGCTGGTCTGTCATATTATAATAGAGACAGTAGATCTAGCTGGTCTGTCATATATAATAGAGACAGTAGATCTAGCTGGTCTGTCATATTATAATAGAGACAGTAGATCTAGCTGGTCTGTCATAATATAATAGAGACAGTAGATCTAGCTGGTCTGTCATAATATAATAGAGACAGTAGATCTAGCTGGTCTGTCATATTATAATAGAGACAGTAGATCTAGCTGGTCTGTCATAACAGTAGATCTAGCTGGTCTGTCATATTATAATAGAGACAGTAGATCTAGCTGGTCTGTCATATTATAATAGAGACAGTAGATCTAGCTGGTCTGTCATAATATAATAGAGACAGTAGATCTAGCTGGTCTGTCATATTATAATAGAGACAGTAGATCTAGCTGGTCTGTCATATTATAATAGAGACAGTAGATCTAGCTGGTCTGTCATAATATAATAGAGACAGTAGATCTAGCTGGTCTGTCATAATATAATAGAGACAGTAGATCTAGCTGGTCTGTCATAATATAATAGAGACAGTAGATCTAGCTGGTCTGTCATATTATAATAGAGACAGTAGATCTAGCTGGTCTGTCATATATAATAGAGACAGTAGATCTAGCTGGTCTGTCATATTATAATAGAGACAGTAGATCTAGCTGGTCTGTCATAATATAATAGAGACAGTAGATCTAGCTGGTCTGTCATAATATAATAGACAGTAGATCTAGCTGGTCTGTCATAATATAATAGAGACAGTAGATCTAGCTGGTCTGTCATAATATAATAGAGACAGTAGATCTAGCTGGTCTGTCATAATATAATAGAGACAGTAGATCTAGCTGGTCTGTCATATTATAATAGAGACAGTAGATCTAGCTGGTCTGTCATATTATAATAGAGACAGTAGATCTAGCTGGTCTGTCATAATATAATAGAGACAGTAGATCTAGCTGGTCTGTCATAATATAATAGAGACAGTAGATCTAGCTGGTCTGTCATAATATAATAGAGACAGTAGATCTAGCTGGTCTGTCATATTATAATAGAGACAGTAGATCTAGCTGGTCTGTCATATATAATAGAGACAGTAGATCTAGCTGGTCTGTCATATTATAATAGAGACAGTAGATCTAGCTGGTCTGTCATAATATAATAGAGACAGTAGATCTAGCTGGTCTGTCATAATATAATAGAGACAGTAGATCTAGCTGGTCTGTCATATTATATAATAGAGACAGTAGATCTAGCTGGTCTGTCATAATATAATAGAGACAGTAGATCTAGCTGGTCTGTCATATTATAATAGAGACAGTAGATCTAGCTGGTCTGTCATATTATAATAGAGACAGTAGATCTAGCTGGTCTGTCATAATATAATAGAGACAGTAGATCTAGCTGGTCTGTCATATTATAATAGAGACAGTAGATCTAGCTGGTCTGTCATATTATAATAGAGACAGTAGATCTAGCTGGTCTGTCATAATATAATAGAGACAGTAGATCTAGCTGGTCTGTCATAATATAATAGAGACAGTAGATCTAGCTGGTCTGTCATAATATAATAGAGACAGTAGATCTAGCTGGTCTGTCATATTATAATAGAGACAGTAGATCTAGCTGGTCTGTCATAATATAATAGAGACAGTAGATCTATCTGGTCTGTCATATTATAATAGAGACAGTAGATCTAGCTGGTCTATCATAATATAATAGAGACAGTAGATCTAGCTGGTCTATCATAATATAACAGAGACAGTAGATCTAGCTGGTCTGTCATATTATAGAGACAGTAGATCTAGCTGGTCTGTCATATATAATAGAGACAGTAGATCTAGCTGGTCTGTCATATTATAATAGAGACAGTAGATCTAGCTGGTCTGTCATATTATAATAGAGACAGTAGATCTAGCTGGTCTGTCATAATATAATAGAGACAGTAGATCTAGCTGGTCTGTCATAATATAATAGAGACAGTAGATCTAGCTGGTCTGTCATAATATAATAGAGACAGTAGATCTAGCTGGTCTGTCATAATATAATAGAGACAGTAGATCTAGCTGGTCTGTCATATTATAATAGAGACAGTAGATCTAGCTGGTCTGTCATAATATAATAGAGACAGTAGATCTAGCTGGTCTGTCATAATATAATAGAGACAGTAGATCTAGCTGGTCTGTCATATTATAATAGAGACAGTAGATCTAGCTGGTCTGTCATAATATAATAGAGACAGTAGATCTACCTGGTCTGTCATAATATAATAGAGATAGTAGATCTAGCTGGTCTGTCATATTATAATATAGATAGTAGATCTAGCTGGTCTGTCATTATAATAGAGACAGTAGATCTAGCTGGTCTGTCATAATATAATAGAGACAGTAGATCTAGCTGGTCTGTCATAATATAATAGAGACAGTAGATCTAGCTGGTCTGTCATAATATAATAGAGACAGTAGATCTAGCTGGTCTGTCATAATATAATAGAGACAGTAGATCTAGCTGGTCTGTCATAATATAATAGAGACAGTAGATCTAGCTGGTCTGTCATAATATAATAGAGACAGTAGATCTAGCTGGTCTGTCATAATATAATAGAGACAGTAGATCTAGCTGGTCTGTCATATTATAATAGAGACAGTAGATCTAGCTGGTCTGTCATAGACAGTAGATATAATATAATAGAGACAGTAGATCTAGCTGGTCTGTCATAATATAATAGAGACAGTAGATCTAGCTGGTCTGTCATATTATAATAGAGACAGTAGATCTAGCTGGTCTGTCATAATATAATAGAGACAGTAGATCTAGCTGGTCTGTCATAATATAATAGAGACAGTAGATCTAGCTGGTCTGTCATAATATATAATAGAGACAGTAGATCTAGCTGGTCTGTCATATTATAATAGAGACAGTAGATCTAGCTGGTCTGTCATAATATAATAGAGACAGTAGATCTAGCTGGTCTGTCATAATATAATAGAGACAGTAGATCTAGCTGGTCTGTCATAATATAATAGAGACAGTAGATCTAGCTGGTCTGTCATAATATAATAGAGACAGTAGATCTAGCTGGTCTGTCATAATATAATAGAGACAGTAGATCTAGCTGGTCTGTCATATTATAATAGAGACAGTAGATCTAGCTGGTCTGTCATAATATAATAGAGACAGTAGATCTAGCTGGTCTGTCATATTTTAATAGAAACAGTAGATCTAGCTGTTCCATCATAATATAATAGAGACAGTAGATCTAGCTGGTCTGTCATAATATAATAGAGACAGTAGATCTAGCTGGTCTGTCATATTATAATAGAGACAGTAGATCTAGCTGGTCTGTCATATTTTAATAGAGAGTATATCTAGCTGGTCTGTCATAATATAATAGAGACAGATCTAGCTGGTCTGTCATAATATAATAATACAGACAGTCTGATCTAGCTGGTCTGTCATAATATAATAGAGACAGTAGATCTAGCTGGTCTGTCATAATATAATAGAGACAGTAGATCTAGCTGGTCTGTCATATATATAATAGAGACAGTAGATCTAGCTGGTCTGTCATATTATAATAGAGACAGTAGATCTAGCTGGTCTGTCATATTATAATAGAGACAGTAGATCTAGCTGGTCTGTCATAATATAATAGAGACAGTAGATCTAGCTGGTCTGTCATAATAATAGATAGAGACTAGCTAGATCTAGCTGGTCTGGTCTCATAATATAATATAATAGACAGTAGATCTAGCTGGTCTGTCATATTATAATAGAGACAGTAGTTCTAGCTGGTCTGTCATAATATAATAGAGACAGTAGATCTAGCTGGTCTGTCATAATATAATAGAGACAGTAGATCTAGCTGGTCTGTCATATTATAATATAGAGACAGTAGATCTAGCTGGTCTGTCATATATAATAGAGACAGTAGATCTAGCTGGTCTGTCATAATATAATAGAGACAGTAGATCTAGCTGGTCTGTCATAATATAATAGAGACAGTAGATCTAGCTGGTCTGTCATAATATAATAGAGACAGTAGATCTAGCTGGTCTGTCATAATATAATAGAGACAGTAGATCTAGCTGGTCTGTCATAATATAATAGAGATCAGGTAGAGATCTAGCTGGTCTGTCATAATATAATAGAGACAGTAGATCTAGCTGGTCTGTCATAATATAATAGAGACAGTAGATCTAGCTGGTCTGTCATAATATAATAGAGACAGTAGATCTAGCTGGTCTGTCATAATATAATAGAGACAGTAGATCTAGCTGGTCTGTCATAATATAATTAATACAGTACATCTAGCTGGTCTGTCATAATATAATAGAGACAGTAGATCTAGCTGGTCTGTCATATTATAATAGAGACAGTAGATCTAGCTGGTCTGTCATAATATAATAGAGACAGTAGATCTAGCTGGTCTGTCATATTATAATAGAGACAGTAGATCTAGCTGGTCTGTCATAATATAATAGAGACAGTAGATCTAGCTGGTCTGTCATAATATAATAGAGACAGTAGATCTAGCTGGTCTGTCATATTATAATAGAGACAGTAGATCTAGCTGGTCTGTCATAATATAATAGAGACAGTAGATCTAGCTGGTCTGTCATAATATAATAGAGACAGTAGATCTAGCTGGTCTGTCATAATATAATAGAGACAGTAGATCTAGCTGGTCTGTCATATTATAATAGAGACAGTAGATCTAGCTGGTCTGTCATAATATAATAGAGACAGTAGATCTAGCTGGTCTGTCATATTATAATAGAGACAGTAGATCTAGCTGGTCTGTCATATTATATTAGAGACAATAGATCTAGCTGTTCTGTCATAATATAATAGAGACAGTAGATCTAGCTGGTCTGTCATAATATAATAGAGACAGTAGATCTAGCTGGTCTGTCATATTATAATAGAGACAGTAGATCTAGCTGGTCTGTCATAATATAATAGAGACAGTAGATCTAGCTGGTCTGTCATAATATAATAGAGACAGTAGATCTAGCTGGTCTGTCATAATATAATAGAGACAGTAGATCTAGCTGGTCTGTCATAATATAATAGAGACAGTAGATCTAGCTGGTCTGTCATAATATATAGAGACAGTAGATCTAGCTGGTCTGTCATATTATAATAGAGACAGTAGATCTAGCTGGTCTGTCATAATATAATAGAGACAGTAGATCTAGCTGGTCTGTCATATAATACAGACAGTAGATCTAGCTGGTCTGTCATAATATAATAGAGACAGTAGATCTAGCTGGTCTGTCATTTATATATAATAGAGACAGTAGATCTAGCTGGTCTGTCATAATATAATAGAGACAGTAGATCTAGCTGGTCTGTCATAATATAATAGAGACAGTAGATAATATAATAGAGACAGTAGATCTAGCTGGTCTGTCATATTATAATAGAGACAGTAGATCTAGCTGGTCTGTCATATTATAATAGAGACAGTAGATCTAGCTGGTCTGTCATAATATAATAGAGACAGTAGATCTAGCTGGTCTGTCATAATATAATAGAGACAGTAGATCTAGCTGGTCTGTCATATTATAATAGAGACAGTAGATCTAGCTGGTCTGTCATAATATAATAGAGACAGTAGATCTAGCTGGTCTGTCATAATATAATAGAGACAGTAGATCTAGCTGGTCTGTCATAATATAATAGAGACAGTAGATCTAGCTGGTCTGTCATAATATAATAGAGACAGTAGATCTAGCTGGTCTGTCATATTATAATAAAGACAGTAAATCTAGCTGGTCTGTCATAATATAATAGAGACAGTAGATCTAGCTGGTCTGTCATAATATAATAGAGACAGTAGATCTAGCTGGTCTGTCATATATATATATAGAGACAGTAGATCTAGCTGGTCTGTCATATTATAATAGAGACAGTAGATCTAGCTGGTCTGTCATAATATAATAGAGACAGTAGATCTAGCTGGTCTGTCATAATATAATAGAGACAGTAGATCTAGCTGGTCTGTCATAATATAATAGAGACAGTAGATCTAGCTGGTCTGTCATAATATAATAGAGACAGTAGATCTAGCTGGTCTGTCATAATATAATAGAGACAGTAGATCTAGCTGGTCTGTCATAATATAATAGAGACAGTAGATCTAGCTGGTCTGTCATAATATAATAGAGACAGTAGATCTAGCTGGTCTGTCATAATATAATAGAGACAGTAGATCTAGCTGGTATGTCATAGAGACAGTAGATCTAGCTGGTCTGTCATAGAATAGAGACAGTAGATCTAGCTGGTCTGTCATAATATAATAGAGACAGTAGATCTAGCTGGTCTGTCATAATATAATAGAGACAGTAGATCTAGCTGGTCTGTCATATTATAATAGAGACAGTAGATCTAGCTGGTCTGTCATAATATAATAGAGACAGTAGATCTAGCTGGTCTGTCATAATATAATAGAGACAGTAGATCTAGCTGGTCTGTCATAATATAATAGAGACAGTAGATCTAGCTGGTCTGTCATAATATAATAGAGACAGTAGATCTAGCTGGTCTGTCATAATATAATAGAGACAGTAGATCTAGCTGGTCTGTCATAATATAATAGAGACAGTAGATTTAGCTGGTCTGCCATATTATAATAGAGACAGTATATCTAGCTGGTCTGCAATTATATAATAGAGACAGTATATCTAGCTGGTCTGTCATATTATAATAGAGACAGTAGATCTAGCTGGTCTGTCATAATATAATAGAGACAGTAGATCTAGCTGGTCTGTCATAATATAATAGAGACAGTAGATCTAGCTGGTCTGTCATATTATAATAGAGACAGTAGATCTAGCTGGTCTGTCATAATATAATAGAGACAGTAGATCTAGCTGGTCTGTCATAATATAATAGAGACAGTAGATCTAGCTGGTCTGTCATAATATAATAGAGACAGTAGATCTAGCTGGTCTGTCATATTATAATAGAGACAGTAGATCTAGCTGGTCTGTCATATTATAATAGAGACAGTAGATCTAGCTGGTCTGTCATAATATAATAGAGACAGTAGATCTAGCTGGTCTGTCATATTATAATAGAGACAGTAGATCTAGCTGGTCTGTCATAATATAATAGAGACAGTAGATCTAGCTGGTCTGTCATATTATAATAGAGACAATAGATCTAGCTGGTCTGTTATAATAGAGACAGTAGATCTAGCTGGTCTGTCATAATATAATAGAGACAGTAGATCTAGCTGGTCTGTCATAATATAATAGAGACAGTAGATCTAGCTGGTCTGTCATATTATAATAGAGACAGTAGATCTAGCTGGTCTGTCATAATATAATAGAGACAGTAGATCTAGCTGGTCTGTCATAATATAATAGAGACAGTAGATCTAGCTGGTCTGTCATAATATAATAGAGACAGTAGATCTAGCTGGTCTGTCATATTATAATAGAGACAGTAGATCTAGCTGGTCTGTCATATCTAGCTGGTCTGTCATAATATAATAGAGACAGTAGATCTAGCTGGTCTGTAATAATATAATAGAGACAGTAGCTCTAGCTGCTCTGTCATATTATAATAGAGACAGTAGATCTAGCTGGTCTTTTATATTATAATAGAGACAGTAGATCTAGCTGGTCTGTCATATTATAATAGAGACAGTAGATCTAGCTGGTCTGTCATATTATAATAGAGACAGTAGATCTAGCTGGTCTGTCATAATATAATAGAGACAGTAGATCTAGCTGGTCTGTCATAATATAATAGAGACAGTAGATCTAGCTGGTCTGTCATAATATAATAGAGACAGTAGATCTAGCTGGTCTGTCATAATATAATAGAGACAGTAGATCTAGCTGGTCTTTCATATTATAATATAGACAGTAGATCTAGCTGGTCTGTCATATTATAATAGAGACAGTAGATCTAGCTGGTCTGTCATAATATAATAGAGACAGTAGATCTAGCTGGTCTGTCATAATATAATAGAGACAGTAGATCTAGCTGGTCTGTCATATTATAATAGAGACAGTAGATCTAGCTGGTCTGTCATAATATAATAGAGACAGTAGATCTAGCTGGTCTGTCATAATATAATAGAGACAGTAGATCTAGCTGGTCTGTCATAATATAATAGAGACAGTAGATCTAGCTGGTCTGTCATATTATAATAGAGACAGTAGATCTAGCTGGTCTGTCATAATAATAGAGACAGTAGATCTAGCTGGTCTGTCATAATATAATAGAGACAGTAGATCTAGCTGGTCTGTCATATTATAATAGAGACAGTAGATCTAGCTGGTCTGTCATAATATAATAGAGACAGTAGATCTAGCTGGTCTGTCATAATATAATAGAGACAGTAGATCTAGCTCTAGCTGGTCTGTCATAATATAATAGAGACAGTAGATCTAGCTGGTCTGTCATATTATAATAGAGACAGTAGATCTAGCTGGTCTGTCATAATATAATAGAGACAGTAGATCTAGCTGGTCTGTCATATTATAATAGAGACAGTAGATCTAGCTGGTCTGTCATAATATAATAGAGACAGTAGATCTAGCTGGTCTGTCATAATATAATAGAGACAGTAGATCTAGCTGGTCTGTCATATTATAATAGAGACAGTAGATCTAGCTGGTCTGTTATAATAGAGACAGTAGATCTAGCTGGTCTGTCATAATATAATAGAGACAGTAGATCTAGCTGGTCTGTCATAATATAATAGAGACAGTAGATCTAGCTGGTCTGTCATATTATAATAGAGACAGTAGATCTAGCTGGTCTGTCATAATATAATAGAGACAGTAGATCTAGCTGGTCTGTCATAATATAATAGAGACAGTAGATCTAGCTGGTCTGTCATATTATAATAGAGACAGTAGATCTAGCTGGTCTGTCATATTATAATAGAGACAGTAGATCTAGCTGGTCTGTCATATTATAATAGAGACAGTAGATCTAGCTGGTCTGTCATAATATAATAGAGACAGTAGATCTAGCTGGTCTGTCATATTATAATAGAGACAGTAGATCTAGCTGGTCTGTCATAATATAATAGAGACAGTAGATCTAGCTGGTCTGTCATAATATAATAGAGACAGTAGATCTAGCTGGTCTGTCATAATATAATAGAGACAGTAGATCTAGCTGGTCTGTCATATATAAGACAGTAGATCTAGCTGGTCTGTCATAATATAATAGAGACAGTAGATCTAGCTGGTCTGTCATAATATAATAGAGACAGTAGATCTAGCTGGTCTGTCATATTATAATAGAGACAGTAGATCTAGCTGGTCTGTCATAATATAATAGAGACAGTAGATCTAGCTGGTCTGTCATAATATAATAGAGACAGTAGATCTAGCTGGTCTGTCATAATATAATAGAGACAGTAGATCTAGCTGGTCTGTCATATTATAATAGAGACAGTAGATCTAGCTGGTCTGTCATAATATAATAGAGACAGTAGATCTAGCTGGTCTGTCATATTATAATAGAGACAGTAGATCTAGCTGGTCTGTCATAATATAATAGAGACAGTAGATCTAGCTGGTCTGTCATAATATAATAGAGACAGTAGATCTAGCTGGTCTGTCATATATATATAATAGAGACAGTAGATCTAGCTGGTCTGTCATATTATAATAGAGACAGTAGATCTAGCTGGTCTGTCATAATATAATAGAGACAGTAGATCTAGCTGGTCTGTCATAATATAATAGAGACAGTAGATCTAGCTGGTCTGTCATAATATAATAGAGACAGTAGATCTAGCTGGTCTGTCATAATATAATAGAGACAGTAGATCTAGCTGGTCTGTCATAATATAATAGAGACAGTAGATCTAGCTGGTCTGTCATATTATAATAGAGACAGTAGATCTAGCTGGTCTGTCATATTATAATAGAGACAGTAGATCTAGCTGGTCTGTCATAATATAATACAGACAGTAGATCTAGCTGGTCTGTCATAATATATAGAGACAGTAGATCTATCTAGCTGGTCTGTCATTTATAATATAATAGAGACAGTAGATCTAGCTGGTCTGTCATAATATAATAGAGACAGTAGATCTAGCTGGTCTGTCATAATATAATAGAGACAGTAGATCTAGCTGGTCTGTCATATTATAATAGAGACAGTAGATCTAGCTGGTCTGTCATATTATAATAGAGACAGTAGATCTAGCTGGTCTGTCATAATATAATAGAGACAGTAGATCTAGCTGGTCTGTCATAATATAATAGAGACAGTAGATCTAGCTGGTCTGTCATAATATAATAGAGACAGTAGATCTAGCTGGTCTGTCATAATTATAATAGAGACAGTAGATCTAGCTGGTCTGTCATAATATAATAGAGACAGTAGATCTAGCTGGTCTGTCATATATAATAGAGACAGTTGATCTAGCTGGTCTGTCATATATAATAGAGACAGTAGATCTAGCTGGTCTGTCATATATATAATAGAGACAGTAGATCTAGCTGGTCTGTCATATTATAATAGAGACAGTAGATCTAGCTGGTCTGTCATATTATAATAGAGACAGTAGATCTAGCTGGTCTGTCATAATATAATAGAGACAGTAGATCTAGCTGGTCTGTCATAATATATAATAGAGACAGTAGATCTAGCTGGTCTGTCATAATATAATAGAGACAGTAGATCTAGCTGGTCTGTCATAATATAATAGAGACAGTAGATCTAGCTGGTCTGTCATATTATAATAGAGACAGTAGATCTAGCTGGTCTGTCATATTATAATAGAGACAGTAGATCTAGCTGGTCTGTCATAATATAATAGAGACAGTAGATCTAGCTGGTCTGTCATATTATAATAGAGACAGTAGATCTAGCTGGTCTGTCATATTATAATAGAGACAGTATATCTAGATGGTCTGTCATATTATAATGAGACAGTAGATCTAGCTGGTCTGTCATATTATAATAGAGACAGTAGATCTAGCTGGTCTGTCATAATAAATAGAGACAGTAGATCTAGCTGGTCTGTCATAATATAATAGAGACAGTAGATCTAGCTGGTCTGTCATATATAATAGAGACAGTAGATCTAGCTGGTCTGTCATATTATAATAGAGACAGTAGATCTAGCTGGTCTGTCATAATATAATAGAGACAGTAGATCTAGCTGGTCTGTCATAATATAATAGAGACAGTAGATCTAGCTGGTCTGTCATATATAATAGAGACAGTAGATCTAGCTGGTCTGTCATATTATAATAGAGACAGTAGATCTAGCTGGTCTGTCATAATAAAATGAGACAGTAGATCTAGCTGGTCTGTCATATTATAATAGAGACAGTAGATCTAGCTGGTCTGTCATATTATAATAGAGACAGTAGATCTAGCTGGTCTGTCATATTATAATAGAGACAGTAGATCTAGCTGGTCTGTCATATTATAATAGAGACAGTAGATCTAGCTGGTTGTCATAATATAATGTATAGACAGTACATCTAGCTGGTCTGTCATATTATAATAGAGACAGTAGATCTAGCTGGTCTGTCATATTATAATAGAGACAGTAGATCTAGATGGTCTGTCATATTTTAATAGAGACAGTAGATCTAGATGGTCTGTCATATTATAATAGAGACAGTAGATCTAGCTGGTCTGTCATATTATAATAGAGACAGTAGATCTAGCTGGTCTGTCATAATATAATAGAGACAGTAGATCTAGCTGGTCTGTCATATTATAATAGAGACAGTAGATCTAGCTGGTCTGTCATAATATAATAGAGACAGTAGATCTAGCTGGTCTGTCATATTATAATAGAGACAGCTAGATCTAGCTGGTCTAGTGGTCTGTCATATTATAATAGAGACAGTAGATCTAGCTGGTCTGTCATAATATAATAGAGACAGTAGATCTAGCTGGTCTGTCATATTATAATAGACAGTAGATCTAGCTGGTCTGTCATAATATAATAGAGACAGTAGATCTAGCTGGTCTGTCATAATATAATAGAGACAGTAGATCTAGCTGGTCTGTCATATTATAATAGAGACAGTAGATCTAGCTGGTCTGTCATAATATAATAGAGACAGTAGATCTAGCTGGTCTGTCAAATTATAATAGAGACAGTAGATCTAGCTGGTCTGTCATAATATTATAAAGACAGTAGATCTAGCTGGTCTGTCATATTATAATAGAGACAGTAGATCTAGCTGGTCTGTCATAATATAATAGAGACAGTAGATCTAGCTGGTCTGTCATAATATAATAGAGACAGTAGATCTAGCTGGTCTGTCATATTATAATAGAGACAGTAGATCTAGCTGGTCTGTCATATTATAATAGAGACAGTAGATCTAGCTGGTCTGTCATATTATAATAGAGACAGTAGATCTAGCTGGTCTGTCATAATATAATAGAGACAGTAGATCTAGCTGGTCTGTCATAATATAATAGAGACAGTAGATCTAGCTGGTCTGTCATATTATAATAGAGACAGTAGATCTAGCTGGTCTGTCATATTATAATAGAGACATAGAGACAGTAGATCTAGCTGGTCTGTCATATTATAATAGAGACAGTAGATCTAGCTGGTCTGTCATAATATAATAGAGACAGTAGATCTAGCTGGTCTGTCATATTATAATAGAGACAGTAGATCTAGCTGGTCTGTCATATTATAATAGAGACAGTAGATCTAGCTGGTCTGTCATATTATAATAGAGACAGTAGATCTAGCTGGTCTGTCATAATATAATAGAGACAGTAGATCTAGCTGGTCTGTCATATTATAATAGAGACAGTAGATCTAGCTGGTCTGTCATATTATAATAGAGACAATAGATCTAGCTGGTCTGTTATAATAGAGACAGTAGATCTAGCTGGTCTGTCATAATATAAGAGAGACAGTAGATCTAGCTGGTCTGTCATAATATAATAGAGACAGTAGATCTAGCTGGTCTGTCATATATAATAGAGACAGTAGATCTAGCTGGTCTGTCATATCAGTAGATCTAGCTGGTCTGTCATATATAATAGAGACAGTAGATCTAGCTGGTCTGTCATAATATAATAGAGACAGTAGATCTAGCTGGTCTGTCATAATATAATAGAGACAGTAGATCTAGCTGGTCTGTCATATTATAATAGAGACAGTAGATCTAGCTGGTCTGTCATATTATAATAGAGACAGTAGATCTAGCTGGTCTGTCATAATATAATAGAGACAGTAGATCTAGCTGGTCTGTCATAATATAATAGAGACAGTAGATCTAGCTGGTCTGTCATAATATAATAGAGACAGTAGATCTAGCTGGTCTGTCATATTATAATAGAGACAGTAGATCTAGCTGGTCTGTCATAATATAATAGAGACAGTAGATCTAGCTGGTCTGTCATAATATAATAGAGACAGTAGATCTAGCTGGTCTGTCATAATATAATAGAGACAGTAGATCTAGCTGGTCTGTCATAATATAATAGAGACAGTAGATCTAGCTGGTCTGTCATATTATAATAGAGACAGTAGATCTAGCTGGTCTGTCAATAATAATAATAGAGACAGTAGATCTAGCTGGTCTGTCATATTATAATAGAGACAGTAGATCTAGCTGGTCTGTCATATTATAATAGAGACAGTAGATCTAGCTGGTCTGTCATATTATAATAGAGACAGTAGATCTAGCTGGTCTGTCATATTATAATAGAGACAGTAGATCTAGCTGGTCTGTCATATTATAATAGAGACAGTAGATCTAGCTGGTCTGTCATAATATAATAGAGACAGTACATCTAGCTGGTCTGTCATAATATAATAGAGACAGTAGATCTAGCTGGTCTGTCATATTATAATAGAGACAGTAGATCTAGCTGGTCTGTCATATTATAATAGAGACAGTAGATCTAGCTGGTCTGTCATAATATAATAGAGACAGTAGATCTAGCTGGTCTGTCATATTATATAATAGAGACAGTAGATCTAGCTGGTCTGTCATAATATAATAGAGACAGTAGATCTAGCTGGTCTGTCATATTATAATAGAGACAGTAGATCTAGCTGGTCTGTCATATATAATCGAGAGACAGTAGATCTAGCTGGTCTGTCATATATAATAGAGACAGTAGATCTAGCTGGTCTGTCATAATATAATAGAGACAGTAGATCTAGCTGGTCTGTCATATTATAATAGAGACAGTAGATCTAGCTGGTCTGTCATAATATAATAGAGACAGTAGATCTAGCTGGTCTGTCATAATATAATAGAGACAGTAGATCTAGCTGGTCTGTCATAATATAATAGAGACAGTAGATCTAGCTGGTCTGTCATATTATAATAGAGACAGTAGATCTAGCTGGTCTGTCATATATAATAGAGACAGTAGATCTAGCTGGTCTGTCATATTATAATAGAGACAGTAGATCTAGCTGGTCTGTCATAATATAATAGAGACAGTAGATCTAGCTGGTCTGTCATATTATAATAGAGACAGTAGATCTAGCTGGTCTGTCATTATATAATAGAGACAGTAGATCTAGCTGGTCTGTCATATTATAATAGAGACAGTAGATCTAGCTGGTCTGTCATATTATAATAGAGACAGTAGATCTAGCTGGTCTGTCATATTATAATAGAGACAGTAGATCTAGCTGGTCTGTCATAATATAATAGAGACAGTAGATCTAGCTGGTCTGTCATAATATAATAGAGACAGTAGATCTAGCTGGTCTGTCATAATATAATAGAGACAGTAGATCTAGCTGGTCTGTCATATTATAATAGAGACAGTAGATCTAGCTGGTCTGTCATATTATAATAGAGACAGTAGATCTAGCTGGTCTGTCATAATATAATAGAGACAGTAGATCTAGCTGGTCTGTCATAATATAATAGAGACAGTAGATCTAGCTGGTCTGTCATATTATAATAGAGACAGTAGATCTAGCTGGTCTGTCATATTATAATAGAGACAGTAGATCTAGCTGGTCTGTCATATTATAATAGAGACAGTAGATCTAGCTGGTCTGTCATACTACAATAGATACAGTAGATCTAGCTGGTCTGTCATATTATAATAGAGACAGTAGATCTAGCTGGTCTGTCATATTATAATAGAGACAGTAGATCTAGCTGGTCTGTCATAATACAATATAATAGAGACAGTAGATCTAGCTGGTCTGTCATAATATAATAGAGACAGTAGATCTAGTTGGTCTGTCATATTATAATAGAGACAGTAGATCTAGCTGGTCTGTCATAATATAATAGAGACAGTAGATCTAGCTGGTCTGTCATAATATAATAGAGACAGTAGATCTAGCTGGTCTGTCATAATATAATAGAGACAGTAGATCTAGCTGGTCTGTCATAATATAATAGAGACAGTAGATCTAGCTGGTCTGTCATATTATAATAGAGACAGTAGATCTAGCTGGTCTGTCATAATATAATAGAGACAGTAGATCTAGCTGGTCTGTCATAATATAATAGAGACAGTAGATCTAGCTGGTCTGTCATATTATAATAGAGACAGTAGATCTAGCTGGTCTGTCATAATATAATAGAGACAGTAGATCTAGCTGGTCTGTCATATTATAATAGAGACAGTAGATCTAGCTGGTCTGTCATATTATAATAGAGACAGTAGATCTAGCTGGTCTGTCATAATAAAATAGTAGACAGTAGATCTAGCTGGTCTGTCATAATATAATAGAGACAGTAGATCTAGCTGGTCTGTCATAATATAATAGAGACAGTAGATCTAGCTGGTCTGTCATAGTATAATAGAGACAGTAGATCTAGCTGGTCTGTCATAATATAATAGAGACAGTAGATCTAGCTGGTCTGTCATAATATAATAGAGACAGTAGATCTAGCTGGTCTGTCATAATATAATAGAGACAGTAGATCTAGCTGGTCTGTCATATTATTATAGAGACAGTAGATCTAGCTGGTCTGTCATAATATAATAGAGACAGTAGATCTAGCTGGTCTGTCATAATATAATAGAGACAGTAGATCTAGCTGGTCTGTCATAATATAATAGAGACAGTAGATCTAGCTGGTCTGTCATAATATAAAATAGACAGTAGATCTAGCTGGTCTGTCATATTATAATAGAGACAGTAGATCTAGCTGGTCTGTCATATTATAATAGAGACAGTAGATCTAGCTGGTCTGTCATAATATAATAGAGACAGTAGATCTAGCTGGTCTGTCATAATATAATAGAGACAGTAGATCTAGCTGGTCTGTCATAATATAATAGAGACAGTAGATCTAGCTGGTCTGTCATAATATAATAGAGACAGTAGATCTAGCTGGTCTGTCATAATATAATAGAGACAGTAGATCTAGCTGGTCTGTCATAATATAATAGAGACAGTAGATCTAGCTGGTCTGTCATAATATAATAGAGACAGTAGATCTAGCTGGTCTGTCATAATATAATAGAGACAGTAGATCTAGCTGGTCTGTCATAATATAATAGAGACAGTAGATCTAGCTGGTCTGTCATATTATAATAGAGACAGTAGATCTAGCTGGTCTGACATTATATAATAGAGACAGTAGATCTAGCTGGTCTGTCATATTATAATAGAGACAGTAGATCTAGCTGGTCTGTCATATTATAATAGAGACAGTAGATCTAGCTGGTCTGTCATATTATAATAGAGACAGTAGATCTAGCTGGTCTGTCATATTATAATAGAGACAGTAGATCTAGCTGGTCTGTCATAATATAATAGAGACAGTAGATCTAGCTGGTCTGTCATAATATAATAGAGACAGCAGATCTAGCTGGTCTGTCATATATAATAGAGACAGTAGATCTAGCTGGTCTGTCATATTATAATAGAGACAGTAGATCTAGCTGGTCTGTCATATTATAATAGAGACAGTAGATCTAGCTGGTCTGTCATAATATAATAGAGACAGTAGATCTAGCTGGTCTGTCATATTATAATAGAGACAGTAGATCTAGCTGGTCTCATAATATAACAGAGACAGTAGATCTAGCTGGTCTGTCATATTATAATAGAGACAATAGATCTAGCTGGTCTGTTATAATAGAGACAGTAGATCTAGCTGGTCTGTCATAATATAATAGAGACAGTAGATCTAGCTGGTCTGTCATAATATAATAGAGACAGTAGATCTAGCTGGTCTGTCATATTATAATAGAGACAGTAGATCTAGCTGGTCTGTCATAATATAATAGAGACAGTAGATCTAGCTGGTCTGTCATAATATAATAGAGACAGTAGATCTAGCTGGTCTGTCATAATATAATAGAGACAGTAGATCTAGCTGGTCTGTCATAATATAATAGAGACAGTAGATCTAGCTGGTCTGTCATATTATAATAGAGACAGTAGATCTAGCTGGTCTGTCATAATATAATAGAGACAGTAGATCTAGCTGGTCTGTCATAATATAATAGAGACAGTAGATCTAGCTGGTCTGTCATATTATAATAGAGACAGTAGATCTAGCTGGTCTGTCATAATATAATAGAGACAGTAGATCTAGCTGGTCTGTCATATTATAATAGAGACAGTAGATCTAGCTGGTCTGTCATATTATAATAGAGACAGTAGATCTAGCTGGTCTGTCATATTATAATAGAGACAGTAGATCTAGCTGGTCTGTCATAATATAATAGAGACAGTAGATCTAGCTGGTCTGTCATAATATAATAGAGACAGTAGATCTAGCTGGTCTGTCATAATATAATAGAGACAGTAGATCTAGCTGGTCTGTCATATTATAATAGAGATAGATCTAGAGAGACAGTAGATCTAGCTGGTCTGTCATATTATAATAGAGACAGTAGATCTAGCTGGTCTGTCATAATATAATAGAGACAGTAGATCTAGCTGGTCTGTCATAATATAATAGAGACAGTAGATCTAGCTGGTCTGTCATATTATAATAGAGACAGTAGATCTAGCTGGTCTGTCATATTATAATAGAGACAGTAGATCTAGCTGGTCTGTCATATTATAATAGAGACAGTAGATCTAGCTGGTCTGTCATATTATAATAGAGACAGTAGATCTAGCTGGTCTGTCATAATATAATAGAGACAGTAGATCTAGCTGGTCTGTCATAATATAATAGAGACAGTAGATCTAGCTGGTCTGTCATATTATAATAGAGACAGTAGATCTAGCTGGTCTGTCATAATATAATAGAGACAGTAGATCTAGCTGGTCTGTCATAATATAATAGAGACAGTAGATCTAGCTGGTCTGTCATAATATAATAGAGACAGTAGATCTAGCTGGTCTGTCATAATATAATAGAGACAGTAGATCTAGCTGGTCTGTCATAATATAATAGAGACAGTAGATCTAGCTGGTCTGTCATATTATAATAGAGACAGTAGATCTAGCTGGTCTGTCATAATATAATAGAGACAGTAGATCTAGCTGGTCTGTCATATTATAATAGAGACAGTAGATCTAGCTGGTCTGTCATATTATAATAGAGACAGTAGATCTAGCTGGTCTGTCATAATAAAATAGTAGACAGTACATCTAGCTGGTCTGTCATATTATAATAGAGACAGTAGATCTAGCTGGTCTGTCATATTATAATAGAGACAGTAGATCTAGCTGGTCTGTCATATATAATAGAGACAGTAGATCTAGCTGGTCTGTCATATTATAATAGAGACAGTAGATCTAGCTTTTCTGTCATAATATAATAGAGACAGTAGATCTAGCTGGTCTGTCATAGTATAATAGAGACAGTAGATCTAACTGGTCTGTCATATTATAATAGAGACAGTAGATCTAGCTGGTCTGTAATATTATAATAGAGACAGTAGATCTAGCTGGTCTGTCATAGATCTATAATAGAGACAGTAGATCTAGCTGGTCTGTCATATTATAATAGAGACAGTAGATCTAGCTGGTCTGTCATATTATAATAGAGACAGTAGATCTAGCTGGTCTGTCGTAATTTAATAGAGACAGTAGATCTAGCTGGTCTGTCATAATATAATAGAGACAGTAGATCTAGCTGGTCTGTCATAATATAATAGAGACAGTAGATCTAGCTGGTCTGTAATAATATAATAGAGACAGTAGCTCTAGCTGGTCTGTCATATTATTATAGAGACATTAGATCTAGCTGGTATGTCATATTATAATAGAGACAGTAGATCTAGCTGGTCTGACATTATATAATAGAGACAGTAGATCTAGCTGGTCTGTCATATTATAATAGAGACAGTAGATCTAGCTGGTCTGTCATATTATAATAGAGACAGTAGATCTAGCTGGTCTGTCATATTATAATAGAGACAGTAGATCTAGCTGGTCTGTCATAATATAATAGAGACAGTAGATCTAGCTGGTCTGTCATATTATAATAGAGACAGTAGATCTAGCTGGTCTGTCATATTATAATAGAGACAGTAGATCTAGCTGGTCTGTCATATTATAATAGAGACAGTAGATCTAGCTGGTCTGTCATATATAATAGAGACAGTAGATCTAGCTGGTCTGTCATAATATAATAGAGACAGTAGATCTAGCTGGTCTGTCATAATATAATAGAGACAGTAGATCTAGCTGTCTGTCATATTATAATAGAGACAGTAGATCTAGCTGGTCTGTCATAATATAATAGAGACAGTAGATCTAGCTGGTCTGTCATAATATAATAGAGACAGTAGATCTAGCTGGTCTGTCATAATATAAAAGAGACAGTAGATCTAGCTGGTCTGTCATATTATAATAGAGACAGTAGATCTAGCTGGTCTGTCATATTATAATAGAGACAGTAGATCTAGCTGGTCTGTCATAATATAATAGAGACAGTAGATCTAGCTGGTCTGTCATATTATAATAGAGACAGTAGATCTAGCTGGTCTGTCATATTATAATAGAGACAGTAGATCTAGCTGGTCTGTCATATTATAATAGAGACAGTAGATCTAGCTGGTCTGTCATAATATAATAGAGACAGTAGATCTAGCTGGTCTGTCATATTATAATAGAGACAGTAGATCTAGATGGTCTGTCATATTATAATAGAGACAGTAGATCTAGCTGGTCTGTCATATTATAATAGAGACAGTAGATCTAGCTGGTCTGTCATAATATAATAGAGACAGTAGATCTAGCTGGTCTGTCATATTATAATAGAGACAGTAGATCTAGCTGGTCTGTCATATTATAATAGAGACAGTAGATCTAGCTGGTCTGACATTATATAATAGAGACAGTAGATCTAGCTGGTCTGTAATATTATAATAGAGACAGTAGATCTAGCTGGTCTGTCATAATATAATAGAGACAGTAGATCTAGCTGGTCTGTCATAATATAATAGAGACAGTAGATCTAGCTGGTCTGTCATATTATAATAGAGACAGTAGATCTAGCTGGTCTGTTATAATAGAGACAGTAGATCTAGCTGGTCTGTCATAATATAATAGAGACAGTAGATCTAGCTGGTCTGTCATAATATAATAGAGACAGTAGATCTAGCTGGTCTGTCATAATATAATAGAGACAGTAGATCTAGCTGGTCTGTCATATTATAATAGAGACAGTAGATCTAGCTGGTCTGTCATATATAATAGAGACAGTAGATCTAGCTGGTCTGTCATATTATAATAGAGACAGTAGATCTAGCTGGTCTGTCATAATATAATAGAGACAGTAGATCTAGCTGGTCTGTCATAATATAATAGAGACAGTAGATCTAGCTGGTCTGTCATATTATAATAGAGACAGTAGATCTAGCTGGTCTGTCATAATATAATAGAGACAGTAGATCTAGCTGGTCTGTCATATTATAATAGAGACAGTAGATCTAGCTGGTCTGTCATAATATAATAGAGACAGTAGATCTAGCTGGTCTGTCATAATATAATAGAGACAGTAGATCTAGCTGGTCTGTCATATTATAATAGAGACAGTAGATCTAGCTGGTCTGTCATAATATAATAGAGACAGTAGATCTAGCTGGTCTGTCATATTATAATAGAGACAGTAGATCTAGCTGGTCTGTCATAATATAATAGAGACAGTAGATCTAGCTGGTCTGTCATATTATAATAGAGACAGTAGATCTAGCTGGTCTGTCATATTATAATAGAGACAGTAGATCTAGCTGGTCTGTCATAATATAATAGAGACAGTAGATCTAGCTGGTCTGTCATAATATAATAGAGACAGTAGATCTAGCTGGTCTGTCATATTATAATAGAGACAGTAGATCTAGCTGGTCTGTCATAATATAATAGAGACAGTAGATCTAGCTGGTCTGTCATAATATAATAGAGACAGTAGATCTAGCTGGTCTGTCATAATATAATAGAGACAGTAGATCTAGCTGGTCTGTCATAATATAATAGAGACAGTAGATCTAGCTGGTCTGTCATAATATAATAGAGACAGTAGATCTAGCTGGTCTGTCATATTATAATAGAGACAGTAGATCTAGCTGGTCTGTCATATTATAATAGAGACAGTAGATCTAGCTGGTCTGTCATATTATAATAGAGACAGTAGATCTAGCTGGTCTGTCATATTATAATAGAGACAGTAGATCTAGCTGGTCTGTCATATTATAATAGAGACAGTAGATCTAGCTGGTCTGTCATAATATAATAGAGACAGTAGATCTAGCTGGTCTGTCATATTATAATAGAGACAGTAGATCTAGCTGGTCTGTCATATTATAATAGAGACAGTAGATCTAGCTGGTCTGTCATATTATAATAGAGACAGTAGATCTAGCTGGTCTGTCATAATAAAATAGACAGTAGATCTAGCTGGTCTGTCATATTATAATAGAGACAGTAGATCTAGCTGGTCTGTCATATTATAATAGAGACAGTAGATCTAGCTGGTCTGTCATATTATAATAGAGACAGTAGATCTAGCTGGTCTGTCATAATATAATAGAGACAGTAGATCTAGCTGGTCTGTCATAATATAATAGAGACAGTAGATCTAGCTGGTCTGTCATAATATAATAGAGACAGTAGATCTAGCTGGTCTGTCATATTATAATAGAGACAGTAGATCTAGCTGGTCTGTCATATATAATAGAGACAGATCTAGTAGATCTAGCTGGTCTGTCATATTATAATAGAGACAGTAGATCTAGCTGGTCTGTCATAATATAATAGAGACAGTAGATCTAGCTGGTCTGTCATATTATAATAGAGACAGTAGATCTAGCTGGTCTGTCATATTATAATAGAGACAGTAGATCTAGCTGGTCTGTCATATTTAATAGAGACAGTAGATCTAGCTGGTCTGTCATATTATAATATAGACAGTAGATCTAGCTGGTCTGTCATAATATAATAGAGACAGTAGATCTAGCTGGTCTGTCATATTATAATAGAGACAGTAGATCTAGCTGGTCTGTCATATTTTAATAGAGACAGTAGATCTAGCTGGTCTGTCATATTATAATAGAGACAGTAGATCTAGCTGGTCTGTCATAATATAATAGAGACAGTAGATCTAGCTGGTCTGTCATATTATAATAGAGACAGTAGATCTAGCTGGTCTGTCATATTATAATAGAGACAGTAGATCTAGCTGGTCTGTCATATTATATTTAGAGACAGTAGATCTAGCTGGTCTGTCATATATATAGAGACAGTAGATCTAGCTGGTCTGTCATAATATAATAGAGACAGTAGATCTAGCTGGTCTGTCATATTATAATAGAGACAGTAGATCTAGCTGGTCTGTCATAATATTATAGAGACAGTAGATCTAGCTGGTCTGTCATAATATAATAGAGACAGTAGATCTAGCTGGTCTGTCATATTATAATAGAGACAGTAGATCTAGCTGGTCTGTCATAATATAATAGAGACAGTAGATCTAGCTGGTCTGTCATAATATAATAGAGACAGTAGATCTAGCTGGTCTGTCATAATATAAAAGAGACAGTAGATCTAGCTGGTCTGTCATATTATAATAGAGACAGTAGATCTAGCTGGTCTGTCATATTATAATAGAGACAGTAGATCTAGCTGGTCTGTCATAATATAATAGAGACAGTAGATCTAGCTGGTCTGTCATATTATAATAGAGACAGTAGATCTAGCTGGTCTGTCATATTATAATAGAGACAGTAGATCTAGCTGGTCTGTCATATTATAATAGAGACAGTAGATCTAGCTGGTCTGTCATAATATAATAGAGACAGTAGATCTAGCTGGTCTGTCATATTATAATAGAGACAGTAGATCTAGCTGGTCTGTCATATTATAATAGAGACAGTAGATCTAGCTGGTCTGTCATATTATAATAGAGACAGTAGATCTAGCTGGTCTGTCATATTATAATAGAGACAGTAGATCTAGCTGGTCTGTCATAATATAATAGAGACAGTAGATCTAGCTGGTCTGTCATATTATAATAGAGACAGTAGATCTAGCTGGTCTGTCATATTATAATAGAGACAACAGATTTAGCTGGTCTGTCATATTATAATAGAGACAGTAGATCTAGCTGGTCTGTCATAATACAATAGAGACAGTAGATCTAGCTGGTCTGTCATATTATAATAGAGACAGTAGATCTAGCTGGTCTGTCATATTATAATAGAGACAGTAGATCTAGCTGGTCTGTCATAATATAATAGAGACAGTAGATCTAGCTGGTCTGTCATATTATAATAGAGACAGTAGATCTAGCTGGTCTGTCATAATATAATAGAGACAGTAGATCTAGCTGGTCTGTCATAATATAATAGAGACAGTAGATCTAGCTGGTCTGTCATATTATATAGAGACAGTAGATCTAGCTGGTCTGTCATATATAATAGAGACAGTAGATCTAGCTGGTCTGTCATAATATAATAGAGACAGTAGATCTAGCTGGTCTGTCATAATATAATAGAGACAGTAGATCTAGCTGGTCTGTCATAATATAATAGAGACAGTAGATCTAGCTGGTCTGTCATATTATAATAGAGACAGTAGATCTAGCTGGTCTGTCATATTATAATAGAGACAGTAGATCTAGCTGGTCTGTCATATTATAATAGAGACAGTAGATCTAGCTGGTCTGTCATAATATAATAGAGACAGTAGATCTAGCTGGTCTGTCATAATATAATAGAGACAGTAGATCTAGCTGGTCTGTCATATTATAATAGAGACAGTAGATCTAGCTGGTCTGTCATAATATAATAGAGACAGTAGATCTAGCTGGTCTGTCATATTATAATAGAGACAGTAGATCTAGCTGGTCTGTCATAATATAATAGAGACAGTAGATCTAGCTGGTCTGTCATATTATAATAGAGACAGTAGATCTAGCTGGTCTGTCATAATATAATAGAGACAGTAGATCTAGCTGGTCTGTCATATTATAATAGAGACAGTAGATCTAGCTGGTCTGTCATAATATAATAGAGACAGTAGATCTAGCTGGTCTGTCATATTATAATAGAGACAGTAGATCTAGCTGGTCTGTCATATATAATAGAGACAGTAGATCTAGCTGGTCTGTCATAATATAATAGAGACAGTAGATCTAGCTGGTCTGTCATAATATAATAGAGACAGTAGATCTAGCTGGTCTGTCATATTATAATCGAGACAGTAGATCTAGCTGGTCTGTCATATTATAATAGAGACAGTAGATCTAGCTGGTCTGTCATAATATAATAGAGACAGTAGATCTAGCTGGTCTGTCATAATATAATAGAGACAGTAGATCTAGCTGGTCTGTCATAATATAATAGAGACAGTAGATCTAGCTGGTCTGTCATAATATAATAGAGACAGTAGATCTAGCTGGTCTGTCATATTATAATAGAGACAGTAGATCTAGCTGGTCTGTCATATTATAATAGAGACAGTAGATCTAGCTGGTCTGTCATATTATAATAGAGACAGTAGATCTAGCTGGTCTGTCATATTATAATAGAGACAGTAGATCTAGCTGGTCTGTCATAATATAATAGAGACAGTAGATCTAGCTGGTCTGTCATATTATAATAGAGACAGTATATCTAGATGGTCTGTCATATTATAATAGAGACAATAGATCTAGCTGGCCTGTCATATTATAATAGAGACAGTAGATCTAGCTGGCCTGTCATAATAAAATGTATACAGTACATCTAGCTGGTCTGTCATATTATAATAGAGACAGTAGATCTAGCTGGTCTGTCATATTATAATAGAGACAGTAGATCTAGCTGGTCTGTCATATTATAATAGAGACAGTAGATCTAGCTGGTCTGTCATAATATAATAGAGACAGTAGATCTAGCTGGTCTGTCATAATATAATAGAGACAGTAGATCTAGCTGATCTGTCATAATATAATAGAGACAGTAGATCTAGCTGGTCTGTCATATTATAATAGAGACAGTAGATCTAGCTGGTCTGTCATATATAATAGAGACAGTAGATCTAGCTGGTCTGTCATAATATAATAGAGACAGTAGATCTAGCTGGTCTGTCATATTATAATAGAGACAGTAGATCTAGCTGGTCTGTCATAATATAATAGAGACAGTAGATCTAGCTGGTCTGTCATAATATAATGAGACAGAGATCTAGCTGGTCTGTCATATTATAATAGAGACAGTAGATCTAGCTGGTCTGTCATATTATAATAGAGACAGTAGATCTAGCTGGTCTGTCATATTATAATAGAGACAGTAGATCTAGCTGGTCTGTCATAATATAAAATAGATACAGTAGATCTAGCTGGTCTGTCATATTATAATAGAGACAGTAGATCGAGCTGGTCTGTCATATTATAATAGAGACAGTAGATCTAGCTGGTCTGTCATATTATAATAGAGACAGTAGATCTAGCTGGTCTGTCATAATATAATAGAGACAGTAGATCTAGCTGGTCTGTCATATTATAATAGAGACAGTAGATCTAGCTGGTCTGTCATAATATAATAGAGACAGTAGATCTAGCTGGTCTGTCATAATATAATAGAGACAGTAGATCTAGCTGGTCTGTCATATTATAATAGAGACAGTAGATCTAGCTGGTCTGTCAATATAATAGAGACAGTAGATCTAGCTGGTCTGTCATAATATAATAGAGACAGTAGATCTAGCTGGTCTGTCATATTATAATAGAGACAGTAGATCTAGCTGGTCTGTCATAATATAATAGAGACAGTAGATCTAGCTGGTCTGTCATAATATAATAGAGACAGTAGATCTAGCTGGTCTGTCATATTATAATAGAGACAGTAGATCTAGCTGGTCTGTCATAATATAATAGAGACAGTAGATCTAGCTGGTCTGTCATAATATCATAGAGACAGTAGATCTAGCTGGTCTGTCATATTAAAATAGAGACAGTAGATCTAGCTGGTCTGTCATATTATAATAGAGACAGTAGATCTAGCTGGTCTGTCATAATATAATAGAGACAGTAGATCTAGCTGGTCTGTCATATTATAATAGAGACAGTAGATCTAGCTGGTCTGTCATATTATAATAGAGACAGTAGATCTAGCTGGTCTGTCATATATAATAGAGACAGTAGATCTAGCTGGTCTGTCATATTATAATAGAGACAGTAGATCTAGCTGGTCTGTCATAATATAATAGAGACAGTAGATCTAGCTGGTCTGTCATAATATAATAGAGACAGTAGATCTAGCTGGTCTGTCATATTATAATAGAGACAGTAGATCTAGCTGGTCTGTCATAATATAATAGAGACAGTAGATCTAGCTGGTCTGTCATAATATAATAGAGACAGTAGATCTAGCTGGTCTGTCATATTATAATAGAGACAGTAGATCTAGCTGGTCTGTCATAATATAATAGAGACAGTAGATCTAGCTGGTCTGTCATATTATAATAGAGACAGTAGATCTAGCTGGTCTGTCATAATATAATAGAGACAGTAGATCTAGCTGGTCTGTCATATTATAATAGAGACAGTAGATCTAGCTGGTCTGTCATAATATAATAGAGACAGTAGATCTAGCTGGTCTGTCATATTATAATAGAGACAGTAGATCTAGCTGGTCTGTCATAATATAATAGAGACAGTAGATCTAGCTGGTCTGTCATATTATAATAGAGACAGTAGATCTAGCTGGTCTGTCATATTATAATAGAGACAGTAGATCTAGCTGGTCTGTCATATTATAATAGAGACAGTAGATCTAGCTGGTCTGTCATATTATAATAGAGACAGTAGATCTAGCTGGTCTGTCATAATATAATAGAGACAGTAGATCTAGCTGGTCTGTCATATTATAATAGAGACAGTATATCTAGCTGGTCTGTCATATTATAATAGAGACAGTAGATCTAGCTGGTCTGTCATAATAAAATGTATACAGTACATCTAGCTGGTCTGTCATATTATAATAGAGACAGTAGATCTAGCTGGTCTGTCATATTATAATAGAGACAGTAGATCTAGCTGGTCTGTCATATAATGGAGACAGTAGATCTAGCTGGTCTGTCATAATATAATAGAGACAGTAGATCTAGCTGGTCTGTCATAATATAATAGAGACAGTAGATCTAGCTGGTCTGTCATAATATAATAGAGACAGTAGATCTAGCTGGTCTGTCATATTATAATAGAGACAGTAGATCTAGCTGGTCTGTCATAATATAATAGAGACAGTAGATCTAGCTGGTCTGTCATATTATAATAGAGACAGTAGATCTACCTGGTCTGTCATATTATAATAGAGACAGTAGATCTAGCTGGTCTGTCATAATATAATAGAGACAGTAGATCTAGCTGGTCTGTCATAATATAATAGAGACAGTAGATCTAGCTGGTCTTCATATTATAATAGAGACAGTAGATCTAGCTGGTCTGTCATAATATAATAGAGACAGTAGATCTAGCTGGTCTGTCATAATATAATAGAGACAGTAGATCTAGCTGGTCTGTCATAATATAATAGAGACAGTAGATCTAGCTGGTCTGTCATATTATAATAGAGACAATAGATCCAGCTGGTCTGTCATATTATAATAGAGACAGTAGATCTAGCTGGTCTGTCATATTATAATAGAGACAGTAGATCTAGCTGGTCTGTCATAATATAATAGAGACAGTAGATCTAGCTGGTCTGTCATAATATAATAGAGACAGTAGATCTAGCTGGTCTGTCATATTATAATAGAGACAGTAGATCTAGCTGGTCTGTCATATTATAATAGAGACAGTAGATCTAGCTGGTCTGTCATATTATAATAGAGACAGTAGATCTAGCTGGTCTGTCATAATATAATAGAGACAGTAGATCTAGCTGGTCTGTCATAATATAAAAACAGTAGATCTAGCTGGTCTGTCATATTATAATAGAGACAGTAGATCTAGCTGGTCTGTCATATTATAATAGAGACAGTAGATCTAGCTGGTCTGTCATAATATAATAGAGACAGTAGATCTAGCTGGTCTGTCATATTATAATAGAGACAGTAGATCTAGCTGGTCTGTCATATTATAATAGAGACAGTAGATCTAGCTGGTCTGTCATATTATAATAGAGACAGTAGATCTAGCTGGTCTGTCATAATATAATAGAGACAGTAGATCTAGCTGGTCTGTCATATTATAATAGAGACAGTAGATCTAGCTGGTCTGTCATATTATAATAGAGACAGTAGATCTAGCTGGTCTGTCATAATATAATAGAGACAGTAGATCTAGCTGGTCTGTCATAATATAATAGAGACAGTAGATCTAGCTGGTCTGTCATATTATAATAGAGACAGTAGATCTAGCTGGTCTCATAATATAACAGAGACAGTAGATCTAGCTGGTCTGTCATATTATAATAGAGACAGTAGATCTAGCTGGTCTGTTATAATAGAGACAGTAGATCTAGCTGGTCTGTCATAATATAATAGAGACAGTAGATCTAGCTGGTCTGTCATAATATAATAGAGACAGTAGATCTAGCTGGTCTGTCATAATATAATAGAGACAGTAGATCTAGCTGGTCTGTCATATTATAATAGAGACAGTAGATCTAGCTGGTCTGTCATAATATAATAGAGACAGTAGATCTAGCTGGTCTGTCATATTATAATAGAGACAGTAGATCTAGCTGGTCTGTCATATTATAATAGAGACAGTAGATCTAGCTGGTCTGTCATAATATAATAGAGACAGTAGATCTAGCTGGTCTGTCATAATATAATAGAGACAGTAGATCTAGCTGGTCTGTCATATTTGAATAGAAACAGTAGATCTAGCTGGTCTGTCATAATATAATAGAGACAGTAGATCTAGCTGGTCTGTCATAATATAATAGAGACAGTAGATCTAGCTGGTCTGTCATAATATAATAGAGACAGTAGATCTAGCTGGTCTGTCATATTATAATAGAGACAGTAGATCCAGCTGGTCTGTCATATTATAATAGAGACAGTAGATCTAGCTGGTCTGTCATATTATAATAGAGACAGTAGATCTAGCTGGTCTGTCATAATATAATAGAGACAGTAGATCTAGCTGGTCTGTCATAATATAATAGAGACAGTAGATCTAGCTGGTCTGTCATATTATAATAGAGACAGTAGATCCAGCTGGTCTGTCATATTATAATAGAGACAGTAGATCTAGCTGGTCTGTAATAATATAATAGAGACAGTAGATCTAGCTGGTCTGTCATAATATAATAGAGACAGTAGATCTAGCTGGTCTGTCATATTATAAAAAAGAGTAGATCTAGCTGGTCTGTAATATTATAATAGAGACAGTAGATCTAGCTGGTCTGTCATATTATAATAGAGACAGTAGATCTAGCTGGTCTGTCATAATATAATAGAGACAGTAGATCTAGCTGGTCTGTCATATTATAATAGAGACAGTAGATCTAGCTGGTCTGTCATATTATAATAGAGACAGTAGATCTAGCTGGTCTGTCATATTATAATAGAGACAGTAGATCTAGCTGGTCTGTCATAATATAATAGAGACAGTAGATCTAGCTGGTCTGTCATATTATAATAGAGACAGTAGATCTAGCTGGTCTGTCATATTATAATAGAGACAGTAGATCTAGCTGGTCTGTCATAATATAATAGAGACAGTAGATCTAGCTGGTCTGTCATAATATAATAGAGACAGTAGATCTAGCTGGTCTGTCATATAATAGAGACAGTAGATCTAGCTGGTCTGTCATAATATAATAGAGACAGTAGATCTAGCTGGTCTGTCATAATATAATAGAGACAGTAGATCTAGCTGGTCTGTCATAATATAATAGAGACAGTAGATCTAGCTGGTCTGTCATATTATAATAGAGACAGTAGATCTAGCTGGTCTGTCATAATATAATAGAGACAGTAGATCTAGCTGGTCTGTCATAATATAATAGAGACTGTAGATCTAGCTGGTCTGTCATATTATAATAGAGACAGTAGATCTAGCTGGTCTGTCATATTATAATAGAGACAGTAGATCTAGCTGGTCTGTCATATTATAATAGAGACAGTAGATCTAGCTGGTCTGTCATATTATAATAGAGACAGTAGATCTAGCTGGTCTGTCATATTATAATAGAGACAGTAGATCTAGCTGGTCTGTCATAATATAATAGAGACAGTAGATCTAGCTGGTCTGTCATAATATAATAGAGACAGTAGATCTAGCTGGTCTGTCATATTATAATAGAGACAGTAGATCTAGCTGGTCTGTCATATATAATAGAGACAGTAGATCTAGCTGGTCTGTCATAATATAATAGAGACAGTAGATCTAGCTGGTCTGTCATAATATAATAGAGACAGTAGATCTAGCTGGTCTGTCATAATATAATAGAGACAGTAGATCTAGCTGGTCTGTCATATTATAATAGAGACAGTAGATCTAGCTGGTCTGTCATATATAATAGAGACAGTAGATCTAGCTGGTCTGTCATAATATAATAGAGACAGTAGATCTAGCTGGTCTGTCATATTATAATAGAGACAGTAGATCTAGCTGGTCTGTCATAATATAATAGAGACAGTAGATCTAGCTGGTCTGTCATAATATAATAGAGACAGAGATCTAGCTGGTCTGTCATATTATAATAGAGACAGTAGATCTAGCTGGTCTGTCATAATACAATAGAGACAGTAGATCTAGCTGGTCTGTCATAATATAAAAACAGTAGATCTAGCTGGTCTGTCATATTATAATAGAGACAGTAGATCTAGCTGGTCTGTCATATTATAATAGAGACAGTAGATCTAGCTGGTCTGTCATAATATAATAGAGACAGTAGATCTAGCTGGTCTGTCATATTATAATAGAGACAGTAGATCTAGCTGGTCTGTCATATTATAATAGAGACAGTAGATCTAGCTGGTCTGTCATATTATAATAGAGACAGTAGATCTAGCTGGTCTGTCATAATATAATAGAGACAGTAGATCTAGCTGGTCTGTCATATTATAATAGAGACAGTAGATCTAGCTGGTCTGTCATATTATAATAGAGACAGTAGATCTAGCTGGTCTGTCATATTATAATAGAGACAGTAGATCTAGCTGGTCTGTCATATTATAATAGAGACAGTAGATCTAGCTGGTCTGTCATAATATAATAGAGACAGTAGATCTAGCTGGTCTGTCATATTATAATAGAGACAGTAGATCTAGATGGTCAGTCATATTATAATAGAGACAGTAGATCTAGCTGGTCTGTCATAATAAAATGTAGACAGTAGATCTAGCTGGTCTGTCATATTATAATAGAGACAGTAGATCTAGCTGGTCTGTCATATTATAATAGAGACAGTAGATCTAGCTGGTCTGTCATATATAATAGAGACAGTAAGATCTAGCTGGTCTGTCATATTATAATAGAGACAGTAGATCTAGCTGGTCTGTCATAATATAATAGAGACAGTAGATCTAGCTGGTCTGTCATAATATAATAGAGACAGTAGATCTAGCTGGTCTGTCATATTATAATAGAGACAGTAGATCTAGCTGGTCTGTCATATATAATAGAGACAGTAGATCTAGCTGGTCTGTCATAATATAATAGAGACAGTAGATCTAGCTGGTCTGTCATATTATAATAGAGACAGTAGATCTAGCTGGTCTGTCATAATATAATAGAGACAGTAGATCTAGCTGGTCTGTCATATTATAATAGAGACAGTAGATCTAGCTGGTCTGTCATAATATAATAGAGACAGTAGATCTAGCTGGTCTGTCATATTATAATAGAGACAGTAGATCTAGCTGGTCTGTCATATTATAATAGAGACAGTAGATCTAGCTGGTCTGTCATAATATAATAGAGACAGTAGATCTAGCTGGTCTGTCATATAATAGAGACAGTAGATCTAGCTGGTCTGTCATAATATAATAGAAACAGTAGATCTAGCTGGTCTGTCATAATATAATAGAGACAGTAGATCTAGCTGGTCTGTCATAATATAATAGAGACAGTAGATCTAGCTGGTCTGTCATAATATAATAGAGACAGTAGATCTAGCTGGTCTGTCATATTATAATAGAGACAGTAGATCTAGCTGGTCTGTCATATTATAATAGAGACAGTAGATCTAGCTGGTCTGTCATAATATAATAGAGACAGTAGATCTAGCTGGTCTGTCATATTATAATAGAGACAGTAGATCTAGCTGGTCTGTCATATTATAATAGAGACAGTAGATCTAGCTGGTCTGTCATAATATAATAGAGACAGTAGATCTAGCTGGTCTGTCATAATATAATAGAGACAGTAGATCTAGCTGGTCTGTCATAATATAATAGAGACAGTAGATCTAGCTGGTCTGTCATATTATAAATAGAGACAGTAGATCTAGCTGGTCTGTCATAATATAATAGAGACAGTAGATCTAGCTGGTCTGTCATAATATAATAGAGACAGTAGATCTAGCTGGTCTGTCATATTATAATAGAGACAGTAGATCTAGCTGGTCTGTCATATTATAATAGAGACAGTAGATCTAGCTGGTCTGTCATATTATAATAGAGACAGTAGATCTAGCTGGTCTGTCATAATATAATAGAGACAGTAGATCTAGCTGGTCTGTCATATTATAATAGAGACAGTAGATCTAGCTGGTCTGTCATATTATAATAGAGACAGTAGATCTAGCTGGTCTGTCATAATATAATAGAGACAGTAGATCTAGCTGGTCTGTCATAATATAATAGAGACAGTAGATCTAGCTGGTCTGTCATATTATAATAGAGACAGTAGATCTAGCTGGTCTGTCATTATAATAGAGACAGTAGATCTAGCTGGTCTGTCATATTATAATAGAGACAGTAGATCTAGCTGGTCTGTCATAATATAATAGAGACAGTAGATCTAGCTGGTCTGTCATAATATAATAGAGACAGTAGATCTAGCTGGTCTGTCATATTATAATAGAGACAGTAGATCTAGCTGGTCTGTCATAATATAATAGAGACAGTAGATCTAGCTGGTCTGTCATAATATAATAGAGACAGTAGATCTAGCTGGTCTGTCATAATATAATAGAGACAGTAGATCTAGCTGGTCTGTCATAATATAATAGAGACAGTAGATCTAGCTGGTCTGTCATAATATAATAGAGACAGTAGATCTAGCTGGTCTGTCATAATATAATAGAGACAGTAGATCTAGCTGGTCTGTCATAATATAATAGAGACAGTAGATCTAGCTGGTCTGTCATAATATAATAGAGACAGTAGATCTAGCTGGTCTGTCATATTATAATAGAGACAGTAGATCTAGCTGGTCTGTCATAATATAATAGAGACAGTAGATCTAGCTGGTCTGTCATATTATAATAGAGACAGTAGATCTAGCTGGTCTGTCATAATATAATAGAGACAGTAGATCTAGCTGGTCTGTCATATTATAATAGAGACAGTAGATCTAGCTGGTCTGTCATAATATAATAGAGACAGTAGATCTAGCTGGTCTGTCATATTATAATAGAGACAGTAGATCTAGCTGGTCTGTCATATATAATAGAGACAGTAGATCTAGCTGGTCTGTCATAATATAATAGAGACAGTAGATCTAGCTGGTCTGTCATAATATAATAGAGACAGTAGATCTAGCTGGTCTGTCATAATATAATAGAGACAGTAGATCTAGCTGGTCTGTCATAATATAATAGAGACAGTAGATCTAGCTGGTCTGTCATATATAATAGAGACAGTAGATCTAGCTGGTCTGTCATAATATAATAGAGACAGTAGATCTAGCTGGTCTGTCATATTATAATAGAGACAGTAGATCTAGCTGGTCTGTCATATTATAATAGAGACAGTAGATCTAGCTGGTCTGTCATATTATAATAGAGACAGTAGATCTAGCTGGTCTGTCATATTATAATAGAGACAGTAGATCTAGCTGGTCTGTCATAATATAATAGAGACAGTAGATCTAGCTGGTCTGTCATATTATAATAGAGACAGTAGATCTAGCTGGTCTGTCATATTATAATAGAGACAGTAGATCTAGCTGGTCTGTCATATTATAATAGAGACAGTAGATCTAGCTGGTCTGTCATAATATAATAGAGACAGTAGATCTAGCTGGTCTGTCATAATATAATAGAGACAGTAGATCTAGCTGGTCTGTCATATTATAATAGAGACAGTAGATCTAGCTGGTCTGTCATATTATAATAGAGACAGTAGATCTAGCTGGTCTGTCATAATATAATAGAGACAGTAGATCTAGCTGGTCTGTCATATTATAATAGAGACAGTAGATCTAGCTGGTCTGTCATAATATAATAGAGACAGTAGATCTAGCTGGTCTGTCATATTATAATAGAGACAGTAGATCTAGCTGGTCTGTCATAATATAATAGAGACAGTAGATCTAGCTGGTCTGTCATATTATAATAGAGACAGTAGATCTAGCTGGTCTGTCATAATATAATAGAGACAGTAGATCTAGCTGGTCTGTCATATTATAATAGAGACAGTAGATCTAGCTGGTCTGTCATAATATAATAGAGACAGTAGATCTAGCTGGTCTGTCATAATATAATAGAGACAGTAGATCTAGCTGGTCTGTCATAATATAATAGAGACAGTAGATCTAGCTGGTCTGTCATATTATAATAGAGACAGTAGATCTAGCTGGTCTGTCATATTATAATAGAGACAGTAGATCTAGCTGGTCTGTCATATTATAATAGAGACAGTAGATCTAGCTGGTCTGTCATAATATAATAGAGACAGTAGATCTAGCTGGTCTGTCATAATATAATAGAGACAGTAGATCTAGCTGGTCTGTCATATTATAATAGAGACAGTAGATCTAGCTGGTCTGTCATATTATAATAGAGACAGTAGATCTAGCTGGTCTGTCATATTATAATAGAGACAGTAGATCTAGCTGGTCTGTCATAATATAATAGAGACAGTAGATCTAGCTGGTCTGTCATAATATAATAGAGACAGTAGATCTAGCTGGTCTGTCATAATATAATAGAGACAGTAGATCTAGCTGGTCTGTCATATTATAATAGAGACAGTAGATCTAGCTGGTCTGTCATAATATAATAGAGACAGTAGATCTAGCTGGTCTGTCATATTATAATAGAGACAGTAGATCTAGCTGGTCTGTCATAATATAATAGAGACAGTAGATCTAGCTGGTCTGTCATATTATAATAGAGACAGTAGATCTAGCTGGTCTGTCATAATATAATAGAGACAGTAGATCTAGCTGGTCTGTCATATTATAATAGAGACAGTAGATCTAGCTGGTCTGTCATAATATAATAGAGACAGTAGATCTAGCTGGTCTGTCATAATATAATAGAGACAGTAGATCTAGCTGGTCTGTCATAATATAATAGAGACAGTAGATCTAGCTGGTCTGTCATAATATAATAGAGACAGTAGATCTAGCTGGTCTGTCATAATATAATAGAGACAGTAGATCTAGCTGGTCTGTCATAATATAATAGAGACAGTAGATCTAGCTGGTCTGTCATAATATAATAGAGACAGTAGATCTAGCTGGTCTGTCATATTATAATAGAGACAGTAGATCTAGCTGGTCTGTCATAATATAATAGAGACAGTAGATCTAGCTGGTCTGTCATAATATAATAGAGACAGTAGATCTAGCTGGTCTGTCATATTATAATAGAGACAGTAGATCTAGCTGGTCTGTCATATTATAATAGAGACAGTAGATCTAGCTGGTCTGTCATATTATAATAGAGACAGTAGATCTAGCTGGTCTGTCATATTATAATAGAGACAGTAGATCTAGCTGGTCTGTCATAATATAATATAATAGAGACAGTAGATCTAGCTGGTCTGTCATATTATAATAGAGACAGTAGATCTAGCTGGTCTGTCATAATATAATAGAGACAGTAGATCTAGCTGGTCTGTCATAATATAATAGAGACAGTAGATCTAGCTGGTCTGTCATATATAATAGAGACAGTAGATCTAGCTGGTCTGTCATATATAATAGAGACAGTAGATCTAGCTGGTCTGTCATAATATAATAGAGACAGTAGATCTAGCTGGTCTGTCATATTATAATAGAGACAGTAGATCTAGCTGGTCTGTCATATTATAATAGAGACAGTAGATCTAGCTGGTCTGTCATAATATAATAGTAGACAGTACATCTAGCTGGTCTGTCATAATAATAGAGACAGTAGATCTAGCTGGTCTGTCATATTATAATAGAGACAGTAGATCTAGCTGGTCTGTCATAATATAATAGAGACAGTAGATCTAGCTGGTCTGTCATAATATAATAGAGACAGTAGATCTAGCTGGTCTGTCATAATATAATAGAGACAGTAGATCTAGCTGGTCTGTCATAATATAATAGAGACAGTAGATCTAGCTGGTCTGTCATATTATAATAGAGACAGTAGATCTAGCTGGTCTGTCATATTATAATAGAGACAGTAGATCTAGCTGGTCTGTCATATTATAATAGAGACAGTAGATCTAGCTGGTCTGTCATATTAATAGAGACAGTAGATCTAGCTGGTCTGTCATAATATAATAGAGACAGTAGATCTAGCTGGTCTGTCATATTATAATAGAGACAGTAGATCTAGATGGTCTGTCATATTATAATAGAGACAGTAGATCTAGCTGGTCTGTCATATTATAATAGAGACAGTAGATCTAGCTGGTCTGTCATAATATAATAGAGACAGTACATCTAGCTGGTCTGTCATAATATAATAGAGACAGTAGATCTAGCTGGTCTGTCATATTATAATAGAGACAGTAGATCTAGCTGGTCTGTCATATTATAATAGAGACAGTAGATCTAGCTGGTCTGTCATAATATAATAGAGACAGTAGATCTAGCTGGTCTGTCATAATATAATAGAGACAGTAGATCTAGCTGATCTGTCATAATATAATAGAGACAGTAGATCTAGCTGGTCTGTCATATTATAATAGAGACAGTAGATCTAGCTGGTCTGTCATATATAATAGAGACAGTAGATCTAGCTGGTCTGTCATAATATGATAGAGACAGTAGATCTAGCTGGTCTGTCATATTATAATAGAGACAGTAGATCTAGCTGGTCTGTCATAATATAATAGAGACAATAGATCTAGCTGGTCTGTCATAATATAATAGAGACAGAGATCTAGCTGGTCTGTCATATTATAATAGAGACAGTAGATCTAGCTGGTCTGTCATAATATAATAGAGACAGTAGATCTAGCTGGTCTGTCATAATATAATAGAGACAGTAGATCTAGCTGGTCTGTCATAATATAAAAAGACAGTAGATCTAGCTGGTCTGTCATATTATAATAGAGACAGTAGATCTAGCTGGTCTGTCATATTATAATAGAGACAGTAGATCTAGCTGGTCTGTCATAATATAATAGAGACAGTAGATCTACCTGGTCTGTCATATTATAATAGAGACAGTAGATCTAGCTGGTCTGTCATATTATAATAGAGACAGTAGATCTAGCTGGTCTGTCATAATATAATAGAGACAGTAGATCTAGCTGGTCTGTCATATTATAATAGAGACAGTAGATCTAGCTGGTCTGTCATAATATAATAGAGACAGTAGATCAGCTGGTCTGTCATATTATAATAGAGACAGTAGATCTAGCTGGTCTGTCATATTATAATAGAGACAGTAGATCTAGCTGGTCTGTCATATTATAATAGAGACAGTAGATCTAGCTGGTCTGTCATATTATAATAGAGACAGTAGATCTAGCTGGTCTGTCATAATATAATAGAGACAGTAGATCTAGCTGGTCTGTCATAATATAATAGAGACAGTAGATCTAGCTGGTCTGTCATATTATAATAGAGACAGTAGATCTAGCTGGTCTGTCATATTATAATAGAGACAGTAGATCTAGCTGGTCTGTCATAATATAATAGAGACAGTAGATCTAGCTGGTCTGTCATATTATAATAGAGACAGTAGATCTAGCTGGTCTGTCATATTATAATAGAGACAGTAGATCTAGCTGGTCTGTCATATTATAATAGAGACAGTAGATCTAGCTGGTCTGTCATAATATAATAGAGACAGTAGATCTAGCTGGTCTGTCATAATATAATAGAGACAGTAGATCTAGCTGGTCTGTCATAATATAATAGAGACAGTAGATCTAGCTGGTCTGTCATAATATAATAGAGACAGTAGATCTAGCTGGTCTGTCATAATATAATAGAGACAGTAGATCTAGCTGGTCTGTCATAATATAATAGAGACAGTAGATCTAGCTGGTCTGTCATATTATAATAGAGACAGTAGATCTAGCTGGTCTGTCATAATATAATAGAGACAGTAGATCTAGCTGGTCTGTCATAATATAATAGAGACAGTAGATCTAGCTGGTCTGTCATAATATAATAGAGACAGTAGATCTAGCTGGTCTGTCATAATATAATAGAGACAGTAGATCTAGCTGGTCTGTCATAATATAATAGAGACAGTAGATCTAGCTGGTCTGTCATATTATAATAGAGACAGTAGATCTAGCTGGTCTGTAATATTATAATAGAGACAGTAGATCTAGCTGGTCTGTCATAATATAATAGAGACAGTAGATCTAGCTGGTCTGTCATATTATAATAGAGACAGTAGATCTAGCTGGTCTGTCATATTATAATAGAGACAGTAGATCTAGCTGGTCTGTCATATTATAATAGAGACAGTAGATCTAGCTGGTCTGTCATAATATAATAGAGACAGTAGATCTAGCTGGTCTGTCATAATATAATAGAGACAGTAGATCTAGCTGGTCTGTCATAATATAATAGAGACAGTAGATCTAGCTGGTCTGTCATATATAATAGAGACAGTAGATCTAGCTGGTCATAATATAATAGAGACAGTAGATCTAGCTGGTCTGTCATATTATAATAGAGACAGTAGATCTAGCTGGTCTGTCATATTATAATAGAGACAGTAGATCTAGCTGGTCTGTCATATTATAAGAGAGACAGTAGATCTAGCTGGTCTGTCATAATATAATAGAGACAGTAGATCTAGCTGGTCTGTCATAATATAATAGAGACAGTAGATCTAGCTGGTCTGTCATAATATAATAGAGACAGTAGATCTAGCTGGTCTGTCATATTATAATAGAGACAGTAGATCTAGCTGGTCTGTCATATTATAATAGAGACAGTAGATCTAGCTGGTCTGTCATATTATAATAGAGACAGTAGATCTAGCTGGTCTGTCATAATATAATAGAGACAGTAGATCTAGCTGGTCTGTCATAATATAATAGAGACAGTAGATCTAGCTGGTCTGTCATATTATAATAGAGACAGTAGATCTAGCTGGTCTGTCATATTATAATAGAGACAGTAGATCTAGCTGGTCTGTCATAATATAATAGAGACAGTAGATCTAGCTGGTCTGTCATATTATAATAGAGACAGTAGATCTAGCTGGTCTGTCATATTATAATAGAGACAGTAGATCTAGCTGGTCTGTCATATTATAATAGAGACAGTAGATCTAGCTGGTCTGTCATAATATAATAGAGACAGTAGATCTAGCTGGTCTGTCATATTATAATAGAGACAGTAGATCTAGCTGGTCTGTCATATTATAATAGAGACAGTAGATCTAGCTGGTCTGTCATAATATAATAGAGACAGTAGATCTAGCTGGTCTGTCATATTATAATAGAGACAGTAGATCTAGCTGGTCTGTCATATTATAATAGAGACAGTAGATCTAGCTGGTCTGTCATATTATAATAGAGACAGTAGATCTAGCTGGTCTGTCATAATATAATAGAGACAGTAGATCTAGCTGGTCTGTCATAATATAATAGAGACAGTAGATCTAGCTGGTCTGTCATATTATAATAGAGACAGTAGATCTAGCTGGTCTGTCATAATATAATAGAGACAGTAGATCTAGCTGGTCTGTCATAATATAATAGAGACAGTAGATCTAGCTGGTCTGTCATATAATAATAGAGACAGTAGATCTAGCTGGTCTGTCATAATATAATAGAGACAGTAGATCTAGCTGGTCTGTCATAATATAATAGAGACAGTAGATCTAGCTGGTCTGTCATAATATAATAGAGACAGTAGATCTAGCTGGTCTGTCATAATATAATAGAGACAGTAGATCTAGCTGGTCTGTCATAATATATAATAGAGACAGTAGATCTAGCTGGTCTGTCATAATTATAATAGAGACAGTAGATCCAGCTGGTCTGTCATATTATAATAGAGACAGTAGATCTAGCTGGTCTGTCATATTATAATAGAGACAGTAGATCTAGCTGGTCTGTCATATTATAATAGAGACAGTAGATCTAGCTGGTCTGTAATAATATAATAGAGACAGTAGATCTAGCTGGTCTGTCATAATATAATACACACAGTAGATCTAGCTGGTCTGTCATATTATAATAGAGACAGTAGATCTAGCTGGTCTGTCATATTATAATAGAGACAGTAGATCTAGCTGGTCTGTCATAATTATAATAGAGACAGTAGATCTAGCTGGTCTGTCATAATATAATAGACACAGTAGATCTAGCTGGTCTGTCATAATATTAAAAAACAGTAGATCTAGCTGGTCTGTCATATTGATAATAGAGACAGTAGATCTAGCTGGTCTGTCATATTATAATAGAGACAGTAGATCTAGCTGGTCTGTCATAATATAATAGAGACAGTAGATCTAGCTGGTCTGTCATATTATAATAGAGACAGTAGATCTAGCTGGTCTGTCATATTATAATAGAGACAGTAGATCTAGCTGGTCTGTCATATTATAATAGAGACAGTAGATCTAGCTGGTCTCATAATATAATAGAGACAGTAGATCTAGCTGGTCTGTCATATTATAATAGAGACAATAGATCTAGCTGGTCTGTTATAATAGAGACAGTAGATCTAGCTGGTCTGTCATAATATAATAGAGACAGTAGATCTAGCTGGTCTGTCATATTATAATAGAGACAGTAGATCTAGCTGGTCTGTCATATTATAATAGAGACAGTAGATCTAGCTGGTCTGTCATAATATAATAGAGACAGTAGATCTAGCTGGTCTGTCATAATATAATAGAGACAGTAGATCTAGCTGGTCTGTCATAATATAATAGAGACAGTAGATCTAGCTGGTCTGTCATATTATAATAGAGACAGTAGATCTAGCTGGTCTGTCATATTATAATAGAGACAGTAGATCTAGCTGGTCTGTCATATTATAATAGAGACAGTAGATCTAGCTGGTCTGTCATAATATAATAGAGACAGTAGATCTAGCTGGTCTGTCATATTATAATAGAGACAGTAGATCTAGCTGGTCTGTCATATTATAATAGAGACAGTAGATCTAGCTGGTCTGTCATATTATAATAGAGACAGTAGATCTAGCTGGTCTGTCATAATATAATAGAGACAGTAGATCTAGCTGGTCTGTCATAATATAATAGAGACAGTAGATCTAGCTGGTCTGTCATATTATAATAGAGACAGTAGATCTAGCTGGTCTGTCATATTATAATAGAGACAGTAGATCTAGCTGGTCTGTCATAATATAATAGAGACAGTAGATCTAGCTGGTCTGTCAATATAATAGAGACAGTAGATCTAGCTGGTCTGTCATATTATAATAGAGACAGTAGATCTAGCTGGTCTGTCATATTATAATAGAGACAGTAGATCTAGCTGGTCTGTCATAATATAATAGAGACAGTAGATCTAGCTGGTCTGTCATATTATAATAGAGACAGTAGATCTAGCTGGTCTGTCATATTATAATCGAGACAGTAGATCTAGCTGGTCTGTCATATTATAATAGAGACAGTAGATCTAGCTGGTCTGTCATATTATAATAGAGACAGTAGATCTAGCTGGTCTGTCATAATATAATAGAGACAGTAGATCTAGCTGGTCTGTCATATTATAATAGAGACAGTAGATCTAGCTGGTCTGTCATATTATAATAGAGACAGTAGATCTAGCTGGTCTGTCATATTATAATAGAGACAGTAGATCTAGCTGGTCTGTCATATATAATAGAGACAGTACATCTAGCTGGTCTGTCATATTATAATAGAGACAGTAGATCTAGCTGGTCTGTCATAATATAATAGAGACAGTAGATCTAGCTGGTCTGTCATATTATAATAGAGACAGTAGATCTAGCTGGTCTGTCATATATAATAGAGACAGTAGATCTAGCTGGTCTGTCATATTATAATAGAGACAGTAGATCTAGCTGGTCTGTCATAATATAATAGAGACAGTAGATCTAGCTGGTCTGTCATATTATAATAGTTGATCTAGCTGGTCTGTCAGTAATAGAGACAGTAGATCTAGCTGGTCTGTCATAATATAATAGAGACAGTAGATCTAGCTGGTCTGTCATAATATAATAGAGACAGTAGATCTAGCTGGTCTGTCATAATATAATAGAGACAGTAGATCTAGCTGGTCTGTCATATTATAATAGAGACAGTAGATCTAGCTGGTCTGTCATAATATAATAGAGACAGTAGATCTAGCTGGTCTGTCATATTATAATAGAGACAGTAGATCTAGCTGGTCTGTCATATTATAATAGAGACAGTAGATCTAGCTGGTCTGTCATATTATAATAGAGACAGTAGATCTAGCTGGTCTGTCATATTATAATAGAGACAGTAGATCTAGCTGGTCTGTCATAATATAATAGAGACAGTAGATCTAGCTGGTCTGTCATATTATAATAGAGACAGTAGATCTAGCTGGTCTGTCATAATATAATAGAGACAGTAGATCTAGCTGGTCTGTCATAATATAATAGAGACAGTAGATCTAGCTGGTCTGTCATAATATAATAGAGACAGTAGATCTAGCTGGTCTGTCATAATATAATAGAGACAGTAGATCTAGCTGGTCTGTCATATTATAATAGAGACAGTAGATCTAGCTGGTCTGTCATATTATAATAGAGACAGTAGATCTAGCTGGTCTGTCATATTATAATAGAGACAGAAGATCTAGCTGGTCTGTCATATTATAATAGAGACAGCAGATCTAGCTGGTCTGTCATAATATAATAGAGACAGTAGATCTAGCTGGTCTGTCATATTATAATAGAGACAGTAGATCTAGCTGGTCTGTCATATTATAATAGAGACAGTAGATCTAGCTGGTCTGTCATAATACAATAGAGACAGTAGATCTAGCTGGTCTGTCATATTATAATAGAGACAGTAGATCTAGCTGGTCTGTCATATTATAATAGAGACAGTAGATCTAGCTGGTCTGTCATAATATAATAGAGACAGTAGATCTAGCTGGTCTGTCATAATATAATAGAGACAGTAGATCTAGCTGGTCTGTCATAATATAATAGAGACAGTAGATCTAGCTGGTCTGTCATATTATAATAGAGACAGTAGATCTAGCTGGTCTGTCATAATATAATAGAGACAGTAGATCTAGCTGGTCTGTCATAATATAATAGAGACAGTAGATCTAGCTGGTCTGTCATAATATAATAGAGACAGTAGATCTAGCTGGTCTGTCATATTATAATAGAGACAGTAGATCTAGCTGGTCTGTCATAATATAATAGAGACAGTAGATCTAGCTGGTCTGTCATAATATAATAGAGACAGTAGATCTAGCTGGTCTGTCAAATTAATAGAGACAGTAGATCTAGCTGGTCTGTCATAATATAATAGAGACAGTAGATCTAGCTGGTCTGTCATATTATAATAGAGACAGTAGATCTAGCTGGTCTGTCATATTATAATAGAGACAGTAGATCTAGCTGGTCTGTCATAATATAATAGAGACAGTAGATCTAGCTGGTCTGTCATATTATAATAGAGACAGTAGATCTAGCTGGTCTGTCATATTATAATAGAGACAGTAGATCTAGCTGGTCTGTCATATTATAATAGAGACAGTAGATCTAGCTGGTCTGTCATAATATAATAGAGACAGTAGATCTAGCTGGTCTGTCATATTATAATAGAGACAGTAGATCTAGCTGGTCTGTCATAATATAATAGAGACAGTAGATCTAGCTGGTCTGTCATAATATAATAGAGACAGTAGATCTAGCTGGTCTGTCATAATATAATAGAGACAGTAGATCTAGCTGGTCTGTCATAATATAATAGAGACAGTAGATCTAGCTGTTCTGTCATATTATAATAGAGACAGTAGATCTAGCTGGTCTGTCATATTATAATCGAGACAGTAGATCTAGCTGGTCTGTCATATTATAATAGAGACAGTAGATCTAGCTGGTCTGTCATATTATAATAGAGACAGTAGATCTAGCTGGCCTGTCATAATAAAATGTATACAGTACATCTAGCTGGTCTGTCATATTATAATAGAGACAATAGATTTAGCTGGCCCGTCATATTATAATAGAGACAGTAGATCTAGCTGGCCTGTCATAATAAAATGTATACAGTACATCTAGCTGGTCTGTCATATTATAATAGAGACAGTAGATCTAGCTGGTCTGTCATATTATAATAGAGACAGTAGATCTAGCTGGTCTGTCATAATATAATAGAGATAGTAGATCTAGCTGGTCTGTCATAATATAATAGAGACAGTAGATCTAGCTGGTCTGTCATAATATATAGAGACAGTAGATCTAGCTGGTCTGTCATATTAAAATAGAGACAGTAGATCTAGCTGGTCTGTCATATTATAATAGAGACAGTAGATCTACCTGGTCTGTCATAATATTATAGAGACAATAGATCTAGCTGGTCTGTCACAATATAATGGAGACAGAGGAACTAGCTGGTCTGTCATATTATAATAGAGACAGTAGATCCAGCTGGTCTGTCATAATATAATAGAGACAGTAGATCTAGCTGGTCTGTCATAATATAATAGAGACAGTAGATCTAGCTGGTCTGTCATAATATAATGTAGATCTAGCTGGTCTGTCATATATTAAAAAACAGTAGATCTAGCTGGTCTGTCATATTAAAATAGAGACAGTAGATCTAGCTGGTCTGTCATATTATAATAGAGACAGTAGATCTAGCTGGTCTGTCATAATATAATAGAGACAGTAGATCTACCTGGTCTGTCATATTATAATAGAGACAGTAGATCTAGCTGGTCTGTCATATTATAATAGAGACAGTAGATCTAGCTGGTCTGTCATAATATAATAGAGACAGTAGATCTAGCTGGCCTGTCATAATAAAATGTATACAGTACATCTAGCTGGTCTGTCATATTATAATAGAGACAGTAGATCTAGCTGGTCTTTCATAATATAATAGAGACAGTAGATCTAGCTGGTCTGTCATATTATAATAGAGACAGTAGATCTAGCTGGTCTGTCATAATATAATAGAGACAGTAGATCTAGCTGGCCTGTCATAATAAAATGTATACAGTACATCTAGCTGGTCTGTCATATTATAATAGAGACAGTAGATCTAGCTGGTCTGTCATATTATAATAGAGACAGTAGATCTAGCTAGTCTGTCATAATATAATAGAGACAGTAGATCTAGCTGATCTGTCATATTATTATAGAGACAGTTGATCTAGCTGGTCTGTCAATATAATCGAGACAGTAGATCTAGCTGATCTGTCATAATATAATAGAGACAGTAGATCTAGCTGGTCTTTCATAATATAATAGAGACAGTAGATCTAGCTGGTCTGTCATATTATAATAGAGACAGTAGATCTAGCTGGTCTGTCATAACATAATAGAGACAGTAGATCTAGCTGGTCTGTCATAATATAATAGAAACAGTAGATCTAGCTGGTCTGTCATAATATAATAGAGACAGTAGATCTAGCTGGTCTGTCATAATATAATAGAGACAGTAGATCTAGCTGGTCTGTCATATTATAATAGAGACAGTAGATCTAGCTGGTCTGTCATATTATAATAGAGACAGTAGATCTAGCTGGTCTGTCATATTATAAGAGACAGTAGATCTAGCTGGCCTGTCATAATAAAATGTATACAGTATCTAGCTGGTCTGTCATATTATAATAGAGACAGTAGATCTAGCTGGTCTGTCATATTATAATAGAGACAGTAGATCTAGCTGGCCTGTCATAATAAAATGTATACAGTACATCTAGCTGGTCTGTCATATTATAATAGAGACAGTAGATCTAGCTGGTCTGTCATATTATAATAGAGACAGTAGATCTAGCTGGTCTGTCATAATATAATAGAGACAGTAGATCTAGCTGGTCTGTCATAATATAATAGAGACAGTAGATCTAGCTGGTCTGTCATAATATAATAGAGACAGTAGATCTAGCTGGTCTGTCATATTAAAATAGAGACAGTAGATCTAGCTGGTCTGTCATATTATAATAGAGACAGTAGATCTAGCTGGTCTGTCATAATATAATAGAGACAGTAGATCTAGCTGGTCTGTCATAATATAATGGAGACAGAGATCTAGCTGGTCTGTCATATTATAATAGAGACAGTAGATCTAGCTGGTCTGTCATAATATAATAGAGACAGTAGATCCAGCTGGTCTGTCATAATATAATAGAGACAGTAGATCTAGCTGGTCTGTCATAATTAATACACACAGTAGATCTAGCTGGTCTTTCATAATATAATAGAGACAGTAGATCTAGCTGGTCGGTCATATTATAATAGAGACAATAGATTTAGCTGGTCTGTCATATTTTAATAGAGACAGTAGATCTAGCTGGTCTGTCATAATATAATAGAGATACTAGATCTACCTGGTCTGTCATATTATAATAGAGACAGTAGATCTAGCTGGTCTGTCATATTTTAATAGAGACAGTAGATCTAGCTGGTCTGTCATAATATAATAGAGACAGTAGATCTAGCTGGTCTGTCATAATAAAATGTATACAGTACATCTAGCTGGTCTGTCATATTATAATAGAGACAGTAGATCTAGCTGGTCTGTCATAATATAATAGAGACAGTAGATCTAGCTGGTCTGTCATATTATAATAGAGACAGTAGATCTAGCTGGTCTGTCATATTATAATAGAGACAGTAGATCTAGCTGGCCTGTCATAATAAAATGTATACAGTACATCTAGCTGGTCTGTCATATTATAATAGAGACAGTAGATCTAGCTGGTCTGTCATATTATAATAGAGACAGTAGATCTAGCTGGTCTGTCATAATATAATAGAGACAGTAGATCTAGCTGATCTGTCATATTATTATAGAGACAGTTGATCTAGCTGGTCTGTCAATATAATAGAGACAGTAGATCTAGCTGGTCTGTCATAATATAATAGAGACAGTAGATCTAGCTGGTCTGTCATATTATAATAGAGACAGTAGATCTAGCTGGTCTGTCATAATATAATAGAGACAGTAGATCTAGCTGGTCTGTCATAATATAATAGAGACAGTAGATCTAGCTGGTCTGTCATAATATAATAGAGACAGTAGATCTAGCTGGTCTGTCATAATATAATAGAGACAGTAGATCTAACTGGTCTGTCATATTAAAATAGAGACAGTAGATCTAGCTGGTCTGTCATATTATAATAGAGACAGTAGATCTACCTGGTCTGTCATATTATAATAGAGACAGTAGATCTAGCTGGTCTGTCATAATATAATAGAGACAGTAGATCTAGCTGGTCTGTCATAATATAATAGAGACAGTAGATCTAGCTGGTCTGTCATATTATAATAGAGACAGTAGATCTAGCTGGTCTGTCATAATATAATAGAGACAGTAGATCTAGCTGGTCTGTCATAATATAATAGAGACAGTAGATCTAGCTGGTCTGTCATAATATAATAGAGACAGTAGATCTAGCTGGTCTGTCATAATTATAATAGAGACAGTAGATCTAGCTGGTCTGTCATAATATAATAGAGACAGTAGATCTAGCTGGTCTGTCATATTATAATAGAGACAGTAGATCTAGCTGGTCTGTCATAATATAATAGAGACAGTAGATCTAGCTGGTCTGTCATATTATAATAGAGACAGTAGATCTAGCTGGTCTGTCATAATATAATAGAGACAGTAGATCTAGCTGGTCTGTCATATTATAATAGAGACAGTAGATCTAGCTGGTCTGTCATAATATAATAGAGACAGTAGATCTAGCTGGTCTGTCATAATATAATAGAGACAGTAGATCTAGCTGGTCTGTCATAATATAATAGAGACAGTAGATCTAGCTGGTCTGTCATAATATAATAGAGACAGTAGATCTAGCTGGTCTGTCATATTATAATAGAGACAGTAGATCTAGCTGGTCTGTCATAATATAATAGAGACAGTAGATCTAGCTGGTCTGTCATAATATAATAGAGACAGTAGATCTAGCTGGTCTGTCATATTATAATAGAGACAGTAGATCTAGCTGGTCTGTTATAATAGAGACAGTAGATCTAGCTGGTCTGTCATAATATAATAGAGACAGTAGATCTAGCTGGTCTGTCATAATATAATAGAGACAGTAGATCTAGCTGGTCTGTCATAATATAATAGAGACAGTAGATCTAGCTGGTCTGTCATAATATAATAGAGACAGTAGATCTAGCTGGTCTGTCATATTATAATAGAGACAGTAGATCTAGCTGGTCTGTCATAATATAATAGAGACAGTAGATCTAGCTGGTCTGTCATAATATAATAGCGACAGTAGATCTAGCTGGTCTGTCATATATAATAGAGACTGTAGATCTAGCTGGTCTGTCATAATATAATAGAGACAGTAGATCTAGCTGGTCTGTCATATTATAATAGAGACAGTAGATCTAGCTGGTCTGTCATAATATAATAGAGACAGTAGATCTAGCTGGTCTGTCATAATATAATAGAGACAGTAGATCTAGCTGGTCTGTCATAATATAATAGAGACAGTAGATCTAGCTGGTCTGTCATATTATAATAGAGACAGTAGATCTAGCTGGTCTGTCATAATATAATAGAGACAGTAGATCTAGCTGGTCTGTCATATTATAATAGAGACAGTAGATCTAGCTGGTCTGTCATAATATAATAGAGACAGTAGATCTAGCTGGTCTGTCATAATATAATAGAGACAGTAGATCTAGCTGGTCTGTCATAATATAATAGAGACAGTAGATCTAGCTGGTCTGTCATAATATAATAGAGACAGTAGATCTAGCTGGTCTGTCATAATATAATAGAGACAGTAGATCTAGCTGGTCTGTCATAATATAATAGAGACAGTAGATCTAGCTGGTCTGTCATAATATAATAGAGACAGTAGATCTAGCTGGTCTGTCATATTATAATAGAGACAGTAGATCTAGCTGGTCTGTCATAATATAATAGAGACAGTAGATCTAGCTGGTCTGTAATATTATAATAGAGACAGTAGATCTAGCTGGTCTGTCATAATAGAATAGAGACAGTAGATCTAGCTGGTCTGTCATAATATAATAGAGACAGTAGATCTAGCTGGTCTGTCATAATAGAATAGAGACAGTAGATCTAGCTGGTCTGTCATAATATAATAGAGACAGTAGATCTAGCTGGTCTGTCATAATATAATAGAGACAGTAGATCTAGCTGGTCTGTCATATATAATAGAGACAGTAGATCTAGCTGGTCTGTCATATTATAATAGAGACAGTAGATCTAGCTGGTCTGTCATATTATAATAGAGACAGTAGATCTAGCTGGTCTGTCATAATATAATACAGACAGTAGATCTAGCTGGTCTGTCATAATATAATAGAGACAGTAGATCTAGCTGGTCTGTCATAATATAATAGAGACAGTAGATCTAGCTGGTCTGTCATAATATAATAGAGACAGTAGATCTAGCTGGTCTGTCATATTATAATAGAGACAGTAGATCTAGCTGGTCTGTCATAATATAATAGAGACAGTAGATCTAGCTGGTCTGTCATATTATAATAGAGACAGTAGATCTAGCTGGTCTGTCATAATATAATAGAGACAGTAGATCTAGCTGGTCTGTCATATTATAATAGAGACAGTAGATCTAGCTGGTCTGTCATATTATAATAGAGACAGTAGATCTAGCTGGTCTGTCATAATATAATAGAGACAGTAGATCTAGCTGGTCTGTCATAATATAATAGAGACAGTAGATCTAGCTGGTCTGTCATAATATAATAGAGACAGTAGATCTAGCTGGTCTGTCATATTATAATAGAGACAGTAGATCTAGCTGGTCTGTCATAATATAATAGAGACAGTAGATCTAGCTGGTCTGTCATATATAATAGAGACAGTAGATCTAGCTGGTCTGTCATATTATAATAGAGACAGTAGATCTAGCTGGTCTGTCATATTATAATAGAGACAGTAGATCTAGCTGGTCTGTCATATTATAATAGAGACAGTAGATCTAGCTGGTCTCATAATATAACAGAGACAGTAGATCGAGCTGGTCTGTCATATTATAATAGAGACAATAGATCTAGCTGGTCTGTTATAATAGAGACAGTAGATCTAGCTGGTCTGTCATATTATAATAGAGACAGTAGATCTAGCTGGTCTGTCATATTATAATAGAGACAGTAGATCTAGCTGGTCTGTCATAATATAATAGAGACAGTAGATCTAGCTGGTCTGTCATATTATAATAGAGACAGTAGATCTAGCTGGTCTGTCATAATATAATAGAGACAGTAGATCTAGCTGGTCTGTCATATTATAATCGAGACAGTAGATCTAGCTGGTCTGTCATAATATAATAGAGACAGTAGATCTAGCTGGTCTGTCATAATATAATAGAGACAGTAGATCTAGCTGGTCTGTCATGATATAATAGAGACAGTAGATCTAGCTGGTCTGTCATATTATAATAGAGACAGTAGATCTAGCTGGTCTGTCATATTATAATAGAGACAGTAGATCTAGCTGGTCTGTCATATTATAATAGAGACAGTAGATCTAGCTGGTCTGTCATATATAATAGAGACAGTAGATCTAGCTGGTCTGTCATATATAATAGAGACAGTAGATCTAGCTGGTCTGTCATATTATAATAGAGACAGTAGATCTAGCTGGTCTGTCATATTATAATAGAGACAGTAGATCTAGCTGGTCTGTCATAGACAGTATATCTAGATGGTCAGTCATATTATAATAGAGACAGATCTAGCTGGTCTGTCATATTATAATAGAGACAGTAGATCTAGCTGGTCTGTCATAATATAATAGAGACAGTAGATCTAGCTGGTCTGTCATATTATAATAGAGACAGTAGATCTAGCTGGTCTGTCATATATAATAGAGACAGTAGATCTAGCTGGTCTGTCATATTATAATAGAGACAGTAGATCTAGCTGGTCTGTCATAATATAATAGAGACAGTAGATCTAGCTGGTCTGTCATATTATAATAGAGACAGTAGATCTAGCTGGTCTGTCATATTATAATAGAGACAGTAGATCTAGCTGGTCTGTCATATTATAATCGAGACAGTAGATCTAGCTGGTCTGTCATAACATAATAGAGACAGTAGATCTAGCTGGTCTGTCATAATATAATAGAGACAGTAGATCTAGCTGGTCTGTCATAATATAATAGAGACAGTAGATCTAGCTGGTCTGTCATATTATAATAGAGACAGTAGATCTAGCTGGTCTGTCATATTATAATAGAGACAGTAGATCTAGCTGGTCTGTCATATTATAATAGAGACAGTAGATCTAGCTGGTCTGTCATAATATAATAGAGACAGTAGATCTAGCTGGTCTGTCATATTATAATAGAGACAGTAGATCTAGCTGGTCTGTCATATTATAATAGAGACAGTAGATCTAGCTGGTCTGTCATATTATAATAGAGACAGTAGATCTAGCTGGTCTGTCATATTATAATAGAGACAGTAGATCTAGCTGGTCTGTCATAATATAATAGAGACAGTAGATCTAGCTGGTCTGTCATATTAAAATAGAGACAGTAGATCTAGCTGGTCTGTCATATTATAATAGAGACAGTAGATCTAGCTGGTCTGTCATATTATAATAGAGACAGTAGATCTAGCTGGTCTGTCATAATATAATAGAGACAGTAGATCTAGCTGGTCTGTCATAATATAATAGAGACAGTAGATCTAGCTGGTCTGTCATAATATAATAGAAACAGTAGATCTAGCTGGTCTGTCATAATATAATAGAGACAGTAGATCTAGCTGGTCTGTCATATTATAATAGAGACAGTAGATCTAGCTGGTCTGTCATATTATAATAGAGACAGTAGATCTAGCTGGTCTGTCATATTATAATAGAGACAGTAGATCTAGCTGGTCTGTCATATTATAATAGAGACAGTAGATCTAGCTGGTCTGTCATAATATAATAGAGACAGTAGATCTAGCTGGTCTGTCATATTATAATAGAGACAGTAGATCTAGCTGGTCTGTCATAATATAATAGAGACAGTAGATCTAGCTGGTCTGTCATAATATAATAGAGACAGTAGATCTAGCTGGTCTGTCATATTATAATAGAGACAGTAGATCTAGCTGGTCTGTCATATTATAATAGAGACAGTAGATCTAGCTGGTCTGTCATAATATAATAGAGACAGTAGATCTAGCTGGTCTGTCATAATATAATAGATCAGTAGATCTAGCTGGTCTGTCATATTATAATAGAGACAGTAGATCTAGCTGGTCTGTCAATATAATAGAGACAGTAGATCTAGCTGGTCTGTCATATTATAATAGAGACAGTAGATCTAGCTGGTCTGTCATATTATAATAGAGACAGTAGATCTAGCTGGTCTGTCATATTATAATAGAGACAGTAGATCTAGCTGGTCTGTCATATTATAATAGAGACAGTAGATCTAGCTGGTCGGTCATATTATAATCGAGACAGTAGATCTAGCTGGTCTGTCATAACATAATAGAGACAGTAGATCTAGCTGGTCTGTCATAATATAATAGAGACAGTAGATCTAGCTGGTCTGTAATAATATAATAGAAACAGTTGATCTAGCTGGTCTGTCATATTATAATCGAGACAGTAGATCTAGCTGGTCTGTCATAATATAATAGAGACAGTAGATCTAGCTGGTCTGTCATATTATAATAGAGATGGTAGATCTAGCTGGTCGGCCATTTTAGAAGCTATACAGTAGATCTAGCTGGTCTGTCATAATATAATAGAGACAGTAGATCTAGCTGGTCTGTCATATATATTATAATAGAGACAGTAGATCTAGCTGATCTGTCATATTATAATAGAGACAGCAGATCTAGCTGGTCTGTCATAAGATAATAGAGACAGTAGATCTAGCTGGTCTGTCATAATATAATAGAGACAGTAGATCTAGCTGGTCTGTCATAATATAATAGAGACAGTAGATCTAGCTGGTCTGTCATAATATAATTAATACAATACATCTAGCTGGTCTGTCATAATATGATAGAAACAGTAGATCTAGCTGGTCTGTCATATTTTAATAGAGACAGTAGATCTAGCTGGTCTGTCATATTTTAATAGAGAAAGCAGGTCTAGCTGGTCTGTCAAAATATAATACACACAGTAGATCTAGCTGGTCTGTCATAGTAGATCTACCTGGTCTGTCATTTTATAATAGAGACAGTAGATCTAGCTGGTCTGTCATAATATTATAGAGACAATAGATCCAGCTGGTCTGTCATAATATAATACACACAGTAGATCTATCTGGTCTGTCATATTAAAATAGAGACAGTAGATCTACCTGGTCTGTCATATTAAAATAGAGACAGTAGATCTACCTGGTCTGTCATTTTATAATAGAGACAATAGATCTAGCTGGTCTGTCATAATATAATTAATACAGTACATCTAGCTGGTTTGTCATAATATAATAGAGACAGTAGATCTAGCTGGTCGGTCATAATTTAATAGAAACAGTAGATCTAACTGGTCTGTCATAATATAATAGAGACTGTAGATCTAGCTGGTCTGTCATATTATTATAGAGACAGTTGATCTAGCTGGTCTGTCAATATAATCGAGACAGTAGATCTAGCTGGTCTGTCATATTATAATAGAGACAGTAGATCTAGCTGGTCTGTCATATTATAATAGAGACAGTAGATCAACCTGGTCTGTCATATTATAATAGAGACAATAGATCTAGCTGGTCTGTCATATTATAATAGAGATAATAGATCTAGCTGGTCTGTCATAATATAGAGACAATAAATCTAGCTAGTCTGTCATAATATAATTAATACAGTACATCTAGCTGGTCTGTCATAATATAATAGAGACAGTAGATCTAGCTGGTCTGTCATATTATAATAGAGACAGTAGATCTAGCTGGTCTGTCATATTATAATAGAGACAGTAGATCTAGCTGGTCTGTCATAATATAATAGAGACAGTAGATCTAGCTGGTCTGTCATATTATTATATAGACAGTTGATCTAGCTGGTCTGTCATAATATAATAGAGACAGTAGATCTAGCTGGTCTGTCATATTATTATAGAGACAGTTGATCTAGCTGGTCTGTCAATATAATCGAGACAGTAGATCTAGCTGGTCTGTCATATTATAATAGAGACAGTAGATCTAGCTGGTCTGTCATAATATAATAGAGAGAGTAGATCTAGCTGGTCGGTCATATTATAATCGAGACAGTAGATCTAGCTGGTCTGTCATAATATAATAGAGACAGTAGATCTAGCTGGTCTGTCATAATATAATAGAGACAGTAGATCTAGCTGGTCTGTCATATTATAATAGAGACAGTAGATCTAGCTGGTCTGTCATATATAATAGAGACAGTAGATCTAGCTGGTCTGTCATATTATAATAGAGACAGTAGATCTAGCTGGTCTGTCATATTATAATAGAGACAGTAGATCTAGCTGGTCTGTCAATATAATAGAGACAGTAGATCTAGCTGGTCTGTCATATTATAATAGAGACAGTAGATCTAGCTGGTCTGTCATATTATAATAGAGACAGTAGATCTAGCTGGTCTGTCATATTATAATAGAGACAGTAGATCAACCTGGTCTGTCATATTATAATAGAGACAATAGATCTAGCTGGTCTGTCATAATATAATTAATACAGTACATCTAGCTGGTCTGTCATAATATAATAGAGACAGTAGATCTAGCTGGTCTGTCATATTATAATAGAGACAGTAGATCTAGCTGGTCGGTCATATTATAATCGAGACAGTAGATCTAGCTGGTCTGTCATAATATAATAGAGACAGTAGATCTAGCTGGTCTGTCATAATATAATAGAGACAGTAGATCTAGCTGGTCTGTCATATTATAATAGAGACAGTTGATCTAGCTGGTCTGTCAATATAATAGAGACAGTAGATCTAGCTGGTCTGTCATAATATAATAGAGACAGTAGATCTAGCTGGTCTGTCATATTATAATAGAGACAGTAGATCTAGCTGGTCTGTCATAATATAATTAATACAGTAGATCTAGCTGGTCTGTCATAATATAATAGAGACAGTAGATCTAGCTGGTCTGTCATAATATAATTAATACAGTACATCTAGCTGGTCTGTCATAATATAATAGAGACAGTAGATCTAGCTGGTCTGTCATATTATAATAGAGACAGTAGATCTAGCTAGTCTGTCATAATATAATTAATACAGTACATCTAGCTGGTCTGTCATAATGTAATAGAGACAGTAGATCTAGCTGTTCTGTCATATTATAATAGAGACAGTAGATCTAGCTGGTCTTTCATAATATAATAGAGACAGTATATCTAGATGGTCAGTCATATTATAATAGAGACAATAGATTTAGCTGGCCCGTCATATTATAATAGAGACAGTAGATCTAGCTGGCCTGTCATAATAAAATGTATACAGTACATCTAGCTGGTCTGTCATATTATAATAGAGACAGTAGATCTAGCTGATCTGTCATATTATTATAGAGACAGTAGATCTAGCTGGTCTGTCAATATAATAGAGACAGTAGATCTAGCTGGTCCGTCATATTATAATAGAGACAGTAGATCTAGCTGGTCTGTCATAATATAATAGAGACAGTAGATCTAGCTGGTCTGTCATATTATAATAGAGACAGTAGATCTAGCTGGTCTGTCATATTATAATAGAGACAGTAGATCTAGCTGGTCTGTCATATTATAATAGAGACAGTAGATCTAGCTGGTCTGTCATAATATAATAGAGACAGTAGATCTAGCTGGTCTGTCATATTATAATAGAGACAGTAGATCTAGCTGGTCTGTCATATTATAATAGAGACAGTATATCTAGCTGGTCTGTCATATTATAATAGAGACAGTAGATCTAGCTGGTCTGTCATAATATAATAGAGACAGTAGATCTAGCTGGTCTGTCATAATATAATAGAGACAGTAGATCTAGCTGGTCTGTCATAATATAATAGAGACAGTAGATCTAGCTGGTCTGTCATAATATAATAGAGACAGTAGATCTAGCTGGTCTGTCATAATATAATAGAGACAGTAGATCTAGCTGGTCTGTCATATTATAATAGAGACAGTAGATCTAGCTGGTCTGTCATATTATAATAGAGACAGTAGATCTACCTGGTCTGTCATATTATAATAGAGACAGTAGATCTAGCTGGTCTGTCATAATATAATAGAGACAGTAGATCTAGCTGATCTGTCATAATATAATAGAGACAGTAGATCTAGCTGGTCTGTCATATTATTATAAAGACAGTTGATCTAGCTGGTCTGTCATAATATAATAGAGACAGTAGATCTAGCTAGTCCGTCATATTATAATAGAGACAGTAGATCTAGCTGATCTGTCATAATATAATAGAGACAGTAGATCTAGCTGGTCTGTCATATTATAATAGAGACAGTTGATCTAGCTGGTCTGTCATAATATAATAGAGACAGTAGATCTAGCTGGTCTGTCATAATATAATAGAGACAGTAGATCTAGCTGGTCTGTCATAATATAATAGAGACAGTAGATCTAGCTGGTCTGTCATATTATAATAGAGACAGTAGATCTAGCTGGTCTGTCATATTATAATAGAGACAGTAGATCTAGCTGGTCTGTCATATTATATTTAGTGACAGTAGATCTAGCTGGTCTGTCATATTATAATAGAGACAGTAGATCTAGCTGGTCTGTCATAATATAATAGAGACAGTAGATCTAGCTGGTCTGTCATATTATAATAGAGACAGTAGATCTAGCTGGTCTGTCATATTATAATAGAGACAGTAGATCTAGCTGGTCTGTCATATTATAATAGAGACAGTAGATCTAGCTGGTCTGTCATAATACAATAGATACAGTAGATCTAGCTGGTCTGTCATATTATAATAGAGACAGTAGATCTAGCTGGTCTGTCATATTATAATAGAGACAGTAGATCTAGCTGGTCTGTCATATTATAATAGAGACAGTAGATCTAGCTGGTCTGTCATAATATAATAGAGACAGTAGATCTAGCTGGTCTGTCATAATATAATAGAGACAGTAGATCTAGCTGGTCTGTCATATTATAATAGAGACAGTAGATCTAGCTGGTCTGTCATAATATAATAGAGACAGTAGATCTAGCTGGTCTGTCATATTATAATAGAGACAGTAGATCTAGCTGGTCTGTCATATTATAATAGAGACAGTAGATCTAGCTGGTCTGTCATATTATAAAGAGACAATAGAGACAGTAGATCTAGCTGGTCTGTCATATTATAATAGAGACAGTAGATCTAGCTGGTCTGTCATATTATAATAGAGACAGTAGATCTAGCTGGTCTGTCATATTATAATAGAGACAGTAGATCTAGCTGGTCTGTCATATTATAATAGAGACAGTAGATCTAGCTGGTCTGTCATAATATAATAGAGACAGTAGATCTAGCTGGTCTGTCATATTATAATAGAGACAGTAGATCTAGCTGGTCTGTCATATTATAATAGAGACAGTAGATCTAGCTGGTCTGTCATATTATAATAGAGACAGTAGATCTAGCTGGTCTGTCATAATATAATAGAGACAGTAGATCTAGCTGGTCTGTCATAATATAATAGAGACAGTAGATCTAGCTGGTCTGTCATAATATAATAGAGACAGTAGATCTAGCTGGTCTGTCATAATATAATAGAGACAGTAGATCTAGCTGGTCTGTCATAATATAATAGAGACAGTAGATCTAGCTGGTCTGTCATATTAAAATAGAGACAGTAGATCTAGCTGGTCTGTCATATTATAATAGAGACAGTAGATCTAGCTGGTCTGTCATATTATAATAGAGACAGTAGATCTAGCTGGTCTGTCATAATATAATAGAGACAGTAGATCTAGCTGGTCTGTCATAATATAATAGAGACAGTAGATCTAGCTGGTCTGTCATATTATTATAGAGACAGTAGATCTAGCTGGTCTGTCATAATATAATAGAGACAGTAGATCTAGCTGGTCCGTCATATTATAATAGAGACAGTAGATCTAGCTGATCTGTCATAATATAATAGAGACAGTAGATCTAGCTGGTCTGTCATATTATTATAAAGACAGTTGATCTAGCTGGTCTGTCATAATATAATAGAGACAGTAGATCTAGCTGGTCTGTCATATTATAATAGAGACAGTAGATCTAGCTGGTCCGTCATATTATAATAGAGACAGTAGATCTAGCTGATCTGTCATAATATAATAGAGACAGTAGATCTAGCTGGTCTGTCATATTATTATAGAGACAGTTGATCTAGCTGGTCTGTCAATATAATCGAGACAGTAGATCAAGCTGGTCTGTCATAATATAATAGAGACAGTAGATCTAGCTGGTCTGTCATAAGATGATAGAGACAGTAGATCTAGCTGGTCTGTCATATTATAATCGAGACAGTAGATCTAGCTGGTCTGTCATAACATAATAGAGACAGTAGATCTAGCTGGTCTGTCATAATATAATAGAGACAGTAGATCTAGCTGGTCTGTAATAATATAATAGAAACAGTTGATCTAGCTGGTCTGTCATAATATAATAGAGACAGTAGATCTAGCTGGTCTGTCATATTATAATAGAGACAGTAGATCTAGCTGGTCTGTCATATTATAATAGAGACAGTAGATCTAGCTGGTCTGTCATATTATAATAGAGACAGTAGATCTAGCTGGTCTGTCATATTATAAGAGACAGTAGATCTAGCTGGTCTTTCATAATATAATAGAGACAGTAGATCTAGCTGGTCTGTCATATTATAATAGAGACAGTATATCTAGATGGTCAGTCATATTATAATAGAGACAATAGATTTAGCTGGCCCGTCATATTATAATAGAGACAGTAGATCTAGCTGGTCTGTCATAATATAATAGAGACAGTAGATCTAGCTGGTCTGTCATATTATAATAGAGACAGTAGATCTAGCTGGTCTGTCATATTATAATAGAGACAGTAGATCTAGCTGGTCTGTCATATTATAATAGAGACAGTAGATCTAGCTGGTCTGTCATAATATAATAGAGACAGTAGATCTAGCTGGTCTGTCATAATATAATAGAGACAGTAGATCTAGCTGATCTGTCATAATATAATAGAGACAGTAGATCTAGCTGGTCTGTCATATTATAATAGAGACAGTAGATCTAGCTGGTCTGTCATAATATAATAGAGACAGTAGATCTAGCTGGTCTGTCATAATATAATAGAGACAGTAGATCTAGCTGGTCTGTCATATTATTATAGAGACAGTTGATCTAGCTGGTCTGTCAATATAATCGAGACAGTAGATCTAGCTGATCTGTCATAATATGATAGAGACAGTAGATCTAGCTGGTCTGTCATATTATAATAGAGACAGTAGATCTACCTGGTCTGTCATAATATTATAGAGACAATAGATCTAGCTGGTCTGTCACAATATAATGGAGACAGAGGAACTAGCTGGTCTGTCATATTATAATAGAGACAGTAGATCCAGCTGGTCTGTCATAATATAATAGAGACAGTAGATCTAGCTGGTCTGTCATAATTCAATACACACAGTAGATCTAGCTGGTCTGTCATAATATTAAAAAACAGTAGATCTAGCTGGTCTGTCATATTAAAATAGAGACAGTAGATCTAGCTGGTATGTCATATTATAATATAGACAGTAGATCTAGCTGGTCTGTCATAATATAATAGAGATACTAGATCTACCTGGTCTGTCATATTATAATAGAGACAGTAGATCTAGCTGGTCTGTCATATTTTAATAGAGACAGTAGATCTAGATGGTCTGTCATATTATAATAGAGACAGTAGATCTAGCTGGTCTGTCATAATATAATAGAGACAGTAGATCTAGCTGGTCTGTCATATTATAATAGAGACAGTAGATCTAGCTGGTCTGTCATATTATAATAGAGACAGTAGATCTAGCTGGTCTGTCATATTATAATAGAGACAGTAGATCTAGCTGGTCTGTCATATTATAATAGAGACAGTAGATCTAGCTGGTCTTTCATAATATAATAGAGACAGTAGATCTAGCTGGTCTGTCATATTATAATAGAGACAGTATATCTAGATGGTCTGTCATATTATAATAGAGACAGTAGATCTAGCTGGTCTGTCATATTATAATAGAGACAGTAGATCTAGCTGGCCTGTCATAATAAAATGTATACAGTACATCTAGCTGGTCTGTCATATTATAATAGAGACAGTAGATCTAGCTGGTCTGTCATATTATTATAGAGACAGTTGATCTAGCTGGTCTGTCAATATAATAGAGACAGTAGATCTAGCTGGTCTGTCATATTATAATAGAGACAGTAGATCTAGCTGGTCTGTCATAATATAATAGAGACAGTAGATCTAGCTGATCTGTCATAATATAATAGAGACAGTAGATCTAGCTGGTCTGTCATATTATTATAGAGACAGTTGATCTAGCTGGTCTGTCAATATAATCGAGACAGTAGATCTAGCTGGTCTGTCATAATATAATAGAGACAGTAGATCTAGCTGGTCTGTCATAATATAATAGAGACAGTAGATCTAGCTGGTCTGTCATAATATAATAGAGACAGTAGATCTAGCTGGTCTGTCATATTATAATAGAGACAGTAGATCTAGCTGGTCTGTCATAATATAATAGAGACAGTAGATCTAGCTGGTCTGTCATATTATAATAGAGACAGTAGATCTAGCTGGTCTGTCATATTATAATAGAGACAGTAGATCTAGCTGGTCTGTCATAATATAATAGAGACAGTAGATCTAGCTGGTCTGTCATAATATAATAGAGACAGTAGATCTAGCTGGTCTGTCATATTATAATAGAGACAGTAGATCTAGCTGGTCTGTCATATTATAATAGAGACAGTAGATCTAGCTGGTCTGTAAAATTATAATAGAGACAGTAGATCTAGCTGGTCTGTCATATTATAATAGAGACAGTAGATCTAGCTGGTCTGTCATATTATAATAGAGACAGTAGATCTAGCTGGTCTGTCATATTATAATAGAGACAGTAGATCTAGCTGGTCTGTCATATTATAATAGAGACAGTAGATCTAGCTGGTCTGTCATATTATAATAGAGACAGTAGATCTAGCTGGTCTGTCATAATATAATAGAGACAGTAGATCTAGCTGGTCTGTCATATTATAATAGAGACAGTAGATCTAGCTGGTCTGTCATATTATAATAGAGACAGTAGATCTAGCTGGTCTGTCATAATATAATACAGACAGTAGATCTAGCTGGTCTGTCATAATATAATAGAGACAGTAGATCTAGCTGGTCTGTCATATTATAATAGAGACAGTAGATCTAGCTGGTCTGTCATAATATAATAGAGACAGTAGATCTAGCTGGTCTGTCATAATTTAATAGAGACAGTAGATCCAGCTGGTCTGTCATATTATAATAGAGACAGTAGATCCAGCTGGTCTGTCATATTATAATAGAGACAGTAGATCCAGCTGGTCTGTCATATTATAATAGAGACAGTAGATCTAGCTGGTCTGTCATATTATAATAGAGACAGTAGATCTAGCTGGTCTGTCATAATATAATAGACACAGTAGATCTAGCTGGTCTGTCATATTATAATAGAGACAGTAGATCCAGCTGGTCTGTCATATTATAATAGAGACAGTAGATCTAGCTGGTCTGTAATTTTATAATAGAGACAGTAGATCTAGCTGGTCTGTCATAATATAATACACACAGTAGATCTAGCTGGTCTGTCATAATATTAAAAAACAGTAGATCTAGCTGGTCTGTCATATTGAAATAGAGACAGTAGATCTAGCTGGTCTGTCATATTATAATAGAGACAGTAGATCTAGCTGGTCTGTCATAATATAATAGAGACACTAGATCTACCTGGTCTGTCATATTATAATAGAGACAGTAGATCTAGCTGGTCTGTCATATTATAATAGAGACAGTAGATCTAGCTGGTCTGTCATATTATAATAGAGACAGTAGATCTAGCTGGTCTGTCATAATATAATAGAGACAGTAGATCTAGCTGGTCTGTCATATTATAATAGAGACAGTAGATCTAGCTGGTCTGTCATATTATAATAGAGACAGTAGATCTAGCTGGTCTGTCATAATATAATAGAGACAGTAGATCTAGCTGGTCTGTCATATTATAATAGAGACAGTAGATCTAGCTGGTCTGTCATAATATAATAGAGACAGTAGATCTAGCTGGTCTGTCATATTATAATAGAGACAGTAGATCTAGCTGGTCTGTCATATTATAATAGAGACAGTAGATCTAGCTGGTCTGTCATATTATAATAGAGACAGTAGATCTAGCTGGCTGTCATAATAAAATGTATACAGTACATCTAGCTGGTCTGTCATATTATAATAGAGACAGTAGATCTAGCTGGTCTGTCATAATATAATAGAGACAGTAGATCTAGCTGGTCTGTCATATTATAATAGAGACAGTAGATCTAGCTGGTCTGTCATATATAATAGAGACAGTAGATCTAGCTGGTCTGTCATATTATAATAGAGACAGTAGATCTAGCTGGTCTGTCATAATATAATAGAGACAGTAGATCTAGCTGGTCTGTCATATTATTATAGAGACAGTAGATCTAGCTGGTCTGTCATATTATAATAGAGACAGTAGATCTAGCTGGTCTGTCATAATATAATAGAGACAGTAGATCTAGCTGGTCTGTCATAATATAATAGAGACAGTAGATCTAGCTGGTCTGTCATATTATAATAGAGACAGTAGATCTAGCTGGTCTGTCATATTATAATAGAGACAGTAGATCTAGCTGGTCTGTCATAATATAATAGAGACAGTAGATCTAGCTGGTCTGTCATATTATAATAGAGACAGTAGATCTAGCTGGTCTGTCATATTATAATAGAGACAGTAGATCTAGCTGGTCTGTCATATTATAATAGAGACAGTAGATCTAGCTGGTCTGTCATATTATAATAGAGACAGTAGATCTAGCTGGTCTGTCATAATATAATAGAGACAGTAGATCTAGCTGGTCTGTCATATTATAATAGAGACAGTAGATCTAGCTGGTCTGTCATAATATAATAGAGACAGTAGATCTAGCTGGTCTGTCATATTATAATAGAGACAGTAGATCTAGCTGGTCTGTCATATTATAATAGAGACAGTAGATCTAGCTGGCCTGTCATAATAAAATGAGACAGTACATCTAGCTGGTCTGTCATATTATAATAGAGACAGTAGATCTAGCTGGTCTGTCATATTATAATAGAGACAGTAGATCTAGCTGGTCTGTCATAATATAATAGAGACAGTAGATCTAGCTGGTCTGTCATAATATAATAGAGACAGTAGATCTAGCTGGTCTGTCATAATATAATAGAGACAGTAGATCTAGCTGGTCTGTCATATTATAATAGAGACAGTAGATCTAGCTGGTCTGTCATAATATTATAGAGACAATAGATCTAGCTGGTCTGTCATAATATAATGGAGACAGAGAACTAGCTGGTCTGTCATATTATAATAGAGACAGTAGATCCAGCTGGTCTGTCATAATATAATAGAGACAGTAGATCTAGCTGGTCTGTCATAATTCAATACACACAGTAGATCTAGCTGGTCTGTCATAATATTAAAAAACAGTAGATCTAGCTGGTCTGTCATATTAAAATAGAGACAGTAGATCTAGCTGGTCTGTCATATTATAATAGAGACAGTAGATCTAGCTGGTCTGTCATAATATAATAGAGACACTAGATCTACCTGGTCTGTCATATTATAATAGAGACAGTAGATCTAGCTGGTCTGTCATATTATAATAGAGACAGTAGATCTAGCTGGTCTGTCATATATAATAGAGACAGTAGATCTAGCTGGCCTGTCATAATAAAATGTATACAGTACATCTAGCTGGTCTGTCATATTATAATAGAGACAGTAGATCTAGCTGGTCTTTCATAATATAATAGAGACAGTAGATCTAGCTGGTCTGTCATATTATAATAGAGACAGTAGATCTAGCTGGTCTGTCATAATATAATAGAGACAGTAGATCTAGCTGGCCTGTCATAATAAAATGTATACAGTACATCTAGCTGGTCTGTCATATTATAATAGAGACAGTAGATCTAGCTGGTCTGTCATATTATAATAGAGACAGTAGATCTAGCTAGTCTGTCATAATATAATAGAGACAGTAGATCTAGCTGATCTGTCATATTATTATAGAGACAGTTGATCTAGCTGGTCTGTCAATATAATCGAGACAGTAGATCTAGCTGATCTGTCATAATATAATAGAGACAGTAGATCTAGCTGGTCTGTCATATTATTATAGAGACAGTTGATCTAGCTGGTCTGTCAATATAATCGAGACAGTAGATCTAGCTGGTCTGTCATAATATAATAGAGACAGTAGATCTAGCTGGTCTGTCATAATATAATAGAGACAGTAGATCTAGCTGGTCTGTCATATTATAATAGAGACAGTAGATCTAGCTGGTCTTTCATAATATAATAGAGACAGTAGATCTAGCTGGTCTGTCATATTATAATAGAGACAGTAGATCTAGCTGGTCTGTCATAACATAATAGAGACAGTAGATCTAGCTGGTCTGTCATAATATAATAGAAACAGTTGATCTAGCTGGTCTGTCATAATATAATAGAGACAGTAGATCTAGCTTGTCTGTCATAATATAATAGAGACAGTAGATCTAGCTGTTCTGTCATATTATAATAGAGACAGTAGATCTAGCTGGTCTGTCATATTATAATAGAGACAGTAGATCTAGCTGGTCTGTCATATTATAATAGAGACAGTAGATCTAGCTGGTCTGTCATATTATAAGAGACAGTAGATCTAGCTGGCCTGTCATAATAAAATGTATACAGTACATCTAGCTGGTCTGTCATATTATAATAGAGACAATAGATTTAGCTGGTCTGTCATATTATAATAGAGACAGTAGATCTAGCTGGCCTGTCATAATAAAATGTATACAGTACATCTAGCTGGTCTGTCATATTATAATAGAGACAGTAGATCTAGCTGGTCTGTCATATTATAATAGAGACAGTAGATCTAGCTGGTCTGTCATAATATAATCGAGATAGTAGATCTAGCTGGTCTGTCATAATATAATAGAGACAGTAGATCTAGCTGGTCTGTCATAATATGATAGAGACAGTAGATCTAGCTGGTCTGTCATATTAAAATAGAGACAGTAGATCTAGCTGGTCTGTCATATTATAATAGAGACAGTAGATCTACCTGGTCTGTCATAATATTATAGAGACAATAGATCTAGCTGGTCTGTCACAATATAATGGAGACAGAGGAACTAGCTGGTCTGTCATATTATAATAGAGACAGTAGATCTAGCTGGTCTGTCATAATTCAATACACACAGTAGATCTAGCTGGTCTGTCATAATATTAAAAAACAGTAGATCTAGCTGGTCTGTCATATTAAAATAGAGACAGTAGATCTAGCTGGTCTGTCATATTATAATAGAGACAGTAGATCTAGCTGGTCTGTCATAATATAATAGAGACACTAGATCTACCTGGTCTGTCATATTATAATAGAGACAGTAGATCTAGCTGGTCTGTCATATTATAATAGAGACAGTAGATCTAGCTGGTCTGTCATAATATAATAGAGACAGTAGATCTAGCTGGCCTGTCATAATAAAATGTATACAGTACATCTAGCTGGTCTGTCATATTATAATAGAGACAGTAGATCTAGCTGGTCTTTCATAATATAATAGAGACAGTAGATCTAGCTGGTCTGTCATATTATAATAGAGACAGTAGATCTAGCTGGTCTGTCATAATATAATAGAGACAGTAGATCTAGCTGGCCTGTCATAATAAAATGTATACAGTACATCTAGCTGGTCTGTCATATTATAATAGAGACAGTAGATCTAGCTGGTCTGTCATATTATAATAGAGACAGTAGATCTAGCTAGTCTGTCATAATATAATAGAGACAGTAGATCTAGCTGATCTGTCATATTATTATAGAGACAGTTGATCTAGCTGGTCTGTCAATATAATCGAGACAGTAGATCTAGCTGATCTGTCATAATATAATAGAGACAGTAGATCTAGCTGGTCGGTCATATTATAATAGAGACAGTAGATCTAGCTGGCCTGTCATAATAAAATGTATACAGTACATCTAGCTGGTCTGTCATATTATTATAGAGACAGTTGATCTAGCTGGTCTGTCAATATAATAGAGACAGTAGATCTAGCTGGTCTGTCATATTATAATAGAGACAGTAGATCTAGCTGGTCTGTCATAATATAATATAGACAGTAGATCTAGCTTGTCTGTCATATTAAAATAGAGACAGTAGATCTAGCTGGTCTGTCATATTATAATAGAGACAGTAGATCTAGCTGGTCTGTCATATTATAATCGAGACAGTAGATCTAGCTGGTCTGTCATAACATAATAGAGACAGTAGATCTAGCTGGTCTGTCATAATATAATAGAGACAGTAGATCTAGCTGGTCTGTCATAATATAATAGAGACAGTAGATCTAGCTGGTCTGTCATAATATAATAGAGACAGTAGATCTAGCTGGTCTGTCATATTATAATAGAGACAGTAGATCTAGCTGGTCTGTCATATTATAATAGAGACAGTAGATCTAGCTGGTCTGTCATAATATAATAGAGACAGTAGATCTAGCTGGTCTGTCATATTATAATAGAGACAGTAGATCTAGCTGGTCTGTCATATTATAATAGAGACAGTAGATCTAGCTGGTCTGTCATATTATAATGGAGACAGTAGATCTAGCTGGTCTGTCATATTATAATAGAGACAGTAGATCTAGCTGGTCTTTCATAATATAATAGAGACAGTAGATCTAGCTGGTCTGTCATATTAAAATAGAGACAGTAGATCTAGCTGGTCTGTCATATTATAATAGAGACAGTAGATCTAGCTGGTCTGTCATATTATAATCGAGACAGTAGATCTAGCTGGTCTGTCATAATATAATAGAGACAGTAGATCTAGCTGGTCTGTCATATTATAATAGAGACAGTAGATCTAGCTGGTCTGTAATAATATAATAGAAACAGTTGATCTAGCTGGTCTGTCATAATATAATAGAGACAGTAGATCTAGCTGGTCTGTCATATTATAATAGAGACAGTAGATCTAGCTGGTCTGTCATATTATAATAGAGACAGTAGATCTAGCTGGTCTGTCATATTATAATAGAGACAGTAGATCTAGCTGGTCTGTCATATTATAATAGAGACAGTAGATCTAGCTGGTCTGTAATAATATAATAGAGACAGTAGATCTAGCTGGTCTGTCATAATATAATAGAGACAGTAGATCTAGCTGGTCTGTCATATTATAATCGAGACAGTAGATCTAGCTGGTCTGTCATATTATAATAGAGACAGTAGATCTAGCTGGTCTGTCATATTATAATAGAGACAGTAGATCTAGCTGGTCTGTCATAATATAATAGAGACAGTAGATCTAGCTGGTCTGTCATATTATAATAGAGACAGTAGATCTAGCTGGTCTGTCATATTATAATAGAGACAGTAGATCTAGCTGGTCTGTCATATTATAATAGAGACAGTAGATCTAGCTGGTCTGTCATATTATAATAGAGACAGTAGATCTAGCTGGTCTTTCATAATATAATAGAGACAGTAGATCTAGCTGGTCTGTCATAATATGATAGAGACAGTAGATCTAGCTGGTCTGTCATATTAAAATAGAGACAGTAGATCTAGCTGGTCTGTCATATTATAATAGAGACAGTAGATCTACCTGGTCTGTCATAATATATAGAGACAATAGATCTAGCTGGTCTGTCATAATATAATGGAGACAGAGGGACTAGCTGGTCTGTCATATTATAATAGAGACAGTAGATCCAGCTGGTCTGTCATAATATAATAGAGACAGTAGATCTAGCTGGTCTGTCATAATATAATAGAGACAGTAGATCTAGCTGGTCTGTCATAATATAATACAGACAGTAGATCTAGCTGGTCTGTCATAATATTAATAAACAGTAGATCTAGCTGGTCTGTCATATTAAAATAGAGACAGTAGATCTAGCTGGTCTGTCATATTATAATATAGACAGTAGATCTAGCTGGTCTGTCATAATATAATAGAGACACTAGATCTACCTGGTCTGTCATATTATAATAGAGACAGTAGATCTAGCTGGTCTGTCATATTATAATAGAGACAGTAGATCTAGCTGGTCTGTCATAATATAATAGAGACAGTAGATCTAGCTGGCCTGTCATAATAAAATGTATACAGTACATCTAGCTGGTCTGTCATATTATAATAGAGACAGTAGATCTAGCTGGTCTTTCATAATATAATAGAGACAGTAGATCTAGCTGGTCTGTCATATTATAATAGAGACAGTAGATCTAGCTGGTCTGTCATAATATAATAGAGACAGTAGATCTAGCTGGCCTGTCATAATAAAATGTATACAGTACATCTAGCTGGTCTGTCATATTATAATAGAGACAGTAGATCTAGCTGGTCTGTCATATTATAATAGAGACAGTAGATCTAGCTGGTCTGTCATAATATAATAGAGACAGTAGATCTAGCTGGTCTGTCATATTATTATAGAGACAGTTGATCTAGCTGGTCTGTCAATATAATCGAGACAGTAGATCTAGCTGGTCTGTCATAATATAATAGAGACAGTAGATCTAGCTGGTCTGTCATAATATAATAGAGACAGGAGATCTAGCTGGTCTGTCATAATATGATAGAGACAGTAGATCTAACTGGTCTGTCATATTATAATAGAGACAGTAGATCTAGCTGGTCTGTCATATTATAATAGAGACAGTAGATCTACCTGGTCTGTCATATTATAATAGAGACAGTAGATCTAGCTGGTCTGTCATAATATAATAGAGACAGTAGATCTAGCTGGTCTGTCATAATATAATACACACAGTAGATCTAGCTGGTCTTTCAATTTAATAGAAACAGTAGATCTAGCTGGTCTGTCATAATATAATAGAGACTGTAGATCTAGCTGGTCTGTCATAATATAATAGAGACAGTAGATCTAGCTGGTCTGTCATAATATAATAGAGACTGTAGATCTAGCTGGTCTGTCATAATTTAATACAGACAGTAGATCTAGCTGGTCTGTCATAATATAATAGAGACAGTAGATCTAGCTGGTCTGTCATATTATAATAGAGACAGTAGATCTAGCTGGTCTGTCATAATATAATAGAGACAGTAGATCTAGCTGGTCTGTCATATTATAACAGAGACAGTAGATCTAGCTGGTCTGTCATAATATAATAGAGACAGTAGATCTAGCTGGTCTGTAATATTATAATAGAGACAGTAGCTCTAGCTTGTCTGTCATAATAGAATAGAGACAGTAGATCTAGCTGGTCTGTCATAATATAATAGAGACAGTAGATCTAGCTGGTCTGTCATAATAGAATAGAGACAGTAGATCTAGCTGGTCTGTCATAATATAATAGAGACAGTAGATCTACCTGGTCTGTCATAATATAATAGAGACAGTAGATCTAGCTGGTCTGTCATAATATAATAGAGACAGTAGATCTAGCTGGTCTGTCATAATATAATAGAGACAGTAGATCTAGCTGGTCTGTCATATTATAATAGAGACAGTAGATCTAGCTGGTCTGTCATATTATAATAGAGACAGTAGATCTAGCTGGTCTGTCATAATATAATAGAGACAGTAGATCTAGCATGGTCTGTCATAATATAATAGAGACAGTAGATCTAGCTGCTCTGAAATATTATAAAATAAACAGTATATCTAGCTGGTCTGTCATAATACAATAGAGACAGTAGATCCACGTGGTCTGTCATAATATAATAGAGACAGTAGATCTAGCTGGTCTGTCATAATATAATAGAGACAGTAGATCCAGCTGGTCTGTCATAATATAATAGAGACAGTAGATCTAGATGGTCTGTCATAATATAATAGAAACAGTAGATCTAGATGGTCTGTCATATAAATAGAGACAGTAGATCTAGCTGGTCTGTCATAATATAATAGAGACAGTAGATCTAGCTGGTCTGTCATAATATAATAGAGACAGTAGATCTAGCTGGTCTGTCATATTATAATAGAGACAGTAGATCTAGCTGGTCTGTCATATTATTATAGAGACAGTTGATCTAGCTGGTCTGTCAATATAATCGAGACAGTAGATCTAGCTGGTCTGTCATATTATAATAGAGACAGTAGATCAACCTGGTCTGTCATATTATAATAGAGACAATAGATCTAGCTGGTCTGTCATATTATAATAGAGATAGTAGATCTAGCTGGTCTGTCATAATATAGAGACAATAAATCTAGCTAGTCTGTCATAATATAATTAATACAGTACATCTAGCTGGTCTGTCATAATATAATAGAGACAGTAGATCTAGCTGGTCTGTCATATTATAATAGAGACAGTAGATCTAGCTGGTCTGTCATAATATAATAGAGACAGTAGATCTAGCTGGTCTGTCATAATATAATAGAGACAGTAGATCTAGCTGGTCTGTCATGATATAATAGAGACAGTAGATCTAGCTGGTCTGTCATATTATAATAGAGACAGTAGATCTAGCTGGTCTGTCATAATATAATAGAGACAGTAGATCTAGCTGGTCTGTCATATTATAATAGAGACAGTAGATCTAGCTGGTCTGTCATATTATAATAGAGACAGTTGATCTAGCTGGTCTGTCAATATAATAGAGACAGTAGATCAACCTGGTCTGTCATAATATAATAGAGACAGTAGATCTAGCTGGTCTGTCATATTATAATAGAGACAGTAGATCTAGCTGGTCTGTCATATTATAATAGAGACAGTAGATCTAGCTGGTCTGTCATATTATAATAGAGACAGTAGATCTAGCTGGTCTGTCATATATAATAGAGACAGTAGATCTAGCTGGTCTGTCATAATATAAATAGAGACAGTAGATCTAGCTGGTCTGTCATAATATAATCGAGACAGTAGATCTAGCTGGTCTGTCATATTATAATAGAGACAGTAGATCTAGCTGGTCTGTCATAATATAATAGAGACAGTAGATCTAGCTGGTCTGTCATAATATAATAGAGACAGTAGATCTAGCTGGTCTGTCATAATATAATAGAGACAGTAGATCTAGCTGGTCTGTCATATTATAATTGAGACAGTAGATCTAGCTGGTCTGTCATATTATAATAGAGACAGTAGATCTAGCTGGTCTGTCATAATATAATAGAGACAGTAGATCTAGCTGGCCTGTCATAATAAAATGTATACAGTACATCTAGCTGGTCTGTCATATTATAATAGAGACAGTAGATCTAGCTGGTCTGTCATATTATAATAGAGACAGTAGATCTAGCTGGTCTGTCATAATATAATAGAGACAGTAGATCTAGCTGATCTGTCATATTATTATAGAGACAGTTGATCTAGCTGGTCTGTCAATATAATAGAGACAGTAGATCTAGCTGGTCTGTCATAATATAATAGAGACAGTAGATCTAGCTGGTCTGTCATAATATAATAGAGACAGTAGATCTAGCTGGTCTGTCATAATATGATAGAGACAGTAGATCTAGCTGGTCTGTCATATTAAAATAGAGACAGTAGATCTAGCTGGTCTGTCATATTATAATAGAGACAGTAGATCAGCTGGTCTGTCATATTATAATAGAGACAGTAGATCTAGCTGGTCTGTCATAATATAATAGAAGTAGATCTAGCTGGTCTGTCATAATATAATAGACACAGTAGATCTAGCTGGTCTTTCATATTATAATAGAGACAGTAGATCTAGCTGGTCTGTCATAATATAATAGAGACAGTAGATCTAGCTGGTCTGTCATATTATAATAGAGACAGTAGATCTAGCTGGTCTGTCATAATATAATAGAGACTGTAGATCTAGCTGGTCTGTCATATTATAATAGAGACAGTAGATCTAGCTGGTCTGTCATAATATAATAGAGACAGTAGATCTAGCTGGTCTGTCATATTATAATAGAGACAGTAGATCTAGCTGGTCTGTCATAATATAATAGAGACAGTAGATCTAGCTTGTCTGTCATAATATAATAGAGACAGTAGATCTAGCTGGTCTGTCATAATATAATAGAGACAGTAGATCTAGCTGGTCTGTCATATTATAATAGAGACAGTAGATCTAGCTGGTCTGTCATAATATAATAGAGACAGTAGATCTAGCTGGTCTGTCATAATATAATAGAGACAGTAGATCTAGCTGGTCTGTCATAATATAATAGAGACAGTAGATCTAGCAGGTCTGTCATATTATAATAGAGACAGTAGATCTAGCTGGTCTGTCATAATATAATAGAGACAGTAGATCTAGCTGGTCTGTCATATTATAATAGACACAGTAGATCTAGCTGGTCTGTCATATTATAAAGAGACAGTAGATCTAGCTGGTCTGTCATAATATAATAGAGACAGTAGATCTACCTGGTCTGTCAAAAGATAATAGAGACAGTAGATCTAGCTGGTCTGTCATATTATAATAGAGACAGTAGATCTAGCTGGTCTGTCATAATATAATAGAGACAGTAGATCTAGCTGGTCTGTCATAATATAATAGAGACAGGAGATCTAGCTGGTCTGTCATAATATGATAGAGACAGTAGATCTAGCTGGTCTGTCATATTATAATAGAGACAGTAGATCTAGCTGGTCTGTCATATTATAATAGAGACAGTAGATCTAGCTGGTCTGTCATATTATAATAGAGACAGTAGATCTAGCTGGTCTGTCATAATATAATACAGACAGTAGATCTAGCTGGTCTGTCATATATAATACAGACAGTAGATCTAGCTGGTCTTTCAGAAACAGTAGATCTAGCTGGTCTGTCATAATATAATAGAGACAGTAGATCTAGCTGGTCTGTCATAATATAATAGAGACAGTAGATCTAGCTGGTCTGTCATAATATAATAGAGACAGTAGATCTAGCTGGTCTGTCATATTATAATAGAGACAGTAGATCTAGCTGGTCTGTCATAATATAATAGAGACAGTAGATCTAGCTGGTCTGTCATATTATAATAGAGACAGTAGATCTAGCTGGTCTGTCATAATATAATAGAGACAGTAGATCTAGCTGGTCTTTTATATTATAATATAGACAATAGATCTAGCTGGTCTGTCATTATATAATAGAGACAGTAGCTCTAGCTGCTCTGTCATATTATAATAGAGACAGTAGCTCTAGCTGCTCTGTCATATTATAATAGAGACAGTAGATCTAGCTGGTCTGTAAAATTATAATAGAGACAGTAGATCTAGCTGGTCTGTCATAATAGAATAGAGACAGTAGATCTAGCTGGTCTGTCATAATATAATAGAGACAGTAGATCTAGCTGGTCTGTCATAATATAATAGAGACAGTAGATCTAGCTGGTCTGTCATAATATAATAGAGACAGTAGATCTAGCTGGTCTGTCATATTATAATAGAGACAGTAGATCTAGCTGGTCTGTCATAATATAATAGAGACAGTAGATCTAGCTGGTCTGTCATAATATAATAGAGACAGTAGATCTAGCTGGTCTGTCATATTATAATAGAGACAGTAGATCTAGCTGGTCTGTCATAATATAATAGAGACAGTAGATCTAGCTGGTCTGTAATATTATAATAGAGACAGTAGATCTAGCTGGTCTGTCATATTATAATAGAGACAGTAGATCTAGCTGGTCTGTCATAATATAATAGAGACAGTAGATCCACGTGGTCTGTCATAATATAAAAGAGACAGTAGATCTAGCTGCTCTGAAATATTATAATATAAACAGTATATCTAGCTGGTCTGTCATAATACAATAGAGACAGTAGATCTAGCTGGTCTGTCATAATATAATAGAGACAGTAGATCTAGCTGGTCTGTCATAATATAATAGAGACAGTAGATCTAGCTGGTCTGTCATATTATAATAGAGACAGTAGATCTAGATGGTCTGTCATAATATAATAGAGACAGTAGATCTAGATGGTCTGTCATATTATAATAGAGACAGTAGATCTAGCTGGTCTGTCATAATATAATAGAGACAGTAGATCTAGCTGGTCTGTCATAATATAATAGAGACAGTAGATCTAGCTGGTCTGTCATATTATAATAGAGACAGTAGATCTAGCTGGTCTGTCATATTATTATAGAGACAGTTGATCTAGCTGGTCTGTCAATATAATAGAGACAGTAGATCTAGCTGGTCTGTCATATTATAATAGAGACAGTGATCAACTGGTCTGTCATATTATAATAGAGACAGTAGATCTAGCTGGTCTGTCATATTATAATAGAGACAATAGATCTAGCTGGTCTGTCATAATATAATAGAGACAGTAGATCTAGCTGGTCTGTCATATATAATTAATACAGTAGCTGGTCTGTCATAATATAATAGAGACAGTAGATCTAGCTGGTCTGTCATATTATAATAGAGACAGTAGATCTAGCTGGTCTGTCATAATATAATAGAGACAGTAGATCTAGCTGGTCTGTCATAATATAATAGAGACAGTAGATCTAGCTGGTCTGTCATAATTATAATAGAATAGATCTAGCTGGTCTGTCATAACATAATAGAGACAGTAGATCTAGCTGGTCTGTCATAATATAATAGAAACAGTTGATCTAGCTGGTCTGTCATAATATAATAGAGACAGTAGATCTAGCTGGTCTGTCAAATATAATAGAGACAGTAGATCTAGCTGGTCTGTCAATATAATCGAGACAGTAGATCAACCTGGTCTGTCATATTATAATAGAGACAGTAGATCTAGCTGGTCTGTCATATTATAATAGAGACAGTAGATCTAGCTGGTCTGTCATATTATAAGCAGTAGATCTAGCTGGCCTGTCATAATAAAATGAGACAGTACATCTAGCTGGTCTGTCATAATATAATAGAGACAGTAGATCTAGCTGGTCTGTCATATATAATAGAGACAGTAGATCTAGCTGGTCTGTCATAATATAATGTATACAGTAGATCTAGCTGGTCTGTCATATTATAATAGAGACAGTAGATCTAGCTGGTCTGTCATATTATAATAGAGACAGTAGATCTAGCTGGTCTGTCATAATATAATCGAGATAGTAGATCTAGCTGGTCTGTCATAATATAATAGAGACAGTAGATCTAGCTGGTCTGTCATATTATAATAGAGACAGTAGATCTAGCTGGTCTGTCATATTATAATAGAGACAGTAGATCTAGCTGGTCTGTCATAATATAATAGAGACAGTAGATCTAGCTGGTCTGTCATATTATAATAGAGACAGTACATCCTAGCTGGTCTGTCATAATATAATAGAGACAGTAGATCTAGCTGATCTGTCATATTATAATAGAGACAGTAGATCTAGCTGGTCTGTCATAATATAATAGAGACAGTAGATCTAGCTGATCTGTCATATTATAATAGAGACAGTAGATCTAGCTGGTCTGTCATAATATAATAAGAGACAGTAGATCTAGCTGGTCTGTCATATTATAATAGAGACAGTAGATCTAGCTGGTCTGTCATAATATAATAGAGACAGTAGATCTAGCTGGTCTGTCATATTATAATAGAGACAGTAGATCTAACTGGTCTGTCATATTATAATAGAGACAGTAGATCTAGCTGGTCTGTCATATTATAATAGAGACAGTAGATCTAGCTGGTCTGTCATATTATAATAGAGACAGTAGATCTAGCTGGTCTGTCATATTATAATAGCGACAGTAGATCTAGCTGGTCTGTCATAATATAATACAAACAGTAGATCTAGCTGGTCTGTCATATTAATAGAAACAGTAGATCTAGCTGTCTGTCATAATATAATAGAGACAGTAGATCTAGCTGGTCTGTCATATTATAATAGAGACAGTAGATCTAGCTGGTCTGTCATATTATAATCGAGACAGTAGATCTAGCTGGTCTGTCATATTATAATACAGACAGTAGATCTAGCTGGTCTGTCATATTATAATAGAGACAGTAGATCTAGCTGGTCTGTCATATTATAATAGAGACAGTAGATCTAGCTGGTCTGTCATAATATAATAGAGACAATAGATCTAGCTGGTCTGTCATATTATAACAGAGACAGTAGATCTAGCTGGTCTGTCATAATATAAATACATACAGTAGATCTAGCTGGTCTGTCATATTATAATAGAGACAGTAGATCTAGCTTGTCTGTCATATTATAATAGAGACAGTAGATCTAGCTGGTCTGTCATAATATAATCGAGACAGTAGATCTAGCTGGTCTGTCATAATATAATAGAGACAGTAGATCTAGCTGGTCTGTCATAATATAATAGAGACAGTAGATCTAGCTGGTCTGTCATATTATAATAGAGACAGTAGATCTAGCTGGTCTGTCATAATATAATAGAGACAGTAGATCTAGCTGGTCTGTCATAATATAAAAGAGACAATAGATCTAGCTGGTCTGTCATAATATAATGGAGACAGTAGATCTAGCTGGTCTGTCATAATATAATAGAGATATAGATCTAGCTGGTCTGTCATAATATAATAGAGACAGTAGATCTAGCTGGTCTGTCATAATTAACAGAGACAGTAGATCTAGCTGGTCTGTCATAATATTAAAAAACAGTAGATCTAGCTGGTCTGTCATATTAAAACAGAGACAGTAGATCTAGCTGGTCTGTCATATTATAATGGATACAGTAGATCTACATGGTCTGTCATAATATAATAGAGACAGTAGATCTAGCTGGTCTGTCATATTATAATAGAGACAGTAGATCTAGCTGGTCTGTCATAATATAATAGAGACAGTAGATCTAGCTGGTCTGTCATAATATAATAGAGACAGTAGATCTAGCTGGTCTGTCATAATAAAATGAAACAGTAGATCTAGCTGGTCTGTCATATATAATAGAAACAGTAGATCTAGCTGGTCTGTCATAATATAATAGAGATAGTAGATCTAGCTGGTCTGTCATAATATAATAGAGACAGTAGATCTAGCTGGTCTGTCATAATATAATAGAGGCAGTAGATCTAGCTGGTCTGTCATATTAAAATAGAGACAGTTGATCTAGCTGGTCTGTCATATTATAATAGAGACAGTAGATCTAGCTGGTCTGTCATATTATAATAGAGACAGTAGATCTAGCTGGTCTGTCATAATATAATAGAGACAATAGATCTAGCTGGTCTGTCATATTATAATAGAGACAGTTGATCTAGCTGGTCTGTCATATATAATCGAGACAGTAGATCTAGCTAGTCTGTCATAATATAATAGAGACAGTAGATCTAGCTGGTCTGTCATAATATAATAGAGACAGTAGATCTAGCTGGTCTGTCATATTATAATAGAGACAGTAGATCTAGCTGGTCTGTCATAATATAATAGAGACAGTAGATCTAGCTGGTCTGTCATAATATAATAGAGACAGTAGATCTAGCTGGTCTGTCATATTATAATAGAATAGATCTAGCTGGTCTGTCATATTATAATAGAGACAGTAGATCTAGCTGTTCTGTCATAATATAATAGAGACAGTAGATCTAGCTGGTCTGTCATATTATAATAGAGACAGTAGATCTAGCTGGTCTGTCATAATATAATAGAGACAGTTGATCTAGCTGGTCTGTCATAATATAATAGAGACAGTAGATCTAGCTTGTCTGTCATAATATAATAGAGACAGTAGATCTAGCTGGTCTGTCATATTATTATAGAGACAGTAGATCTAGCTGGTCTGTCATATTATAATAGAGATTGGTAGATCTAGCTGGTCTGTCATATTATAATAGAGACAATAGATTTAGCTGGTCTGTCATATTATAATAGAGACAGTAGATCTAGCTGGCCTGTCATAATAAAATGTATACAGTACATCTAGCTGGTCTGTCATATTATAATAGAGACAGTGGATCAAGCTGGTCCGTCAATATAATAGAGACAGTAGATCTAGCTGGTCTGTCATATTATAATAGAGACAGTAGATCTAGCTGGTCTGTCATATTATAATAGAGACAGTAGATCTAGCTGGTCTGTCATATTATAATAGAGACAGTAGATCTAGCTGGTCTGTCATAATATAATAGACAGTAGATCTACCTGGTCTGTCATAATATAATAGAGACAGTAGATCTAGCTGGTCTGTCATAATATAATAGAGACAGTAGATCTAGCTGGTCTGTCATATTATAATAGAGACAGTAGATCTAGCTGGTCTGTCATATTATAATAGAGACAGTAGATCTAGCTGGTCTGTCATATTATAATAGAGACAACAGATCTAGCTGGTCTGTCATAATACAATAGAGACAGTAGATCTAGCTGGTCTGTCATATTATAATAGAGACAGTAGATCTAGCTGGTCTGTCATAATATAATAGAGACAGTAGATCTAGCTGGTCTGTCATATTTCAATACAGACAGTAGATCTAGCTGGTCTGTCATATTATAAAAAGACAGTAGATCTAGCTGGTCTGTCATATTATAATAGAGACAGTAGATCTAGCTGGTCTGTCATATTAAAATATAGCTGGTCTGTAATAATATAATAGAGACAGCAGATCTAGCTGGTCTGTAATAATATAATAGAGACAGCAGATCGAGCTGGTCTGTCATAATATAATAGAGACAGTAGATCTAGCTGGTCTGTCATAATATAATAGAGAGTATGTCTAGCTGGTCTGTCATAATATAATAGAGAGTATATCTAGCTGGTCTGTAATAATATAATAGAGACAGCAGATCTAGCTGGTCTGTAATAATATAATAGAGAGTATATCTAGCTGGTCTGTCATAATATAATAGAGAGTATATCTAGCTGGTCTGTCATAATATAATAGAGAGTATATCTAGCTGGTCTGTCATAATATAATAGAGAGTATATCTAGCTGGTCTGTAATAATATAATAGAGACAGCAGATCGAGCTGGTCTGTCATAATATAATAGACAGTAGATCTAGCTGGTCTGTCATATTGAGAAAGAGACAGTAGATCTAGCTGGTCTGTCACAATATAATAGAGACAGTAGATCTAGCTTGTCTGTCAAATTATAATACAGACAGTAGATCTAGCTGGTCTGTCATAATATAATAGAGATAGTAGATCTACCTGGTCTATCATATTATAATAGAGACAGCAGATATAGCTGGTCTGTCAGATTATAATAGAGACAGTAGATCTAGCTGGTCTGTCATAAAATAATAGAGAGAGTTTCTCTAGCTGGTCTGTCATAATATAATAGAGACAGTAGATATAGTTTGTCCTACAGATTATAATAGAGTCAGTAGATCTAGCTGGTCTGTCATAATATAATAAAGACAGTAGATCTAGCTGGTCTGTCATATTGAGAAAGAGACAGTAGATCTAGCTGGTCTGTCAAATTATAATACAGACAGTAGATCTAGCTGGTCTGTCATAATATTATAGAGATAGTAGATCTACCTGGTCTGTCATATTATAATAGAGACAGTATATCTAGCTTGTCTGTCAAATTATAATAGAGACAGTATATCTAGCTGGATTGTCATATTATAATAGAAACAGTAGATCTAGCTGGTCTGTCATAAAATAATAGAGACAGTAGATCTAGCTGGTCTGACATAATATAATAGAGACAGTAGATCTAGCTGGTTTTTCATAATATAATAGAGACAGTAGATCTAGCTGGTCTGTCATAATATAATAGAGAGTATATCTAGCTGGTCTGTAATAATATAATAGAGAGTATATCTAGCTGGTCTGTAATAATATAATAGAGACAGCAGATCTAGCTGGTCTGTAATAATATAATAGAGAGTATATCTAGCTTGTCTGTCAAATTATAATAGAGACAGTATATCTAGCTGGATTGTCATATTATAATAGAAACAGTAGATCTAGCTGGTCTGTCATAAAATAATAGAGACAGTAGATCTAGCTGGTCTGACATAATATAATAGAGACAGTAGATCTAGCTGGTTTTTCATAATATAATAGAGACAGTAGATCTAGCTGGTTTTTCATATTATAATAGAGACAGTAGATCTAGCTGGTTTTTCATAATATAATAGACACAGTAGATCTAGCTGGTCTGTAATAATATAATAGAGACAGCAGATCTAGCTGGTCTGTAATAATATAATAGAGACAGCAGATCGAGCTGGTCTGTCATAATATAATAGAGACAGTAGATCTAGCTGGTCTGTCATAATATAATAGAGACAGTAGATCTAGCTGGTCTGTCATAATATAATAGAGAGTATATCTAGCTGGTCTGTCATAATATAATAGAGAGTATATCTAGCTGGTCTGTAATAATATAATAGAGACAGCAGATCTAGCTGGTCTGTAATAATATAATAGAGAGTATATCTAGCTGGTCTGTCATAATATAATAGAGAGTATATCTAGCTGGTCTGTCATAATATAATAGAGAGTATATCTAGCTGGTCTGTCATAATATAATAGAGAGTATATCTAGCTGGTCTGTCATAATATAATAGAGAGTATATCTAGCTGGTCTGTAATAATATAATAGAGACAGCAGATCGAGCTGGTCTGTCATAATATAATAGAGACAGTAGATCTAGCTGGTCTGTCATAATATAATAGAGACAGTAGATCTACCTGGTCTGTCAAAATATAATAGAGACAGTAGATCTAGCTGGTCTGTAATAATATAATAGAGACAGCAGATCGAGCTGGTCTGTCATAATATAATAAAGACAGTAGATCTAGCTGGTCTGTCATATTGAGAAAGAGACAGTAGATCTAGCTGGTCTGTCACAATATACTAGAGACAGTAGATCTAGCTTGTCTGTCAAATTATAATACAGACAGTAGATCTAGCTGGTCTGTCATAATATAATAGAGATAGTAGATCTACCTGGTCTAGCATATTATAATAGAGACAGCAGATATAGTTTGTCTGTCAGATTATAATAGAGGCAGTAGATCTAGCTGGTCTGTCAAATTATAATAGAGACAGTAGATCTAGCTGGATTGTCATATTATAATAGAGACAGTAGATCTAGCTGGTCTGTCATAAAATAATAGAGACAGTTTCTCTAGCTGGTCTATCATATTAAAATAGAGACAGTAGATCTAGCTGGTCTGTCATAATATAATAGAGACAGTTTCTCATGCTGGTCTGTCATAATAAAATAGAGACAGTAGATCTAGCTGGTCTGTCATAATATAATAGAGACAGTAGATATAGTTTGTCCTACAGATTATAATAGAGTCAGTAGATCTAGCTGGTCTGTCATAATATAATAGAGACAGTAGATCTAGCTGGTCTGTCATAATATAATAGAGACAGTAGATATAGTTTGTCCTACAGATTATAATAGAGTCAGTAGATCTAGCTGGTCTGTCATAATATAATAGAGACAGTAGATCTAGCTGGTCTGTCAAAATATAATAGAGACAGTAGATATAGTTTGTCCTACAGATTATAATAGAGTCAGTAGATCTAGCTGGTCTGTCAAAATATAATAGAGACAGTAGATCTAGCTGGTCTGTCATAATATAATAGAGACAGTAGATCTAGCTGGTCTGTAGTAATATAATAGAGACAGTAGATCGAGCTGGTCTGTCATAATATAAAAAAGACAGTAGATCTAGCTGGTCTGTCATATTGAGAAAGAGACAGTAGATCTAGCTGGTCTGTCACAATATAATAGAGACAGTAGATCTAGCTTGTCTGTCAAATTATAATAGAGACAGTAGATCTAGCTTGTCTGTCAAATTATAATAGAGACAGTAGATCTAGCTGGTCTGTCATATTATAATAGAGACAGTAGATCTAACTGGTCTGTCATAATATAATAGAGATAGTAGATCTACCTGGTCTGTCATAATACAATAGAGGCAGTAGATCTACCTGGTCTGTCATAATATAATAGAGACAGTAGATCTAGCTGGTCTGTCATAATATAATAGAGACAGTAGATATAGTTTGTCTGTCAGATTATAATAGAGGCAGTAGATCTAGCTGGTCTGTCATAATATAATAGAGACAGTAGATCTATCTCGTCTGTCATAATACAATAGAGACAGTAGATCTAGCAGGTCTGTCATAATATAATAGAGACAGTAGATCTAGCTGGTCTGTCATATTGTAAAAGAGAAAGTAGATCTGGCTGGTCTGAAATATTATAATAGAGACACTAGATGTAGCTGGTCTGTCAAATTATAATAGAGACAGTAGATCTAGCTGGATTGTCATAAAATAATAGAGACAGTTTCTCTAGCTGGTCTGTCATAAAATAATAGAGACAGTTTCTCTAGCTGGTCTATCATATTATAATAGAGACAGTAGATCTAGCTGGTCTGTCATGATATAATAGAGACAGTGTATCTAGCTTGTCTGTCAAAATATAATAGAGACGGTAGATCTAGCTGGTCTGTCATAATATAATAGAGACAGTAGATCTACCTGGTCTGTCATAATATAATAGAGACAGTAGATGGTAGTGTGTTATTCATTGGACAGGGTAGTGTGTTATTTATTGGACAGGGTTTTGTCTTATTTATTGGACAGGGTAGGGTAGTGTGTTATTTATTGGACAGGGTAGTGTGTTATTTATTGGAAAGGGTAGTGTGTTATTTATTTGACAGGGTAGTGTGTTATTTAATCGACAGGGGAGGGTAGTGTGTTATTTATTGGACAGGGTAGTGTGTTATTTATTGGACAGGGTAGTGTGTTATTTATTGGAAAGGGTAGTGTGTTATTTATTTGACAGGGTAGTGTGTTATTTAATCGACAGGGGAGGGTAGTGTGTTATTTATTGGACAGGGTAGTGTGTTATTTATTGGACAGGGTAGTGTGTTATTTATTGGAAAGGGGAGGGTAGTGTGTTATTTATTGGACAGGGTAGTGTGTTATTTATTGGACAGGGGAGGGTAGTGTGTTATTTAATGGACAGGGTAGTGTGTTAGTTATTGGACATGGTAGTGTGTTATTTATTGGACAGGGTAGTGTGTTATTTATTGGACATGGTAGTGTGTTATTTATTGGACAGGGTAGTGTGTTATTTAATGGACAGGGTAGTGTGTTATTTATTGGACAGGGTAGTGTGTTATTTATTGGACAGGGTAGTGTGTTATTTATTGGACAGGGTAGTGTGTTATTTATTGGACAGTGGAGGGTAGTGTGTTATTTATTGGACAGTGTAGGGTAGTGTGTTATTTATTGGACAGGGTAGTGTGTTATTTATTGGACAGGGTAGTGTGTTATTTATTGGAAAGGGTAGTGTGTTATTAATTGGACAGGGTAGTGTGCTATTTATTGGAAAGGGTAGTGTGTTATTCATTGGACAGGGTAGTATGTTATTTATTGGACAGGGGAAGGTAGTGTGTTATGTATTGGACAGGGGAGGGTAGTGTGTTATTTATTGGACAGGGTAGTGTGTTATTTATTGGACAGTGTAGTGTGTTGTTTATTGGACAGGGTAGTGTGTTATTTATTGGACAGGGTAGTGTGTTATTAATTGGACAGGGTAGTGTGTTATTTATTGGACAGGGTAGTGTGTTATTTATTGGAAAGGGTAGTGTGTTATTAATTGGACAGGGTAGTGTGCTATTTATTGGAAAGGGTAGTGTGTTATTTATTGGACAGGGTAGTGTGTTATTTAATGGACAGGGTAGTGTGTTATTTATTGGACAGGGTAGTGTGTTATTTATTGGACAGGGTAGTGTGTTATTTATTGGACAGGGTAGTGTGTTATTTATTGGACAGTGGAGGGTAGTGTGTTATTTATTGGACAGGGTAGGGTAGTGTGTTATTTATTGGACAGGGTAGTGTGTTATTTATTGGACAGGGTAGTGTGTTATTTATTGGAAAGGGTAGTGTGCTATTTATTGGACAGGGAAGGTAGTGTGTTATTCATTGGACAGGGTAGTATGTTATTTATTGGACAGGGAAGGTAGTGTGTTATTATTTATTGGGGGAGGGTAGTGTGTTATTTATTGGACAGGGTAGTGTGTTATTTATTGGGTGTGCTATTTATTGGAAAGGGTAGTGTGTTATTTATTGGACAGGGTAGTGTGTTATTTATTGGACAGTGTAGTGTGTTATTTATTGGACAGGGTAGTGTGTTATTTATTGGACAGGGTAGTGTGTTATTTATTGGACAGGGTAGTGTGTTATTTATTGGACAGGGTAGTGTGTTATTTATTGGACAGGGTAGTGTGTTATTTATTGGACAGGGTAGTGTGTTATTTATTGGACAGGGTAGTGTGTTATTTATTGGACAGGGTAGTGTGTTATTTATTGGACAGGGCGTGTTATTTAGGGTAGTGTGTTATTTATTGGACAGGGTATTTATTGGACAGGGTAGTGTGTTATTTATTGGACAGGGTAGTGTGTTATTTATTGGACAGGTAGTGTGTTATTTATTGGACAGGGTAGTGTGTTTATTTATTGGACAGGGTAGTGTGTTATTTATTGGACAGGGTAGTGTGTTATTTATTGGACATGGTAGGTGTTATTTATTGGACAGGGTAGTGTGTTATTTATTGGACAGGGTAGTGTGTTATTTATTGGACAGGGTAGTGTGTTATTTATTGGACAGGGTAGTGTGTTATTTATTGGACAGGGAGTAGTGTGTTATTTATTGGACAGGGTAGTGTGTTATTTATTGGACAGGGTAGTGTGTTATTTATTGGACAGGGTAGTGTGTTATTTATTGGACAGGGTATTTATTGGACAGGGTAGTGTGTTATTTATTGGACAGGGTAGTGTGTTATTTATTGGAAAGGGTAGTGTGTTATTATTGGACAGGGTAGTGTGTTATTTATTGGGACAGGGGGAGGTAGTGTGTTATTTATTGGACAGGGTAGTGTGTTATTTATTGGACAGGGTAGTGTGTTCTTTATTGGACAGGGTAGTGTGTTATTTATTGGACAGGGTAGTGTGTTATTTATTGGACAGGGTAGTGTGTTATTTATTGGACAGGGTAGTGTGTTATTTATTGGACAGTGGAGGGTAGTGTGTTATTTATTGGACAGGGGAGGGTAGTGTGTTATTTATTGGACAGGAGAGGGTAGTGTGTTATTTATTGGACAGGGTAGTGTGTTATTTATTGGACAGGGTAGTGTGTTATTTATTGGACAGGGTAGTGTGTTATTTATTGGACAGGGTAGCATGTTTATTTATTGGACAGGGTAGTTGTTATTTATTGGACAGGGAGGACAGGGTAGTGTGTTATTTATTGGACAGGGTAGTATGGTTCATTTATTGGACAGGGTAGTGTGTTTATTTATTGGACAGGGTAGTGTGTTATTTATTGGACAGTGGACAATAGTACAACCAAAGTTGTTTATTGGAAAGGGTAAACACCTGTTATTTATTGGACAGGGTAGTGTGTTATTTATTGGACATGGTAAACACACCACAATACAAAAACTCTATTATTTATTGGAAGATGGTACTGGGTTATTTATTGGACAGGTCAGTGTGTTATTTATTGGACAGGGTAGTGTGTTATTTATTGGACAGTGGAGGGTAGTGTGTTATATATTGGACAGGAGAGGGTAGTGTGTTATTTATTGGACAGGGTAGTGTGTTATTTATTGGACAGTGGAGGGTAGTGTGTTATTTATTGGACAGGGTAGGGTAGTGTGTTATTTACTGGACAGGGTAGTGTGTTATTTATTGGACAGGGTAGTGTGTTATTTATTGGACAGGGTAGCGTGTTATTTATTGGACAGGGTAGTGTGTTATTTATTGGACAGGGTAGTGTGTTATTTATTGGACAGTGTAGTGTGTTGTTTATTGGAAAGGGTAGTGTGTTATTTATTGGACAGGGTAGTGTGTTATTAATTGGACAGGGTAGTGTGTTATTTATTGGACAGGGTAGTGTGTTATTTATTGGAAAGGGTAGTGTGTTATTAATTGGACAGGGTAGTGTGCTATTTATTGGACAGTGTAGTGTGTTATTTATTGGACTGGGGAGGGTGTTCTTTATTGGACAGAGGAGGGTACTGAGTTATTTATTGGACAGGGTAGTGTGTTATTTATTGGACAGTGGAGGGTAGTGTGTTATTTATTGGACAGGAGAGGGTAGTGTGTTATTTATTTGACAGGGTAGTGTGTTATTTATTTGACAGGGTAGTATGTTATTTATTGGACAGGGTAGTGTGTTATTTATTGGACAGGGTAGTGTGTTATTAATTGGACAGGGGAGGGTAGAATGTTATTTATTGGACAGGGTAGTGTGTTATTTATTGGACAGTGTAGTGTGTTATTTATTGGAAAGGGTAGTGTGTTATTAATTGGACAGGGGGAGGGTAGTGTGTTATTTATTGGACAGGTGTGTTATTTATTGGACAGGGTAGTGTGTTATTTATTGGACAGGGTGTGTTATTTATTGTAGTGTTATTTATTGGACAGGGTAGTGTGTTATTAATTGGACAGGGTAGTGTGTTATTTATTGGACAGTGTATTGTGTTATTTATTCGAAAGGGTAGTGTGTTATTAATTGGACAGGATAGTGTGTTATTTACTGGAAAGGGTAGTGTGTTATTTATTGGACAGGGTAGTGTGTTATTTATTGGACAGGGTAGTGTGCTATTTATTGGACAGGTGAGGGTAGTGTGTTATTTATTAGACAGGGTAGTGTGTTATTTATTGGACAGGGTAGTGTGTTATTTATTGGAAAGGGTAGTGTGTTATTTATTGGAAAGGGTAGTGTGTTATTTATTGGACAGTGTAGTGTGTTATTTATTGGACAGGGTAGTGTGTTATTAATTGGACAGGGTAGTGTGTTATTTATTGGACAGGGTAGTGTGTTATTTATTGGAAAGGGTAGTGTGTTATTAATTGGACAGGGTAGTGTGCTATTTATTGGACAGTGTAGTGTGTTATTTATTGGACTGGGGAGGGTGTTCTTTATTGGACAGAGGAGGGTACTGAGTTATTTATTGGACAGGGTAGTGTGTTATTTATTGGACAGTGGAGGGTAGTGTGTTATTTATTGGACAGGAGAGGGTAGTGTGTTATTTATTTGACAGGGTAGTGTGTTATTTATTTGACAGGGTAGTATGTTATTTATTGGACAGGGTAGTGTGTTATTTATTGGACAGGGTAGTGTGTTAGTAATTGGACAGGGGAGGGTAGAATGTTATTTATTGGACAGGGTAGTGTGTTATTTATTGGACAGTGTAGTGTGTTATTTATTGGAAAGGGTAGTGTGTTATTAATTGGACAGGGGAGGGTAGTGTGTTATTTATTGGACAGGACAGGGTAGTGTGTTATTTATTGGACAGGGTAGTGTGTTATTTATTGGACAGTGTAGTGTGTTATTTATTGGACAGGGTAGTGAGTTATTTATTGGACAGGGTAGTGTGTTATTAATTGGACAGGGTAGTGTGTTATTTATTGGACAGTGTAGTGTGTTATTTATTCGAAAGGGTAGTGTGTTATTAATTGGACAGGATAGTGTGTTATTTATTGGAAAGGGTAGTGTGTTATTTATTGGACAGGGTAGTGTGTTATTTATTGGACAGGGTAGTGTGCTATTTATTGGACAGGTGAGGGTAGTGTGTTATTTATTAGACAGGGTAGTGTGTTATTTATTGGACAGGGTAGTGTGTTATTTATTGGAAAGGGTAGTGTGTTATTTATTGGAAAGGGTAGTGTGTTATTTATTGGACAGGGTAATGTGTTATTTATTTTACAGGGTAGTGTGTTATTAATTGGACAGGGTAATGTGTTATTTATTGTAAAGGGTAGTGTGTTATTAATTGGACAGGGTAGTGTGTTATTTATTGGACAGGGGAAGGTAGTGTGTTATTTATTGGACAGTGTAGTGTGTTATTTATTGGACAGGGGAAGGTAGTGTGTTATTTATTGGACAGCGTAGTGTTTTATTAATTGGACAGGGTAGTGTGTTATTTATTGGACAGGGGAAGGTAGTGTGTTATTTATTGGACAGGGTAGTGTGTTATTTATTGGACAGGGGAAGGTAGTGTGTTATTTATTTGACAGGGTAGTGTGTTATTTATTTGACAGGGTAGTGTGTTATTTATTGGACAGGGTAGTGTGTTATTTATTGGACAGGGTAGTGTGTCATTTATTGGACAGGGCAGTGTGTTATTTATTGGACAGGGGAGGGTAGTGTCTTATTTATTGGACAGGGTAGTGTGTTATTTATTGGACAGGGTAGTATGTTATTTATTGGACAGGGTAGTGTGTTATATATTGGACAGGGTAGTGTGTTATTTATTGGACAGGGTAGTATGTTATTTATTGGACACGGTAGTATGTTATTTATTGGACAGGGTAGTGTGTTATTTATTGGACAGGGTAGTGTGTTATTTATTGGACAGGGTAGTGTGTTATTAATTGGACAGGGTAGTATGTTATTTATTGGACAGGGTAGTGTATTATTTATTGGACAGAGTAGTGTATTTATTGGACAGGGTAGTATGTTATTTATTGGACAGGGTAGTATGTTATTTATTGGACAGGGTAGTGTGTTATTTATTGGACAGGGTAGTATGTTATTTATTGGACAGGGTAGTGTGTTATTTATTGGACAGGGTAGTGTTATTTATTGGACAGGGTAGTGTGTTATTTATTGGACAGGGTAGCGTGTTATTTATTGGACAGGGTAGTGTGTTATTTATTGGACAAGGTAGTGTGTTATTTATTGGACAGGGTAGTGAGTTATTTATTGGACAGGGTAGTGTGTTATTAATTGGACAGGGTAGTGTGTTATTTATTGGACAGTGTAGTGTGTTATTTATTCGAAAGGGTAGTGTGTTATTAATTGGACAGGATAGTGTGTTATTTATTGGAAAGGGTAGTGCGTTATTTATTGGACAGGGTAGTGTGTTATTTATTGGACAGGGTAGTGTGCTATTTATTGGACAGGTGAGGGTAGTGTGTTATTTATTAGACAGGGTAGTGTGTTATTTATTGGACAGGGTAGTGTGTTATTTATTGGACTGGGTAGTATGTTATTTATTGGACAGGGTAGTATGTTATTTATTGGACAGGGTAGTGTGTTATTTATTGGAAAGGGTAGTGTGTTATTTATTGGAAAGGGTAGTGTGTTATTTATTGGACAGGGTAGTGTATTATTTATTGGACAGTGTAGTATGTTATTTATTGGACTGGGTAGTATGTTATTTATTGGACAGGGTAGTATGTTATTTATTGGACAGGGTAGTGTGTTATTTATTTTACAGGGTAGTGTGTTATTAATTGGACAGGATAGTGTGTTATTTATTTTACAGGGTAGTGTGTTATTAATTGGACAGGATAGTGTGTTATTTATTTTACAGGGTAGTGTGTTATTAATTGGACAGGATAGTGTGTTATTTATTGGACAGGGTAATGTGTTATTTATTTTACAGGGTAGTGTGTTATTAATTGGACAGGGTAATGTGTTATTTATTGTAAAGGGTAGTGTGTTATTTATTGGACAGGGTAGTGTGTTATTTATTGGACAGGGGAAGGTAGTGTGTTATTTATTGGACAGTGTAGTGTGTTATTTATTGGACAGGGGAAGGTAGTGTGTTATTTATTGGACAGGGTAGTGTTTTATTTATTGGACAGGGTAGTGTGTTATTTATTGGACAGGGAAGTGTAGTGTGTTATTTATTGGACAGGGTAGTGTGTTATTTATTGGACAGGGGAAGTGTGTAGTGTGTTATTTATTTGACAGGGTAGTGTGTTATTTATTGGACAGGGTAGTGTGTTATTTATTGGACAGGGTAGTGTGTTATTTATTGGACAGGGTAGTGTGTTATTTATTGGACAGGGCAGTGTGTTATTTATTGGACAGGGGTGTGTTAGGGTAGTGTCTTATTTATTGGACAGGGTAGTGTGTTATTTATTGGACAGGGTAGTATGTTATTTATTGGACAGGGTAGTGTGTTATATATTGGACAGGGTAGTGTGTTATTTATTGGACAGGGTAGTATGTTATTTATTGGACACGGTAGTATGTTATTTATTGGACAGGGTAGTGTGTTATTTATTGGGACAGGGTAGTGTGTTATTTATTGGACAGGGTAGTGTGTTATTTATTGGACAGGGTAGTATGTTATTTATTGGACAGGGTAGTGTATTATTTATTGGACAGAGTAGTGTGGAAAGGGTAGTATTATTGGACAGGGTAGTATGTTATTTATTGGACAGGGTAGTATGTACAGGGTAGTTGTTTTATTGGACAGGGTATTGGACAGGGGAAGGTAGTGTGTTATTTATTGGACAGGGTAGTGTGTTATTTATTGGACAGGGGAAGGTAGTGTGTTATTTATTTGACAGGGTAGTGTGTTATTTATTGGACAGGGTAGTGTGTTATTTATTGGACAGGGTAGTGTGTTATTTATTGGACAGGGTAGTGTGTCATTTATTGGACAGGGCAGTGTGTTATTTATTGGACAGGGGAGGGTAGTGTCTTATTTATTGGACAGGGTAGTGTGTTATTAATTGGACAGGGTAGTATGTTATTTATTGGACAGGGTAGTGTATTATTTATTGGACAGAGTAATGTGTTATTTATTGGACAGGGTAGTATGTTATTTATTGGACAGGGTAGTATGGTATTTATTGGACAGGGTAGTGTATTATTTATTGGACAGGGTAGAATGTTATTTATTGGACAGGTTAGTATGTTATTTATTGGACAGGGTAGTGTGTTATTTATTGGACAGGGTAGTATGTTATTTATTGGACAGGGTAGTGTGTTATTTATTGGACAGGGTAGCGTGTTATTTATTGGACAGGGTAGTGTGTTATTTATTGGACAGGGTAGTGAGTTATTTATTGGACAGGGTAGTGTGTTATTTATTGGACAAGGTAGTGTGTTATTTATTGGACAGGGTAGTGAGTTATTTATTGGACAGGGTAGTGTGTTATTAATTGGACAGGGGAGGGTAGAATGTTATTTATTGGACAGGGTAGTGTGTTATTAATTGGACAGGGTAGTGTGTTATTTATTGGACAGTGTAGTGTGTTATTTATTCGAAAGGGTAGTGTGTTATTAATTGGACAGGATAGTGTGTTATTTATTGGAAAGGGTAGTGTGTTATTTATTGGACAGGGTAGTGTGTTATTTATTGGACAGGGTAGTGTGCTATTTATTGGACAGGTGAGGGTAGTGTGTTATTTATTAGACAGGGTAGTGTGTTATTTATTGGACAGGGTAGTGTGTTATTTATTGGAAAGGGTAGTGTGTTATTTATTGGAAAGGGTAGTGTGTTATTTATTGGACAGGGTAGTGTATTATTTATTGGACAGGGTAGTGTATTATTTATTGGACAGGGTAGTATGTTATTTATTGGACAGGGGAAGGTAGTGTGTTATGTATTGGACAGGGTAGTGTGTTATTTATTGGACAGGGTAGTGTGTTATTTATTGGACAGGGTAGCGTGTTATTTATTGGACAGGGTAGTATGTTATTTATTGGACAGGGTAGTGTGTTATTTATTGGACTGGGTATTATGTTATTTATTGGACAGGGTAGTATGTTATTTATTGGACAGGGTAATGTGTTATTTATTTTACAGGGTAGTGTGTTATTAATTGGACAGGGTAATGTGTTATTTATTGTAAAGGGTAGTGTGTTATTAATTGGACAGGGTAGTGTGTTATTTATTGGACAGGGGAAGGTAGTGTGTTATTTATTGGACAGTGTAGTGTGTTATTTATTGGACAGGGGAAGGTAGTGTGTTATTTATTGGACAGCGTAGTGTTTTATTAATTGGACAGGGTAGTGTGTTATTTATTGGACAGGGGAAGGTAGTGTGTTATTTATTGGACAGGGTAGTGTGTTATTTATTGGACAGGGGAAGGTAGTGTGTTATTTATTTCACAGGGTAGTGTGTTATTTATTGGACAGGGTAGTGTGTTATTTATTGGACAGGGTAGTGTGTTATTTATTGGACAGGGTAGTGTGTCATTTATTGGACAGGGCAGTGTGTTATTTATTGGACAGGGGAGGGTAGTGTCTTATTTATTGGACAGGGTAGTGTGTTATTTATTGGACAGGGTAGTATGTTATTTATTGGACAGGGTAGTGTGTTATATATTGGACAGGGTAGTGTGTTATTTATTGGACAGGGTAGTATGTTTTTTATTGGACACGGTAGTATGTTATTTATTGGACAGGGTAGTGTGTTATTTATTGGACAGGGTAGTGTGTTATTTATTGGACAGGGTAGTGTGTTATTAATTGGACAGGGTAGTATGTTATTTATTGGACAGGGTAGTGTATTATTTATTGGACAGAGTAGTGTGTTATTTATTGGACAGAGTAGTATGTTATTTATTGGACAGGGTAGTATGGTATTTATTGGACAGGGTAGTATGTTATTTATTGGACAGGGTAGTGTGTTATTTATTGGACAGGGTAGTATGTTATTTATTGGACAGGGTAGTGTGTTATTTATTGGACAGGGTAGCGTGTTATTTATTGGACAGGGTAGTGTGTTATTTATTGGACAGGGTAGTGAGTTATTTATTGGACAGGGTAGTGTGTTATTAATTGGACAGGGTAGTGTGTTATTTATTGGACAGGGGAAGGTAGTGTGTTATTTATTGGACAGCGTAGTGTTTTATTAATTGGACAGGGTAGTGTGTTATTTATTGGACAGGGGAAGGTAGTGTGTTATTTATTGGACACGGTAGTGTGTTATTTATTGGACAGGGGAAGGTAGTGTGTTATTTATTTGACAGGGTAGTGTGTTATTTATTGGACAGGGTAGTGTGTTATTTATTGGACAGGGTAGTGTGTTATTTATTGGACAGGGTAGTGTGTCATTTATTGGACAGGGCAGTGTGTTATTTATTGGACAGGGGAGGGTAGTGTCTTATTTATTGGACAGGGTAGTGTGTTATTTATTGGACAGGGTAGTATGTTATTTATTGGACACGGTAGTATGTTATTTATTGGACAGGGTAGTGTGTTATTTATTGGACAGGGTAGTATGTTATTTATTGGACAGGGTAGTGTGTTATTTATTGGACAGGGTAGTGTATTATTTATTGGACAGGGTAGTGTGTTATTTATTGGACAGGGTAGTATGTTATTTATTGGACAGGGTAGTGTGTTATTTATTGGACAGGGTAGTATGTTATTTATTGGACAGGGTAGTGTGTTATTTATTGGACAGGGTAGCGTGTTATTTATTGGACAGGGTAGTGTGTTATTTATTGGACAGGGTAGTGAGTTATTTATTGGACAGGGTAGTGTGTTATTAATTGGACAGGGTAGTGTGTTATTTATTGGACAGGGTAGTGAGTTATTTATTGGACAGGGTAGTGTGTTATTAATTGGAAAGGGTAGTGTGTTATTTATTGGACAGTGTAGTGTGTTATTTATTCGAAAGGGTAGTGTGTTATTAATTGGACAGGATAGTGTGTTATTTATTGGAAAGGGTAGTGTGTTATTTATTGGACAGGGTAGTGTGTTATTTATTGGACAGGGTAGTGTGCTATTTATTGGACAGGTGAGGGTAGTGTGTTATTTATTAGACAGGGTAGTGTGTTATTTATTGGACAGGGTAGTGTGTTATTTATTGGAAAGGGTAGTGTGTTATTTATTGGACAGGGTAGTGTGTTATTTATTGGACAGGGTAATGTGTTATTTATTTTACAGGGTAGTGTGTTATTAATTGGACAGGGTAATGTGTTATTTATTGTAAAGGGTAGTGTGTTATTAATTGGACAGGGTAGTGTGTTATTTATTGGACAGGGGAAGGTAGTGTGTTATTTATTGGACAGTGTAGTGTGTTATTTATTGGACAGGGGAAGGTAGTGTGTTATTTATTGGACAGCGTAGTGTTTTATTAATTGGACAGGGTGGTGTGTTATTTATTGGACAGGGGAAGGTAGTGTGTTATTTATTGGACAGGGTAGTGTGTTATTTATTGGACAGGGGAAGGTAGTGTGTTATTTATTTGACAGGGTAGTGTGTTATTTATTGGACAGGGTAGTGTGTTATTTATTGGACAGGGTAGTGTGTCATTTATTGGACAGGGCAGTGTGTTATTTATTGGACAGGGGAGGGTAGTGTCTTATTTATTGGACAGGGTAGTGTGTTATTTATTGGACAGGGTAGTATGTTATTTATTGGACAGGGTAGTGTGTTATATATTGGACAGGGTAGTGTGTTATTTATTGGACAGGGTAGTATGTTATTTATTGGACACGGTAGTATGTTATTTATTGGACAGGGTAGTGTGTTATTTATTGGACAGGGTAGTGTGTTATTTATTGGACAGGGTAGTGTGTTATTAATTGGACAGGGTAGTATGTTATTTATTGGACAGGGTAGTGTATTATTTATTGGACAGAGTAGTGTGTTATTTATTGGACAGGGTAGTATGTTATTTATTGGACAGGGTAGTATGGTATTTATTGGACAGGGTAGTGTATTATTTATTGGACAGGGTAGTATGTTATTTATTGGACAGGGTAATGTGTTATTTATTGGACAGGGTAGCGTGTTATTTATTGGACAGGGTAGCGTGTTATTTATTGGACAGGGTAGTGTGTTATTTATTGGACAGGGTAGCGTGTTATTTATTGGACAGGGTAGTATGTTATTTATTGGACAGGGTAGTGTGTTATTTATTGGACAGGGTAGTGTGTTATTTATTGGACAGGGTAGTGTGTTATTTATTGGACAGGGTAGTGTGTTATTTATTGGACAGGGTAGTGTGTTATTTATTTATTGTTATTTATTGGACAGGGTAGTGTGTTATTTATTGGACAGGGTAGTAGTGTTATTTATTTATTGGACAGGGTAGTGTGTTATTTATTGGACAGGGTAGTGTGTTATTTATTGGACAGGGTAGTATGTTATTTATTGGACAGGGTAGTGTGTTATTTATTGGACAGGGTAGTGTGTTATTTATTGGACAGGGTAGTGTGTTATTTATTGGACAGGGTAGTGTGTTATTTATTTGACAGGGGAGGGTAGTGTGTTATTTATTGGACAGGGTAGTGTGTTATTTATTGGACAGGGAGTAGTGTGTTATTTATTGGATTTATTGGGTATTTATTGTAGTGTGTTATTTATTGGACAGGGTAGTATGTTATTTATTGGACAGGGTAGTGTGTTATTTATTGGACAGGGTAGTGTGTTATTTATTGGACAGGGTAGTGTGTTATTTATTTTACAGGGGAGGGTAGTGTGTTATATATTGGACAGGGTAGTGTGTTATTTATTGGACAGGGTAGTGTGTTATTTATTTTACAGGGGGGTAGTGTGTTATTTATTTTACTGTAACTCAGTAAAATCTTTGAAATTGTTTCATATTGCGTTGTAATTTTTGTTCTGTGTTCTGCAGTCTAATACCTGAATGCAGTCGCAAACTGTATTTACCACTAACTAACCACTAGGGGGCAGGGTAGCCACAATCATTTGTAAGGTTCTTGAGGTCGTTAGGCTTGGCAGGTATGGAAGTGATAAGGCCCATAACCAACTCACAGTATATATAAAACTTGAACTTGACTTGAAAACCCTCTGAACTGTAAATGTGGAGGAGTTATCCACCTCCCTTATCCAACACCACAGCATACCTCAACATATTACAACACTCCCAGTCTGTTCCAATAATAGAGCTATGTATTTGGTCTTCATACCTACAGTAGGCAAATTAATCCAATGCTCCATTTCATTGTGGCAGACCCACCCCAGTCACCATAGATTAACTGATTACTCAGTCTGGCAGATCCACCCCAGTCACCATAGATTAACTGATTACTCAGTCTGGCAGATCCACCCCAGTCACCATAGATTAACGGATTACTCAGTCTGGCAGACCCATCCCAGTCACCATAGATTAACTGATTATTCAGTCTGGCAGATCCACCCCAGTCACCATAGATTAACGGATTACTCAGTCTGGCAGATCCACCCCAGTCACTATAGATTAACGGATTACTCAGTCTGGCAGATCCACCCCAGTCACTATAGATTAACGGACTACTCAGTCTGACAGATCCACCCCAGTCACTATAGATTAACGGATAACTCAGTCTGACAGATCCACCCCAGTCACTATAGATTAACGGACTACTCAGTCTTTCCAACAGAATACAAGCTCCCTTCTATTCTACAGTCAGACCTGTCATTCTAGCAGTCTTTTATTCTACAGTCAAACCTGTTGTAGAAGAGGCCCATGGAGTTGGTGGAAGAGTCCTTTAATTCATGGCCACTTTCTCAGCTGGGCCAGGGGTGCTTTAATTAGGTCAGGTGGAAATGTCCGACAGATCTCAACTCATTAAAAGGATGAAATCGCCATCGCCCGATCTCGCTACTTTCTCTTCCTTAACTCCGTCTAATCCAGATGTTCTGTGCGTCCATGAATCCATGTAAATCCAACAAAACTGTTACCTTTCATCTGAACTATCTGCTGCGATCGGGAGAGAGGGCCATCAGTTATTGTTTATAGTTATTACCGCGGAGTGCGGCTTGGAGAGCACGCTTCAAACCTATTGTGTAATGTGAATAGATTGAATAACCGATCACTGATTGAATTATTTTGTATTATTCTTCTCATGAGTATAATGAATATTTACGAGCCTAAATGCCTCGAGGATGATTCCTATTGACTTCTTATTGAACTGAATTGCTGAATTCCCTAATTATGTTAATAATGAATGATTGTTATGATGTGATCTTTGTGATTTATGAATTTGATTGGATACCTGTTATTTTGTTTCCTGTGTTATGCAGCACAGATTACCCAGTAAATATACCACTTCATGGTTAAAGGAATTCCTGCCTCAGTCTCTTCCATTCCTCTGTCACCTGAACCGTGACCACCTGTTCACCTTCACTGTCAGTCATCCTACCTGTCCAGCTACCCACACTTTCACCTGTCATTCTATCAGTCTTTTATTCTGTCAGTCTTCAATACATACTGCTCTATTTGTTCAGAAGATATAATATATCTCTGTGTTTCTATAGAATGAGGTTGCATAACAATCATAGAGAGAGCTTTGTTTGTTGTTTTGGAAAGTTTGTTGTTTTGAAAGTTTATTGAGTGTATTTTTATCAAGGTAACATTTTGGATCCCACGACGCAGTTGTCATCAGTTGCTGGGACTGCTAGTCTCTGTCCAGTGATCCTGCCGACCAAGGCTGGGTCTGAGGAGCTATTTGGCGTTGTGTGACGACCCTCCCACTCTGTCTGCCGTATTCTTTCTCTTTGCTCATGTTTTCCTTATTAGATATGTCGGCGGCCGGAGCTGTGAGGGTCGTCAGCGACATGGGACACACCCGGGCCCAGGTGTGTCCCAGGATAAATGCACCACTTCCCCATTCATTGAGGAGACTCACCATGCAGACACACTTATAGATTTTGGTTGTGGCATTTTTGTGGCCGTTGTTTGTTTGCGTTGGCACCTTTCAACATCTCTCATTATCACATTTATGCACGCAAACACTCACTTACACTACTGATTACATCGCAAGCATCGTGCTGGTTGCATCACTGCCTGGTACGGCAATTGCTCGGCCTCTGACCACAAGGCACTACAGAGGGTAGTGCGTACGGCCCAGTACATCACTGGGGCTAATCTGCCTGCCATCCAGGACCTCTACACCAGGTGGTGTCAGAGGTATTCCCTAAAAATTGTCAAAGACCCCAGCCACCCCAGTCATAGACTGTTCTCTCTACTACCGCATGGCAAGCGGTACCGGAGTGCCAAGTCTAGGACAAAAAGGCTTTTTGACAGTTTTTACCCCCAAGCCATAAGACTCCTGAACAGGTAATCAAATGGCTACCCAGACTATTTGCTTTGTCTGTAGTGATACCTCTTGCACTGCGATGCAGTGCCTTAGACCAATGCCCCACTCGGGAGGCCTGTGTGCTTGTAGTTTAAACAAGCCGTGCTGCCCTGTTCTGAGGCAAATGTAATTTTCTGAGGTCCCTCTTTGTGGCACCTGACCACACTACTGACAGTTACCGCAAAGTGGGACTTAGGAAAATTACTGTTGTATCAATGTGTTTTGACCATGACAGTTTCCAATCTAGTGTTACTCCAACACTAGTTTAAATCACCTCAACTTGCTCAATTTCCATATTATTCATTACAAGATTTAGTTAAGGTGCAGGGTTTAGTGAATGATTTGTCCCAAATATAATGCTATTAGTTTTATAAATATTTAGGACTAACTTATTCCTTGCCACCCATTCTGAAACAAACTACAGCTCTTTGTTCCAGTCATTTCAGTTGCTGTAGTAGCTGATGTGTATAGTGTTGAGTCATCCGCATACATAGACACACTGGCTTTACTCAAAGCCAGTGGCATGTCTTTAGTAAAGATTGAAAAAAGTAAGGGGCCTAGACAGATGCCCTGGGGAATTCCTGATTCTACCTGGATTATGTTGGAGAGGCTTCGATTAAAGAACACCCTCTGTGTTCTGTTAGACAGGTAACTCTTTATCCACAATATAGGAGGGGCTGTTAACCTTTTACGACGAGCAAACCCGTATACGGGAGCGTAATCATAGCCTCAAACACATTAGCATAACGCAAAGGACATAAATACCCCTATAAACTTTTCCTATTCATGAAAATCGCAAATTAAGTGAAATAAATATATTCAAACACAAGCTTAGCCTTTTGTTAACAACACTGTCATCTCAGATTTTCAAAATATGCGTTACAGCCAACGCTAGACAAGCATTTGTGTAAGTTTATCATGGCATAATGCTATGCTAGGCTCTGCTGGCAGCAGGCAACATTTTCACAAAAATAAGAAAAGCAACCAAATTAAATAACTTTCCTTTGAAGAACTTCAGATGCTTTCACTCAGGAGACTCCCAGTTAGATAGCAAATGTTCCTTTTTTCCCAAAATATTATTTTTGTAGGCGAAATAGCTCCCGTTTGTTCATCATGCTTGGCTGAGAAATCGACCCTAAAATGCTACAACTATAACGCCAAACTTTTTTCTAAATTTGCTCCATAATATCGACAGAAACACGGCAAACGTTGTTTAGGATCCATCCTCAAGGTGTTTTTAACAAATATATTCGATAATATATCCGTCGGGACAATTGGTTTCTCATAAGAAGCAATTGGAAAAATGGCTACCTCAGTATTTTATTTGAAGGTTTTCTGCGGGAGACACCATGTGACCACATGCCATATATGGTCCCTTACAGCCATTCTTCAAGGAAAATGCCTAAAAAGACGTCACAATGCTGTAGACACCTTGGGGAAAACGTGGAAAACGTAAGCTCATTCGTAGCTCATTCACAGCCATATAAGGAGTCATTGGCATGAGGCGGTTTCAAAAAATGCGGCACTTCCTGGTTGGAGTTTTATCTGGGTTTCGCCTGTAACATCAGTTCTCTGGCACTCACAGACAATATCTTTGCAGTTTTGGAAACGTCAGAGTGTCTTCTTTCCAAAGGTGTCAATTATATGCATAGTCAAGCATCTTTTCCTGACAAAATATCTTGTTTAAAACGGAAAGTTTTTCATCCAAAAATGTAAATAGCGCCCCATAAATCCAACTGGTTAATCCATAACACATACGTTTTTTTCCAGCAGCAGACAACGATCGATAATGTCAAGAGAAGAAAATATACATTCACTGTGTCCTGAAGGGTTCAAATCAAATCAAATCAAATCAAATCAACATGTATTTGTCACATACACATGGTTAGCAGATGTTAATGCGAGTGTAGCGAAATGCTTGTGTTTCTAGTTCCGACAATGCAGTAATAACCAACGAGTAATCTAGCTAACAATTCCAAAACTACTACCTTATACAAACAAGTGTAAAGGGATAAAGAATATGTACATAAAGATATATGAATGAGTGACGGTACAGAGCGGTATAGGCAAGATGGAGTAGATGGTATCGAGTACAGTATATACATATGAGATGAGTATGTAAACAAAGTGGCAAAGTTAAAGTGGCTAGTGATACATGTATTACATAAAGATGCAGTAGATGATATAGAGTACAGTATATACGTATACATATGAGATAAATAATGTAGGGTATGTAAACATTATATTAAGTAGCATTGTTTAAAGTGGCTAGTGATATATTTTACATCAATTCCCATTATTAAAGTAGCTGGGGTTGAGTCAGTGTGTTGGCAGCAGCCACTCAATGTTAGTGGTGGCTGTTTAACAGTCTGATGGCCTTGAGATAGAAGCTGTTTTTCAGTCTCTCGGTCTCAGCTTTGATGCACCTGTACTGACCTCGCCTTCTGGATGATAGCAGGGTGAACAGGCAGTGGCTCGGGTGGTTGTTGTCCTTGATGATCTTTATGGCCTTCCTGTGACATCGGGCGGTGTAGGTGTCCTGGAGGGCAGGTAGTTTGCCCCCGGTGATGCGTTGTGCAGACCTCACTACCCTCTGGAGAGCCTTACGGTTGGGGGCGGAGCAGTTGCCGTACCAGGCGATGATACATCCCGACAGGATGCTCTCGATTGTGCATCTGTAGAAGTTTGTGAGTGCTTTTGGTGACAAGCCTAATTTCTTCAGCCTCCTGAGGTTGAAGAGGCACTGCTGCGCCTTCTTCACAATGCTGTCTGTGTGGGTGGACCAATTCAGTTAGTCTGTGATGTGTACGCCGAGGAACTTAAAACTTACTACCCTCTCCACTACTGCTCCATCGATGTGGATAGGGGGGTGTTCCCTCTGCTGTTTCCTGAAGTCCACAATCATCTCCTTAGTTTTGTTGACGTTGAGTGTGAGGTTATTTTCCTGACACCACACTCCGAGGGCCCTCACCTCCTCCCTGTAGGCCGTCTCGTCGATGTTGGTAATCAAGCCTACCACTGTTGTGACGTCCGCAAACTTGATGATTGAGTTGGAGGCGTGCGTGGCCACGCAGTCATGGGTGAACAGGGAGTACAGGAGAGGGCTCAGAACGCACCCTTGTGGGGCCCCAGTGTTGAGAATCAGCGGGGTGGAGATGTTGTTACCTACCCTCACCACCTGGGGGCGGCCCGTCAGGAAGTCCAGTACCCAGTTGCACAGGGCGGGGTCGAGACCCAGGGTCTCGAGCTTGATGACGAGTTTGGAGTGTACTATGGTGTTAAATGCTGAGCTGTAGTCGATGAACAGCATTCTCACAAAGGTATTCCTCTTGTCCAGATGGGTTAGGGCAGTGTGCAGTGTGGTTGAGATTGCATCGTCTGTGGACCTATTTGGGCGGTAAGCAAATTGGAGTGGGTCTGGGGTGTCAGGTAGGGTGGAGGTGATATGGTCCTTGACTAGTCTCTCAAAGCACTTCATGATGATGGAAGTGAGTGCTACAGGGCGGTAGTCATTTAGCTCAGTTACCTTAGCTTTCTTGGGAACAGGAACAATGGTGGCCCTCTTGAAGCATGTGGGAACAGCAGACTGGGATAGGGATTGATTTAATATGTCCGTAAACACACCAGTCAGCTGGTCTGCGCATGCTCTGAGGGCGCGGCTGGGGATGCCGTCTGGGCCTGCAGCCTTGCTAGGGTTAGCACGTTTAAATGTTTTACTCACCTCGGCTGCAGTGAAGGAGAGTCCGCATGTTTTGGTTGCGGGCCATGTCAGTGGCACTGTATTGTCCTCAAAGCGGGCAAAAAAGTTAATTAGTCTGCCTGGGAGCAAGACATCCTGGTCCGTGACTGGGCTGGATTTCTTCCTGTAGTCCGTGATTGACTGTAGACCCTGCCACCTACCTCTTGTGTCTGAGCCGTTGAATTGAGATTCTACTTTGTCTCTATACTGACGCTTAGCTTGTTTGATTGCCTTGCGGAGGGAATAGCTACACTGTTTGTATTCGGTCATGTTTCCGGTCACCTTGCCCTGATTAAAAGCAGTGGTTCGGGCTTTCAGTTTCACGCGAATGCTGCCATCAATCCACGGTTTCTGGTTTGGGAATGTTTTAATCGTTGCTATGGGAACGACATCTTCAACGCACGTTCTAATGAACTCGCTCACCGAATCAGCGTTTTCGTCAATGTTGTTGTTTGATGCAATACGAAACATATCCCAGTCCACGTGATGGAAGCAGTCTTGGAGCGTGGAATCAGATTAGTCGGACCAGCGTTGAACAGACCTCAGCGTGTGAGCTTCTTGTTTTAGCTTCTGTCTGTAGGCAGGGAGCAACAAAATGGAGTCGTGGTCAGCTTTTCCGAAAGGAGGGCGGGGGAGGGCCTTATATGCATCGCGGAAGTTAGAATAGCAATGATCCAAGGTTTTACCAGCCCTGGTTGCGCAATCGATATGCTGATACAATTTAGGGAGTCTTGTTTTCAGATTAGCCTTGTCAAAATCCCCAGCTACAATGAATGCAGCCTCAGGATATGTGGATTCCAGTTTGCAAAGAGTCAAATAAAGTTCGTTCAGAGCCATCGATGTGTCTGCTTGGGGGGAATATATACGACTGTGATTATGATCGAAGAGAATTCTCTAGGTAGATAATGCGGTCGACATTTGATTGTGAGGAATTCTAAATCAGGTGAACAGAAGGATTTGAGTTTCTGTATGTTTCTGTGATCACACCACGTGCTCGTTAACCATAAAGCATACGCCCCGCCCCTCTTCTTACCAGAAGATGTTTGTTTCTGTCGGCGCGATGCGTGGAGAAACCAGCTGAATGCACCGACTCCGATAGCGTCTCTCGAGTGAGCCATGTTTCCGTGAACCAAAGAACGTTACAGTCCCTGATGTCCCTCTGGAATGCTACCCTTGCTCGTATTTCATTAACCTTGTTGTCAAGAGACTGGACATTAGCGAGAAATATGCTAGGAAGAGGTGCGCGATGTGCCCGTCTCCGGAGTCTGACCAGAACACCGCTTCGTTTCCCTTTTTTACGAAGTCGTTGTTTTGGGTCGCTGGCTGGGATCCATTCCGTTGTCCTGGGTGAAAGGCAGAACACAGGATCCTCTCCGGGAAAGTCATATTCTTGGTCGTACTGATGGTGAGTTGACGCTGCTCTTTTATTCAGTAGTTCTTCTCGACTGTATGTAATGAAACCTAAGATGACCAGGGGTACCAATGTAAGAAATAACACGTAAAAAAAACAAAAAACTGCATAGTTTCCTAGGAACGCGAAGCGAGGCGGCCATCTCTGTCGGCGCCGGAAGTCTGTGGTCACAAGCTACAGGCTTGGCTCTCAAATCCCTTCCAGGCTTTTGGGAGGGAGGGTAGAAAATCAGCCTGTTATAGCGGATGTAATCAATGTCCCTATGCGCTCTGGCAGCTTTCATGGCTGGGATAAGTTCCTTCCTCTTCTGGCACACAGCTTCAGGATAGTCCTTAAGGATAAGTTCCTCAAGTTCTTGGGTCCAGAACAGAATCTCAGGAACTTGACCACTATCGGCCTGAGCCTGTCACCTGGGCTGGTGGTGTGGGCTGGTGGTGTGTTTTTCGCTCACTTTGTCCTCAGACTCCGTCCAGGTTTCATGTGGAGATTCTGCAATTCCGTCCACAACCATGTTGTTCCACCTTGGTTGTCCCTCGAGATCCGATTTCTCCGTCATTGTCATCATGGATTCACATAGAGAACTGATGTCCTCTCTCATTGACTTACAGATTGCTGTCATCTTGACGTTCTCCTGATTAAACACATCAAGCTGACCCTGGGAGAACTGCAAACTGTGGAGGGATATGAGAGATTCCTTCAAACTGTTATTCAGGTCTGGACCTCTCTGGTCAGGTCGTCCATTCTTTAATTAGTTGACTCCACCAGTATTTTAAAACACTTGAAGCTATTTTCTTAATGTAGTAACTGTTTGTAGAAGTATATTTGTTTGTTTAAAGAAGCCACTGTCTTCAACTCCCACTGGCTTTGATCTTTGGTAGCAACGTTACGCTGTTACTCCTCACAGTTCCAAACAGGGCAGGTCACAGGGAAAGATAGAAAACATCAAACAGCAGGGATCTAGACAGCCACAAGCCTGGGACAATCTGCGGCCCCAGCCACAATGGCTAACCACATCACGGGCTGCGCTCAAGCCCTCAAGAAAAACCCTGATAGCTTGATAGGCAGCTAGCTAGCAGCTAGGCTAGCTGCTACTGTCACGAACAGGCTCAAAGTTTGTAACAAATAGGGAGTCAACGTGGATATAAGGAATAACAAAATATATGTATTAACCTCTTGCTTCTACTTGGGACGCTTGCGTCCCAACTAGAGCTCTGGAAATGCAAATGCGCTACGCTAAATGCTAATAGTATTAGTTAAAACTCAAAAGTTCATTAAAATACACATGCAGGGTATCAAATTAAAGCTACACTCGTTGTGAATCCAGGCAACAAGTCAGATTTTTAAAATGCTTTTCGGCGAAAGCATGAGAAGCTATTATCTGATAGCATGCAACACCCCAAAAGACCCACAGGGGACGTAAACAAAATAATTAGCATTTCGGCGTTACACAAACCGCACAATAAAATAGAAAACATTCATTACCTTTCACCATCTTCTTTGTTGGCACTCCTAGATGTCCCATAAACACTATTTGGGTCTTTATTTCGATTAAATCGGTCCATATAAAGCCTAGATATCGTTATATGTAGACTGTGTGATAAACGAAAAAAACATCGTTTCAAAACGTAACGTCATTTTTTTAAATTCAAAAGTCGACGATAAACTTTCACAAAACACTTCAAATACATTTGTAATGCAACTTTAGGTATTAGTAAACGTTAATAAGCAATAAAATTCATCAGGAGGCGATGTAAAGATCATTAGCTGTCCGTCTGGAAAAATGTCCGGCTAGAAACTCAACGAAAATATCCGGTCCTAGACCGGATTAGATACGGTGTCCTGTATGTGTTTGACCAAGAAAAAACTCGAAGGGAAATGACAAGACTCTAGACACCCTGTGGAAGCTGTAGGTACTGCAACCTCAGTCAATTAATTGTGGTTCACGTTTATCAATGGGTTCAAGTAGCGCATGGATATATTTTCCCCATTTTCAGTGATCAGTTTTTCCTGTGCTTTTCGATGTAAATGCCGTTCTGGTAAAGCCACAGCAGTGATTTAACCAGTTTTTTAAACGTCTGAGTGTTTTCTATCCACACAGACTAAGCAAATGCATATACTATATTCCTGGCATGAGTAGCAGGGCGCTGAAATGTTGCGCGATTTTTAACAGAATGTTCAAAAAAGTAGAGGGTCGACTGAAGAGGTTAACTGAAGTATTCTAAATACAATTAACAATGGTGCGTGTAGTCAGTAATCAAATCAAAGTGTATTTGTCACGTGCGCCGAATACAACAGGTGTACACCTTGCAGTGACATGCTTACTTACAGGCTCTAACCAATAGTGCAAAAAAGGTATTAGGTGAACAATAGGTAGGTAAAGAAATAAAACTGTAAAAAGACAGGCAGTAGCGAGGCTATAAACACATCTATTTGCACACAATGCATTGTGTGTCATCGATGAAAATTTGAACATCTTGGCCAAGTACTGTTATAATCTCCACCCGGCACAGCCAGAAGAGGACTGGCCACCCCACATAGCCTGGTTCCTCTCTAGATTTCTTCCTAGGTTCCTGCCTTTCCAGGGAGTTTTTCCTAGCCGCTGTGCTTCCACATCTGCATCGCTTACTGTTTGGGGTTTTAGGCTGGGTTTCTCTATCAAATCAAAATCAAATCAAAATCAAAAATCAAATGTATGACCTACTGAAGAGATGAGTCTTCAATAAAGATTTAAAGGTTGAGACCGAGTCTACGTCTCTCACATGGGTAGGCAGACCATTCTATAAAAATGGAGCTCTATAGGAGAAAGCCCTGCCTCCAGCTGTTTAGAAATTCTAGGGACAATTAGGAGGCCTGCATCTTGTGACCATAGCGTACGTGTAGGTATGTACGGCAGGACCAAATCAGAGAGATAGGAAGGAGCAAGCCCATGTAATGCTTTGTAGGTTAGCAGAAAAACCTTGAAATCAGCCTTTGCTTTGACAGGAAGCCAGTGTAGGGAGGCTAGCACTGGAGTAATATGATCACATTTTTGGGTTCTAGTCAGGATTCTAGCAGCCATATTTAGCACCAACTGAAGTTTATTTAGTGCTTTATCCGGGTAGCCGGAAAGTAGAGCATTGCAGTAGTCTAACCTAGAAGTGACAAAAGCATGGATTCATTTTTCTGCATCATTTTTGGACAGAAAGTTTTGCAATGTTACGTAGATGGAAAAAAGCTGTCCTTGAAATGGTCTTGATATGTTCTTCAAAAGAGAGATCAGGGTCCAGAGTAACGCCGAGGTCCTTCAAAGTTTTATTTGAGACGACTGTACAACCATTAAGATTAATTGTCAGATTCAACAGAAGATCTCTTTGTTTCTTGGGACCTAGAACAAGCATCTCTGTTTTGTCTGAGTTTAAAAGTAGAAAGTTTGCAGCCATCCACTTCTTTATGTCTGAAACACATGCTTCTAGCGAGGGCAATTTTGGGGCTTCACCATGTTTCATTATAATGTACAGCTGTGTGTCATCCGCATAGCAGTGAAAGTTAACATTATGTTCTCGAATGACATCCCCAAGAGGTAAAATATATAGTGAAAACAATAGTGGCCCTAAAACGGAACCTTGAGGAACACCGAAATTTACAGTTGATTTGTCAGAGGACAAACCATTCACAGAGACAAACTGATATCTTTCCGACAGATAAGATCTAAACCAGGCCAGAACTTGTCCGTGTAGACCAATTTGGGTTTCCAATCTATCCAAAAGAATGTGGTGATCGGTGGTATCAAAAGCAGCACTAAGGTCTAGGAGCACGAGGACAGATGCAGAGCCTCGGTCTGATGCTATTAAAAGGTAATTTACCACCTTCACAAGTGCAGTCTCAGTGCTATGATGTGGTCTAAAACCAGACTGAAGCATTTCGTAGACATTATTTGTCTTCAGGAAGGCAGTGAGTTGCTGCGCAACAGCCTGGGAACAATGGGAATAGCTGAGCTGACTACACTGACTGTGCTAGTGGCAGACTCCACTCAGCTTACAGGCTGGCGGAGCATTGTGGAGCTAGGGGAGTTAGATCCCTGTCTATGTTCATAGATAAGATGAGAGCATCCCTCCAGCTAGGATGGAGTTCTGTACAGCCCTTTGTGACATCAGCTGATGGAAAAATGGCTTATACATACATTTGATTGATCGATTGGCTGTTGAACAAGTTGAGGAGACTAAATTACTTGGTGTCACCTTAGATTGTAAACTGTAATTGTCAAACATATAGATTCAATGGTTGTAAAGATGGGGAGAGATATACCCGTAATGAAGAGATGCTCTGCATTTTTGACACCACACTCCACAAAGCAAGTCCTGCAGACTCTAGTTTATCTTATATTGATTTTTGTCCAGTCGTGTGGTTGACTGCTGCAAGGAAAGACCTAGTTAAGCTGCAGCTGGCCCAGAACAGAGCGGCTCGTTCTGCTCTTCATTGTAATCAGAGGACTGATGTAAATATTATGCATGCCAGTCTCTCTTGGCTGAGAGTTGAGGAGATACTGACTTCATCACTTCTTCTTTTAATTAGAAAATCCCAAATTGTTTGCATAGTCAACTTACACACAGCTCTGACACACACACACTTACCCCACCAGACATACCACCAGGGGTCTTTTCACAGTCCCCAAATCCAGAACAAATTCAAGAAAGTGTACATTATTACATAGAGCCCTTATTGCATGGGCCTCCGTTCCATCTCATATTGCTCAAATGAACCGCAAATCTGATTTTAAAAAACATATAAAACAACGCCTCTCCCCAATTTGACCTAGATACTGTAGTTTGTGTGTATGTATCGACATGTAGGCTCTCTGTGTGTGTGTGTGTGTGTGTGTGTGTGTGTGTGTGTGTGTGTGTGTGTGTGTGTGTGTGTGTGTGTGTGTGTGTGTGTGTGTGTGTGTATGTATCGATATGTAGGCTGTGTATGTGTCGATATGTAGGCTCTGTGTATGTATCGATATGTAGGCTCTGTGTGGGCATGTATCGATATGTAGGCTCTGTGTGCTTAAAAAAAATGGATGTAGTTCTGTCCTTGAGCTGGTCTTGTCTGTTAATGTCCTGTATTATGTCATGTTTTGTGTGGAAGAGCAACTCAACAGCTTGTGGGGATTGTAATAAAATACCAATACATAGCTGTATTTGTTCAGAAGATGTACCATGTGTTTCGATAGAATGAGGTTGTATAACAATCACAGCAGAACACATGTATCTCTTCTTTATCAGAATTGCATGTTACAAAGTCAATAACTGATTTACATCCCATTTCAAAGTCGTTGATAACACAATGTAATATTTCAAAAAGACTTTGACCTCTTTCTTCACAGGGCCACACCTCTTCTGAGCTAATATATCTACAGCCCAAGGACCTGATCCTCGCTCTCAACACACACCCTCTCTGACACACCATCACAGCGGTCTGGTTGTGACTTGTTTTGTGCCTATGTTTAGTAGTTGTTATTAGTTGTGTATGATGCGGTATGAGGTTTAGTCAAACAGCTCATTCAACCAGTTCTCTGACTTCTAGTTTCTCTGGAATAACTGGTGAATCTCTATAGGTAAACCTGGTAAACTCTATAGATAAACCTCTATAGGTAAACCTGGTAAACTTCTATATGTAAACCTCTATAGGTAAACCTCTATAGGTAAACCTGGTAACCTCTATAGGTAAACCCCTATAGGTAAACCTGGTAACCTCTGTAGGTAAACCTGGTAAACCTCTATAGGTAAACCTCTATAGGTAAACCTGGTAATCACTATAGGTAAACCTCAATAGGTAAACCTGATAAACCTGGTAACCTCTAGAGGTAAACCTGGTAAACCTCTATAGGTAAACCTGGTGAACCTGGTAAACCTCTATAGGTAAACCTCAATAGGTAAACCTGATAAACCTGGTAACCTCTAGAGGTAAACCTGGTAAACCTCTATAGGTAAACCTGGTAAACCTGGTAAACCTCTATAGGTAAACCTCTATAGGTAAACCTGGTAAACTTCTATATGTAAACCTCTATAGGTAAACCTCTATAGGTAAACCTCTATAGGTAAACCTGGTAAACTTCTATATGTAAACCTCTATAGGTAAACCTCTATAGGTAAACCTGGTAACCTCTATAGGTAAACCCCTATAGGTAAACCTGGTAACCTCTGTAGGTAAACCTGGTAAACCTCTATAGGTAAACCTCTATAGGTAAACCTGGTAATCACTATAGGTAAACCTCAATAGGTAAACCTGATAAACCTGGTAACCTCTAGAGGTAAACCTGGTAAACCTCTATAGGTAAACCTGGTGAACCTGGTAAACCTCTATAGGTAAACCTCAATAGGTAAACCTGATAAACCTGGTAACCTCTAGAGGTAAACCTGGTAAACCTCTATAGGTAAACCTGGTAAACCTGGTAAACCTCTATAGGTAAACCTGGTAAACCTCTATAGGTAAACCTGGTAAACCTGGTAAACCTGGTAAACCTCTAAAGGTAAACCTGGTAAACCTGGTAAACCTGGTAAACCTCTATAGGTAAACCTGGTAAACCTCTAAAGGTAAACCTGGTAAACCTCTATAGGTAAACCTGGTAAACCTGGTAAACCTGGTAAACCTCTATAGGTAAACCTGGTAAACCTCTAAAGGTAAACCTGGTAAACTTCTATAGGTAAACCTTTTATTTATTTATTTCACCTTTATTTAATAAGGTAGGCTAGTTGAGAACAAGTTCTCATTTGCAACTGCGACCTGGCCAAGATAAAGCATAGCAGTGTGAACAGACAACAACACAGAGTTACACATGGAGTAAACAATTAACAAGTCAATAACACAGTAGAAAAAAAGGGGAGTCTATTTACAATGTGTGCAAAAGGCATGAGGAGGTAGGCGAATAATTACAATATTGCAGATTAACACTGGAGTGATAAATGATCAGATGGTCATGTACAGGTAGAGATATTGGTGTGCAAAAGAGCAGAAAAGTAAATAAATAAAAACAGTATGGGGATGAGGTAGGTGAAAATGGATGGGCTATTTACCAATAGACTATGTACAGCTGCAGCGATCGGTTAGCTGCTCAGATAGCAGAAGTTTGAAGTTGGTGAGGGAGATAAAAGTCTCCAACTTCAGCGATTTTTGCAATTCGTTCCAGTCACAGGCAGCAGAGAACTGGAACGAAAGGTGGCCAAATGAGGTGTTGGCTTTAGGGCTGATCAGTGAGATACACCTGCTGGAGCGCGTGCTATGGATGGGTGTTGCCATCGTGACCAGTGAACTGAGATAACGCGGAGCTTTACCTAGCATGGACTTGTAGATGACCTGGAGCCAGTGGGTCTGGCGACGAATATGTAGCGAGGGCCAGCCGACTAGAGCATACAAGTCGCAGTGGTGGGTGGTATAAGGTGCTTTAGTGACAAAACGGATGGCACTGTGATAAACTGCATCCAGTTTGCTGAGTAGAGTGTTGGAAGCAATTTTGTAGATGACATCGCCGAAGTCGAGGATCGGTAGCTTAGTCAGTTTTACTAGGGTAAGTTTGGCGGCGTGAGTGAAGGAGGCTTTGTTGCGGAATAGAAAGCCGACTCTTGATTTGATTTTCGATTGGAGATGTTTGATATCAGTCTGGAAGGAGAGTTTACAGTCTAGCCAGACACCTAGGTACTTATAGATGTCCACATATTCAAGGTCGGAACCATCCAGGGTGGTGATGCTGGTCAGGCGTGCGGGTGCAGGCAGCGAACGGTTGAAAAGCATGCATTTGGTTTTACTAGCGTTTAAGAGCAGTTGGAGGCCGCGGAAGGAGTGTTGTATGGCATTGAAGCTCGTTTGGAGGTTAGATAGCACAGTGTCCAAGGACGGGCCGGAAGTATATAGAATGGTGTCGTCTGCGTAGAGGTGGATCAGGGAATCGCCCGCAGCAAGAGCAACATCATTAAAATATACAGAGAAAAGAGTCGGCCCGAGAATTGAACCCTGTGGCACCCCCATAGAGACTGCCAGAGGACCGGACAGCATGCCCTCCGATTTGACACACTGAACTCTGTCTGCAAAGTAATTGGTGAACCAGGCAAGGCAGTCATCTGAAAAACCGAGGCTACTGAGTCTGCCGATAAGAATATGGTGATTGACAGAGTCGAAAGCCTTGGCAAGGTCGATGAAGACGGCTGCACAGTACTTTTATCACAGTCTTTTATCGATGGCGGTTATGATATCGTTTAGTACCTTGAGCGTGGCTGAGGTGCACCCGTGACCGGCTCGGAAACCAGATTGCACAGCGGAGAAGGTACGGTGCGATTCGAGATGGTCAGTGACCTGTTTGTTGACTTGGCTTTCGAAGACCTTAGATAGGCAGGGCAGGATGGATATAGGTCTGTAACAGTTTGGGTACAGGGTGTCTCCCCCTTTGAAGAGGGGGATGACTGCGGCAGCTTTCCAATCCTTGGGGATCTCAGACGATATGAAAGAGAGGTTGAACAGGCTGGTAATAGGGGTTGCGACAATGGGGCGGATAGTTTCAGAAATAGACATCTGTTGGGAGAAATGACTGACTTGCAGTTCATGGGGGTTGCCTAATCACATATATGCGGTTTTGAAAAGATCTGACCTTTTTAACCCTTGGAAACAGCACCTATGACACCATTTTAAGGCACTTCCGGTTTACACAGGAAGCTGAAAGTGAACACATATCCTCCTTGGAGTAGGCAATTATAGAATTTTGAGTTTATGTCTTTATGTTGAGAACTGACTTATTTACGGATGGTTTTGTGAGTGTGTGTTATTTCAGAAAATCACAGAAAATCACAGAAATCAAGCAGAGCTCCGAAGCACACTTTAAAAAGATTCGTATGAACACGCTGCAATTGGATCTGTAACTGTTTTGTTTTTTTAAACTATTTTTGAACATCACCAATTTGACATTGTATGATTTCTCCTTTTCATTTTGGACCTTTAATCCCAGAAAAATGGCCATAACTCAAAAACCGTTGAGGCCATCTTGTTCGGGGCCAACTGCCCATTATGCCAAACCTATGCTCACCAAGTTTCGGCTTCAAAATATTTTCCGTTTAGGAGATAAGGCCACGTCGTGATCCGTGATGTTTTGTACATTTGCAATATGATTGCATATGCCCTCTTGTGGGATTTACCGGGACAGCGGAAAAATGACCAAAATTGGATTATTTTATCAAACGGAAACCGAATGTCCGAGAGAGTTCGTTTGATGACTTCCTGGAAGATCCAGCCCTGCCGCACGGCCCGACGCCGTCCGCAAATTTTACAAACGTTTTCAGACGTCTAGTAAGGGACCGTACATTTGCTATATGGACTTTCTCACTAACCATATGGCGAATGTCAAAATGTTCCCTTAGGTATGTTAGGGGCCTGTTTCCAGTTAGGGGCTTGTTTCCAGTTAGGGGCTTGTTTCCAGTTAAGGGCTTGTTTCCAGCTAGGGGCTTGTTTCCAGTTAGGGGCTTGTTTCCAGTTAGGGGCTTGTTTCCAGTTAGGGGCTTGTTTCCAGTTAGGGGCTTGTTTCCAGTTAGGGGCTTGTTTCCAGCTAGTGGCTTGTTTCCAGTTAGGGGCTTGTTTCCAGTTAGGGGCTTGTTTCCAGTTAGTGGCTTGTTTCCAGTTAGTGGCTTGTTTCCAGTTAGGGGCTTGTTTCCAGTTAGGGGCTTGTTTCCAGTTAGGGGCTTGTTTCCAGTTAGGGGCTTGTTTCCAGCTAGGGGCTTGTTTCCAGTTAGTGGCTTGTTTCCAGTTAGGGCTTGTTTCCAGTTAGGGGCTTGTTTCCAGCTAGGGGCTTGTTTCCAGTTAGGGGCTTGTTTCCAGCTAGGGGCTTGTTTCCAGTTAGGGGCTTGTTTCCAGTTAGGGGCTTGTTTCCAGTTAGTGGCTTGTTTCCAGTTAGGGGCTTGTTTCCAGTTAGTGGCTTGTTTCCAGTTAGGGGCTTGTTTCCAGTTAGGGGCCTGTTTCCAGTTAGGGGCTTGTTTCCAGTTAGGGGCTTGTTTCCAGTTAGGGGCTTGTTTCCAGTTAGGGGCTTGTTTCCAGTTAGGGGCTTGTATAATGTTACTCCTCCTTTCACATCATGAGACAGAGAATCCTTACAGTCCTTTTGTGAAAGGGAAATTTCCCTCAAGAGAGGACATGACTGTGCTTCGAAGGACAAAACCTCCCTGCTTTCAGTGAGAACGTCCTCTTATGACAAAGGACACACATCGTAGCCTAGATCCTGCTCCTTCCCACGCACGCACACGCACGCACGCACACACACACACACACACACACACACACACACACACACACACACACACACACACACACACACACACACACACACACACACACACACACACCACCTACCTGGCTGGGTGGAGCTGTCCAGCCTCAGGCTGTGTAAAAGGAAATCTCCCAGGTGTCAGTCATTCAATAGTGGTTCTGCAGAATTTGATCAGGCTGTTCATTGTCCCTGTGAAAAGGAGGATTTGCTTCGGACAGCCTGAGAGTTAGTTCCCATTCTGTCTCCCGTTCTACTTTATCTTCCAGAGGTATAGCTTTTATGTAGCAGAGCAAGTTTGGGTTAGTTAACCCACCAACTGTTTTTTCTGTTGACCATCACATACAGTATAGTTTTGGAAATACGGTTATTCACAACTTTCTTTTTGACGATCAATTTCTTTTAAAACACGTTTTAAATTGGGGAGCGTAAGGTCAGATTAAGTGCCAAGAGAATCACAGAGCTTAAAATATGTTTTCAAGTCCTTCTATTCATTAATAAGACAGGACAATTATCTGTGTCTGCAGTCTATTGTCAGAATATGTCCTACAACAATATGTTCAACCCACAGGACTAGTGAACTCTGAGAAGAGAGTACAACAATATGTTCAACCCACAGGTCTAGAGACTAGTGAACTCTGAGAAGAGAGTACAACAATATGTTCAACCCACAGGACTAGTGAACTCTGAGAAGAGAGTACAACAATATGTTCAACCCACAGGTCTAGTGAACTCTGAGAAGAGAGTACAACAATATGTTCAACCCACAGGACTAGTGAACTCTGAGAAGAGAGTACAACAATATGTTCAACCCACAGGACTAGAGACTTGTGAACTCTGAGAAGAGAGTACAACAATATGTTCAACCCACAGGTCTAGAGACTAGTGAACTCTGAGAAGAGTACAACAATATGTTCAACCCACAGGACTAGTGAACTCTGAGAAGAGAGTACAACAATATGTTCAACCCACAGGTCTAGTGAACTCTGAGAAGAGAGTACAACAATATGTTCAACCCACAGGACTAGTGAACTCTGAGAAGAGAGTACAACAATATGTTCAACCCACAGGACTAGAGACTTGTGAACTCTGAGAAGAGAGTACAACAATATGTTCAACCCACAGGACTAGAGACTAGTGAACTCTGAGAAGAGAGTACAACAATATGTTCAACCCACAGGACTAGTGAACTCTGAGAAGAGAGTACAACAATATGTTCAACCCACAGGACTAGAGACTAGTGAACTCTGAGAAGAGAGTACAACAATATGTTCAACCCACAGGACTAGAGACTAGTGAACTCTGAGAAGAGAGTACAACAATATGTTCAACCCACAGGACTAGAGACTAGTGAACTCTGAGAAGAGAGTACAACAATATGTTCAACCCACAGGTCTAGAGACTAGTGAACTCTGAGACTCTGAGGAAAGAGTACAACAATATGACTAGTGAACTCTGAGAAGAGAGTACAACAATATGTTCAACCCACAGGTCTAGAGACTAGTGAACTCTGAGAAGAGAGTACAACAATATGTTCAACCCACAGGACTAGAGGACCAGGTCTAGTGAACTCTGAGAAGAGAGTACAACAATATGTTCAACCCACAGGTCTAGAGACTAGTGAACTCTGAGAAGAGAGTACAACAATATGTTCAACCCACAGGTCTAGAGACTAGTGAACTCTGAGAAGAGAGTACAACAATATGTTCAACCCACAGGACTAGAGGACCAGGTCTAGTGAACTCTGAGAAGAGAGTACAACAATATGTTCAACCCACAGGACTAGTGAACTCTGAGAAGAGAGTACAACAATATGTTCAACCCACAGGACTAGAGACTAGTGAACTCTGAGAAGAGAGTACAACAATATGTTCAACCCACAGGACTAGAGACTAGTGAACTCTGAGAAGAGAGTACAACAATATGTTCAACCCACAGGTCTAGAGACTAGTGAACTCTGAGAAGAGAGTACAACAATATGTTCAACCCACAGGTCTAGAGACTAGTGAACTCTGAACTCTGAGAAGAGAGTACAACAATATGTTCAACCCACAGGACTAGTGAACTCTGAGAAGAGAGTACAACAATATGTTCAACCCACAGGTCTAGAGACTAGTGAACTCTGAACTCTGAGAAGAGAGTACAACAATATGTTCAACCCACAGGACTAGTGAACTCTGAGAAGAGAGTACAACAATATGTTCAACCCACAGGTCTAGAGACTAGTGAACTCTGAGAAGAGAGTACAACAATATGTTCAACCCACAGGACTAGTGAAATCTGAGAAGAGAGTACAACAATATGTTCAACCCACAGGACTAGTGAACTCTGAGAAGAGAGTACAACAATATGTTCAACCCACAGGTCTAGAGACTTGTGAACTCTGAACTCTGAGAAGAGAGTTGTTGCAGTATCCAGATGATTACTGTTTTTTATTTAAACCCAGTTTTATTGGTGTTCTAAAGTCATACATGTTTACATGAACATTTGTAAATAAGTCATTTTTTCTCCCTCCCCGGGTGAAGGATGTTGAAGGAACAGGAAGTAACTCTGTTCTTCCCTTTCATTCAGTCACTTCCTCTATTACTCTCCCCCTCCTCTCTCCCCTCCCCCTGTCTCTCTCCCTTCCTCTCTCCCTGCCCCTCCCCTCCTCTCTCCCCTCCCCCTGTCTCTCTCCCTTCCTCTCTCCCTGCCCCTCCCCCTGCCTCTCCCCCTGCCCCTGCCCTCGCCTCTCTCCCTGCACCTCCCCCCCTCCTCTTTCCCTCCCTCCCCTGCCTCTCTCCCCTTCCCCTCCCCCTGCCTGCCTCTCTCCCTTCCCCTCCCCCCTGCCTCTCTCCCTCCTCTTTCCCTTCCCCCTGCCTTTCTCCCTGCCCCTCCCCTGCCTGCCTCCCTCCCTTCCCCCCGGCCTCTCTCCCTGCCCCTCTCCCTGCCTGCCTCTCTCCCTTTCCCCCCTGCCTCTCTCCCTCCTCTCTCCCTTCCCCCTGCCTCTCTCCCTGCCCCTCCCCCTGCCTGCCTCTCTCCCTTTCCCCCCTGCCTCTCTCCCTGCCCCTCCCCCTGCCTGCCTCTCTCCCTCCACCATCATTGTCCCGGTGTTGTTAGACAAGGCGCAACACTACCGTTATATACCTCACGTGGCACTCCTCGACTGCATCTCATAGGGCTCTGGTCAAAAGTAGTGCAGATGGGCCCTGCTTAACAGTTGTGCACTATGTAGGGAATAGTGTGCCTTTTGGAGCGCAGACCTCCAGTTATCAGAAGGTGACATCAGGGCTGAACTCACCCTCCACTGGAGAAACACAGGGAGAGGATTGTGCAGGCAGGCGTTGACATACAGGTGGCTGGCTCCTGTTCTCCTCTCCATTTCTCTCCATTCCTCTCCTCTCAATTCCTCTCCTCTCCATTGCACTCCTCTCCATTTCTCTCCTCTCCATTTCTCTCCTCTCCATTTCTTTCTACTCCGTTTCTCTCCTCTCCATTTCTCTCCTCTCCATTCTGCTCCTCTCCATTCCTCTCCTCTCCATTTCTCTCCTCTCCATTTCTCTCCTCTCCATTCTGCTCCTCTCCATTCCTCTCCTCTCAATTTCTCTCCTTTCCATTTCTCTCCTCTCCATTTCTCTCCACTCCTCTCCTCTTCATTTCTCTCCTCTGCATTTCCATCCTCTCCATTTCTCACCTCTCCATTTCTCTCCTCTCCATTCTGCTCCTCTCCTCTCCATTTCTCTCCTCTCCATTTCTCTCCACTCTGTTTCTCTCCTCTCCATTCCTTTCCTCTCCATTTCTCTCCACTCTGTTTCTCTCCTCTCCATTTCTCTTCTCTCCATTCTGCTCCTCTCCATACCTCTCCTCTCCATTTCTCTCCTCTCCATTTCTCCCCTCTCATTTCTCTCCACTCCTCTCCTCTTCATTTCTCTCCTCTCCATTCCTTTCCTCTCCATTTCTCTCCACTCTGTTTCTCTCCTCTCCATTTCTCTTCTCTCCATTCTGCTCCTCTCCATACCTCTCCTCTCCACTTCTCTCCTCTCAATTTCTCTCCTCTCCATTTCTCCCCTCTCATTTCTCTCCACTCCTCTCCTCTTCATTTCTCTCCTCTTCATTCCTATCCTCTCCATTTCTCCACTCTGTTTCTCCTCTCCATTTCTCTCCTCTCCATTTCTCTCCTCTCCATTCTGCTCCTCTCAATTTCTCTCCTCTCAATTTCTCTCCTCTCCATTTCTCTCCTCTCATTTCTCTCCACTCCTCTCCTCTTCATTTCTCTCCTCTCCATTCCTTTCCTCTCCATTTCTCTCCACTCTGTTTCTCTCCTCTCCATTTCTCTTCTCTCCATTCTGCTCCTCTCCATTCCTCTCCTCTCCACTTCTCTCCTCTCCATTTCTCTCCTCTCCATTTCTTTCCTCTCATTTCTCTCCACTCCTCTCCTCTTCATTTCTCTCCTCTTCATTCCTATCCTCTCCATTTCTCCACTCCATTTCTCTCCTCTCCATTTCTCTCCTTTCCATTTCTCTCCTCTCCGTTTCTCTCCACTCCTCTCCTCTTCATTTCTCTCCTCTCCATTTCTCTCCTTTCTATTTCTCTCCTCTCCATTTCTCTCCACTCCTCTCCTCTCCATTCTGCTCCTCCTCATTTCTCTCCTCTCCATTCCTCTCCTCTCCTCTCCATTTCTCTCCTCTCCGTTTCTCTCCATTTCTCTCCTCTCCATTTCTCTCCTCTCCATTCTGCTCCTCTCCATTGCACTCCTCTCCATTTCTCTCCTCTCCATTTCTTTCTACTCCGTTTCTCTCCTCTCCATTTCTCTCCTCTCCATTCTGCTCCTCTCCATTCCTCTCCTCTCCATTTCTCTCCTCTCCATTTCTCTCCACTCCTCTCCTCTTCATTTCTCTCCTCTGCATTTCCATCCTCTCCATTTCTCACCTCTCCATTTCTCTCCTCTCCATTCTGCTCCTCTCCTCTCCATTTCTCTCCTCTCCATTTCTCTCCACTCTGTTTCTCTCCTCTCCATTCCTTTCCTCTCCATTTTTCTCCACTCTGTTTCTCTCCTCTCCATTTCTCTTCTCTCCATTCTGCTCCTCTCCACTTCTCTCCTCTCCATTTCTCTCCTCTCCATTTCTCCCCTCTCATTTCTCTCCACTCCTCTCCTCTTCATTTCTCTCCTCTCCATTTCTCTCCACTCTGTTTCTCTCCTCTCCATTTCTCTTCTCTCCATTCTGCTCCTCTCCATTCCTCTCCTCTCCACTTCTCTCCTCTCCATTTCTCTCCTCTCCATTTCTCTCCTCTCATTTCTCTCCACTCCTCTCCTCTTCATTCCTATCCTCTCCATTTCTCCACTCCATTTCTCTCCTCTCCGTTTCTCTCCTTTCCATTTCTCTCCTCTCCGTTTCTCTCCACTCCTCTCCTCTTCATTTCTCTCCTCTCCATTCTGCTCCTCTCCATTTCTCTCCTCTCCATTTCTCTCCTTTCTATTTCTCTCCTCTCCGTTTCTCTCCACTCCTCTCCTCTCCATTCTGCTCCTCCTCATTTCTCTCCTCTCCATTCCTCTCCTCTCCTCTCCATTTCTCTCTACTCCGTTTTTCTCCACTCCATTTCTCTCCTCTCCATTTCTCTCCTCTCCATTCTGCTCCTCTCCATTCTTCTCCTCTCCATTCCTCTCCTCTCCATTTCTCTCCCATCCTCTCCATTTCTCTCCTCTCCATTCCTCACCTCTCCATTTATCTCCTCTCTGTTTCTCTCTTCTCCTCTCCATTTCTCTCCTCTCCTCTATGGAGAGAGGCTTGCTGATTCTGCAAGACATTTTTTGGGGGTGAGAAGGATACGAATGCCAGCCAGAGCATATGATGCTGCTGTCCCTTTAAGAGCCAGAGGAATGGGATGCTGCTGCCCCTTTAAGAGCCAGTGGAATGGGATGCTGCGCCAAGCCTAGGTCCAAAAGGCTCCATAACAGCTTCTACACCTAACCCACAAGACTGCTACACAGTTAATCAAATTGCTACTCAGACTATTTGCATTACCTCTTTACGCCGCTGCTACTGTCTGTACATTATCTATGCATAGTCACCTTAGCCTTACCTTCATGTTCATATTACCTCAATTACCTCGGCTACCCTGTACCCCTGCACATTGACTCTGTACCGGTACCCCCTGTATTTAGCCTCGTTACTATCCCATACCCTGCACATTGACTCGGTACCGGTACCCCCTGTATTTAGCCTCGTTACTATCCCATACCCTGCACATTGACTCTGTACCGGTACCCCCTGTATATAGCCTCCACATTGACTCTGTACTGGTACCCCCTGGATTTAACCTCCACATTGACTCTGTACTGGTACCCCCTGGATTTAACCTCCACATTGACTCTGTACTGGTACCCCCTGTATATAGCCTCCACATTGACTCTGTACTGGTACCCCCTGTATATAGCCTCCACATTGACTCTGTACCGGTACCCCCTGTATATAGCCTCCACATTGACTCTGTACCGTAATACCCTGTATATAGCCTCCACATTGACTCTATACCGGTACCCCCTGTATATAGCCTCCACATTGACTCTGTACCGTAATACCCTGTATATAGCTTCCACATTGACTCTGTACCGGTACCCCCTGTATTTAGCCTCCACATTGACTCTGTACCAGTACACCCTGTATATAGCCTCCACATTGACTCTGTACCAGTACTCCCTGTATATAGCCTCCACATTGACTCTGTACCAGTACCCCCTGTATATAACCTCCACATTGACTCTGTACCGGTACCCCCTGTATATAACCTCCACATTGACTCTGTACCAGTACCCCCTGTATATAACCTCCACATTGACTCTGTACCGGTACCTCCTGTATTTAGCCTCCACATTGACTCTGTACCGGTACCCCCTGTATATAGCCTCCACATTGACTCTGTACCGGTACCCCTGTATTTAGCCTCCACATTGACTCTGTACCGGTACCTCCTGTATATAGCCTCCACATTGACTCTGTACCGGTACCCCCTGTATATAGCCTCCACATTGACTCTGTACCAGGTACCCCTGTATATAGCCTCCACATTGACTCTGTACCGGTACCCCTGTATATAGCCTCCACATTGACTCTGTACCGGTACCCCCTGTATATAGCCTCCACATTGACTCTGTACCGGTACCCCCTGTATATAGCCTCCACATTGACTCTGTACCGGTACCCCCTGTATAAAGCCTCCACATTGACTCTGTACCGTAACACCCTGTATATAGCCTCCACATTGACTCTGTACCGATACCTCCCTGTATATAGCCTCCACATTGACTCTGTACCGGTACCCCTGTATTTAGCCTCCACATTGACTCTGTACCGGTACCCCTGTATTTAGCCTCCACATTGACTCTGTACCGGTACCCCCTGTATATAGCCTCCACATTGACTCTGTACCGGTACCCCTGTATATAGCCTCCACATTGACTCTGTACCGGTCCACATTGACCTGTACCTGTATATAGCCTCCACATTGACTCTGTACCGGTACCCCCTGTATATAGCCTCCACATTGACTCTGTACCGGTACCCCCTGTATAAAGCCTCCACATTGACTCTGTACCGTACCTCCTGTATATAGCCTCCACATTGACTCTGTACCGGTACCCCCTGTATATAGCCTCCACATTGACTCTGTACACCTTGACTCTGTTGACTCTGTACCCCCTGTATTTAGCCTCCACATTGACTCTGTACCGGTACCCCCTGTATATAGCCTCCACATTGACTCTGTACCGGTACCCCCTGTATATAGCCTCCACATTGACTCTGTACCGGTACCCCCTGTATATAGCCTCCACATTGACTCTGTACTGGTACCCCCTGTATATAGCCTCCACATTGACTCTGTACCGGTACCCCCTGTATATAGCCTCCACATTGACTCTGTACCAGTACCCCTGTATATAGCCTCCATATTGACTCTGTACCGGTACCCCTGTATATAGCCTCCACATTGACTCTGTACCGGTACCCCTGTATATAGCCTCCACATTGACTCTGTACCGGTACCCCCTGTATAAAGCCTCCACATTGACTCTGTACCGGTACCCCCTGTATATAGCCTCCACATTGACTCTATACCGGTACCCCCTGTATATAGCCTCCACATTGACTCTGTACCGGTACCCCTGTATATAGCCTCCACATTGACTCTATACCGGTACCCCCTGTATAAAGCCTCCACATTGACTCTGTACCGGTACCCCCTGTATATAGCCTCCACATTGACTCTGTACCGGTACCCCTGTATATAGCCTCCACATTGACTCTGTACCGGTACCCCCTGTATAAAGCCTCCACATTGACTCTGTACCGGTACCCCTGTATATAACCTCCACATTGACTCTGTACCGGTACCCCCTGTATATAACCTCCACATTGACTCTGTACCGGTACCCCCTGTATATAGCCTCCACATTGACTCTATACCGGTACCCCCTGTATAAAGCCTCCACATTGACTCTGTACCGGTACCCCTGTATATAGCCTCCACATTGACTCTGTACCGGTACCCCCTGTATATAGCCTCCACATTGACTCTGTACCGGTACCCCTGTATAAAGCCTCCACATTGACTCTGTACCGGTACCCCTGTATATAGCCTCCACGTTGACTCTGTACCGGTACCCCCTGTATAAAGCCTCCACATTGACTCTGTACCGTACCCCCTGTATATAGCCTCCACATTGACTCTGTACCGGTACCCCTGTATATAGCCTCCACATTGACTCTGTATACCCCCTGTATATAGCCTCCACATTGACTCTGTACCGGTACCTCCTGTATAAAGCCTCCACATTGACTCTGTACCGGTACCCCTGTATATAGCCTCCACATTGACTCTGTACCGGTACCCCTGTATTTAGCCTCCACATTGACTCTGTACCGGTACCCCCTGTATATAGCCTCCACATTGACTCTGTACCGGTACCCCTGTATTTAGCCTCCACATTGACTCTGTACCGGTACCTCCTGTATATAGCCTCCACATTGACTCTGTACCGGTACCCCCTGTATATAGCCTCCACATTGACTCTGTACCGGTACCCCCTGTATTTAGCCTCCACATTGACTCTGTACCGGTACCCCCTGTATTTAGCCTCCACATTGACTCTGTACCGGTACCTCCTGTATATAGCCTCCACATTGACTCTGTACCGGTACCCCCTGTATATAGCCTCCATATTGACTCTGTACCGGTACCCCTGTATATAGTCTCCACATTGACTCTGTACCGGTACCTCCTGTATATAGCCTCCACATTGACTCTGTACCGGTACCCCTGTATATAGCCTCCACATTGACTCTGTACCGGTACCCCTGTATATAGCCTCCACATTGACTCTGTACCGGTACCCCTGTATATAGCCTCCACATTGACTCTGTACCGGTACCCCCTGTATATAGCCTCCACATTGACTCTGTACCGGTACCCCTGTATATAGCCTCCACATTGACTCTGTACCGGTACCCCCTGTATAAAGCCTCCACATTGACTCTGTACCGTAACACCCTGTATATAGCCTCCACATTGACTCTGTACCGGTACCCCCTGTATATAGCCTCCACATTGACTCTGTACCGGTTTAGCCCCACATTGACTCCTGTATTTAGCCTCCACATTGACTCTGTACCGGTACCCCCTGTATATAGCCTCCACATTGACTCTGTACCGGTACCCCCTGTATATAGCCTCCACATTGACTCTGTACCGGTACCCCCTGTATATAGCCTCCACATTGACTCTGTACCGGTACCCCCTGTATATAGCCTCCACATTGACTCTGTACCGTACCCTGTATATAGCCTCCACATTGACGCTGTACCAGTACCCCCTGTATATAGCCTCCATATTGACTCTGTACCGGTACCCCCTGTATATAGCCTCCACATTGACTCTGTACCGGTACCCCCTGTATATAGCCTCCACATTGACTCTATACCGGTACCCCTGTATAAAGCCTCCACATTGACTCTGTACCGGTACCCCTGTATATAGCCTCCACATTGACTCTATACCGGTACCCTGTATATAGCCTCCACATTGACTCTGTACCGGTACCCCTGTATATAGCCTCCACATTGACTCTATACCGGTACCCCCTGTATAAAGCCTCCACATTGACTCTGTACCGGTACCCCCTGTATATAGCCTCCACATTGACTCTGTACCGGTACCCCCTGTATATAGCCTCCACATTGACTCTGTACCGGTACCCCCTGTATAAAGCCTCCACATTGACTCTGTACCGGTACCCCCTGTATATAACCTCCACATTGACTCTGTACCGGTACCCCCTGTATATAGCCTCCACATTGACTCTATACCGGTACCCCCTGTATAAAGCCTCCACATTGACTCTGTACCGGTACCCCCTGTATATAGCCTCCACATTGACTCTGTACCGGTACCCCCTGTATATAACCTCCACATTGACTCTGTACCGGTACCCCTGTATATAACCTCCACATTGACTCTGTACCGGTACCCCTGTATATAGCCTCCACATTGACTCTATACCGGTACCCCTGTATAAAGCCTCCACATTGACTCTGTACCGGTACCCCTGTATATAGCCTCCACATTGACTCTGTACCGGTACCCCCTGTATATAGCCTCCACATTGACTCTGTACCGGTACCCCTGTATAAAGCCTCCACATTGACTCTGTACCGGTACCCCCTGTATATAGCCTCCACGTTGACTCTGTACCGGTACCCCCTGTATAAAGCCTCCACATTGACTCTGTACCGGTACCCCCTGTATATAGCCTCCACATTGACTCTGTACCGGTACCCCCTGTATATAGCCTCCACATTGACTCTGTACCGGTACCCCCTGTATATAGCCTCCACGTTGACTCTGTACCGGTACCCCCTGTATAAAGCCTCCACATTGACTCTGTACCGGTACCCCCTGTATATAGCCTCCACATTGACTCTGTACCGGTACCCCTGTATTTAGCCTCCACATTGACTCTGTACCGGTACCCCCTGTATATAGCCTCCACATTGACTCTGTACCGGTACCCCTGTATTTAGCCTCCACATTGACTCTGTACTGGTACCTCCTGTATATAGCCTCCACATTGACTCTGTACCGGTACCCCTGTATATAGCCTCCACATTGACTCTGTACTACCCCTGTATTTAGCCTCCACATTGACTCTGTACCGGTACCCCTGTATTTAGCCTCCACATTGACTCTGTACCGGTACCTCCTGTATATAGCCTCCACATTGACTCTGTACCGGTACCCCCTGTATATAGCCTCCATATTGACTCTGTACCGGTACCCCCTGTATATAGTCTCCACATTGACTCTGTACCGGTACCTCCTGTATATAGCCTCCACATTGACTCTGTACCGGTACCCCCTGTATATAGCCTCCACATTGACTCTGTACCATAATACCCTGTATATAGCCTCCACATTGACTCTGTACCGGTGCCCCCTGTATATAGCCTCCACATTGACTCTGTACCGTACCCCTGTATATAGCCTCCACATTGACTCTGTACCGGTACCCCCTGTATATAGCCTCCACATTGACTCTGTACCGGTACCCCCTGTATATAACCTCCACATTGACTCTGTACCGGTACCCCCTGTATATAGCCTCCACATTGACTCTGTACCGGTACCCCTGTATATAGCCTCCACATTGACTCTGTACCGGTACCCCCTGTATATAACCTCCACATTGACTCTGTACCGGTACCCCCAGTATATAGCCTCCACATTGACTCTGTACCGTAATACCCTGTATATAGCCTCCACATTGACTCTGTACCGGTACCCCCTGTATATAACCTCCACATTGACTCTGTACCGGTACCCCCTGTATATAGCCTCCACATTGACTCTGTACCGGTACCCCCTGTATATAGCCTCCACATTGACTCTGTACCGGTACCCCCTGTATATAGCCTCCACATTGACTCTGTACCGGTACCCCCTGTATATAGCCTCCACATTGACTCTGTACCGGTACCCCCTGTATATAGCCTCCACATTGACTCTGTACCAGTACCCCTGTATATAGCCTCCACATTGACTCTGTACCGGTACCCCATGTATATAGCCTCCACATTGACTCTGTACCGGTACCCCCTGTATATAACCTCCACATTGACTCTGTACCGGTACCCCCTGTATATAGCCTCCACATTGACTCTGTACCGGTACCCCCTGTATATAGCCTCCACATTGACTCTGTACCGGTACCCCTGTATATAGCCTCCACATTGACTCTGTACCGGTACCCCCTGTATATAGCCTCCACATTGACTCTGTACCGGTACCCCTGTATATAGCCTCCACATTGACTCTGTACCAGTACCCCCTGTATATAGCCTCCACATTGACTCTGTACCGGTACCCCATGTATATAGCCTCCACATTGACTCTGTACCGGTACCCCCTGTATATAACCTCCACATTGACTCTGTACCGGTACCCTGTATATAACCTCCACATTGACTCTGTACCGGTACCCCCTGTATATAGCCTCCACATTGACTCTGTACCGGTACCCCTGTATATAGCCTCCACATTGACTCTGTACCGGTACCCCTGTATATAGCCTCCACATTGACTCTGTACCGGTACCCCTGTATATAGCCTCCACATTGACTCTGTACCGGTACCCCCTGTATATAGCCTCCACATTGACTCTGTACTGGGTACCCCCTGTATATAGCCTCCACATTGACTCTGTACCGGTACCCCCCCTGTATATAGCCTCCACATTGACTCTGTACTGGTACCCCCTGTATATAGCCTCCACATTGACTCTGTTATTTTCCCCCTGTATATAGCCTCCACATTGACTCTGTACCGGGTACCCCCTGTATAAAGCCTCCACATTGACTCTGTACCGGTACCCCCTGTATATAGCCTCCACATTGACTCTGTACCGGTACCCCCTGTATATAGCCTCCACATTGACTCTGTACCGGTTCCCCTGTATATAGCCTCCACATTGACTCTGTACTGGTTCCCCCTGTATATAGCCTCCACATTGACTCTGTACTGGTTCCCCCTGTATATAGCCTCCACATTGACTCTGTACCGTACCCCCTGTATATAGCCTCCACATTGACTCTGTACCGTGCCCCTGTATATAGCCTCCACATTGACTCAGTACCGTAACACCCTGTATATAGCCTCCACATTGACTCTGTACCGAACCCCCTGTATATAGCCTCCACATTGACTCTGTACCGGTACTCCCTGTATATAACCTCCACATTGACTCTGTACCGGTGCCTGTATTTAACCTCCACATTGACTCTGTACCGGTACCCCCTGTATTTAGCCTCCACATTGACTCTGTACCGGTACCCCTGTATTTAGCCTCCACATTGACTCTGTACCGGTGCCTCCTGTATATAGCCTCCACATTGACTCTGTACCGGTACCTCCTGTATATAGCCTCCACATTGACTCTGTACCGGTACCCCTGTATTTAGCCTCCACATTGACTCTGTACCGGTACCCCTGTATATAGCCTCCACATTGACTCTGTACCGGTGCCCCCTGTATATAGCCTCCACATTGACTCTGTACCGGTACCCCCTGTATATAGCCTCCACATTGACTCTGTGCCGGTACCCCTGTATATAGCCTCCACATTGACTCTGTACCGGTACCCCCTGTATATAGCCTCCACATTGACTCTGTACCGGTACCCCTCCACATTGACTCTGTACCGGTTTAGCCTCCACATTGACTCTGTACCGGTACCCCCTGTATTTAGCCTCCACATTGACTCTGTACCGGTACCCCCTGTATATAGCCTCCACGTTGACTCTGTACCGGTACCTCCTGTATATAGCCTCCACATTGACTCTGTACTGTGCCCCTGTATATAACCTCCACATTGACTCTGTACCGGTACCCCCTGTATTTAGCCTCCACATTGACTCTGTACCGGTACCCCCTGTATATAGCCTCCACATTGACTCTGTACCGGTACCCTGTATATAGCCTCCACATTGACTCTGTACCGGTACCCCCTGTATATAGCCTCCACATTGACTCTGTACTGGTACCCCTGTATATAGCCTCCACATTGACTCTGTACCGGTACCCCTGTATATAGCCTCCAGATTGACTCTGTACCGTACCCCCTGTATATAGCCTCCACATTGACTCTGTACCGGTGCCCCCCTGTATATAGCCTCCACATTGACTCTGTACCGGTGCCTACTGTATATAGCCTCCACATTGACTCTGTACCAGTACCCCCTGTATATAGCCTCCACATTGACTCTGTACCGGTACTCCTGTATATAGCCTCCACATTGACTCTGTACCGGTACTCCTGTATATAGCCTCCACATTGACTCTGTACCGGTACTCCTGTATATAGCCTCCACATTGACTCTGTACCGGTACCCCCTGTATATAGCCTCCACATTGACTCTGTACCGGTACCCCTGTATATAGCCTCCACATTGACTCTGTACCGGTACTCCTGTATATAGCCTCCACATTGACTCTGTACCGGTACCCCTGTATATAGCCTCCACATTGACTCAGTACCAGTACCCCCTGTATATAGCCTCCACATTGACTCTGTACCGGTACCCCTGTATATAGCCTCCACATGGACTCTGTACTGGTACCCCTGTATATAGCCTCCACATTGACTCTGTACCGGTACCCCCTGTATATAGCCTCCACATTGACTCAGTACCAGTACCCCTGTATATAGCCTCCACATTGACTCTGTACCGGTACCCCCTGTATATAGCCTCCACATTGACTCTGTACCGGTACCCCTGTATATAGCCTCCACATTGACTCTGTACCGTAATACCCTGTATATAGCCTCCACATTGACTCTGTACTGGTACCCCTGTATATAGCCTCCACATTGACTCTGTACTGGTACCCCCTGTATATAGCCTCCACATTGACTCTGTACCGGTACCCCTGTATATAGCCTCCACATTGACTCTGTACTGGTACCCCTGTATATAGCCTCCACATTGACTCTGTACCGGTACCCCCTGTATATAGCCTCCACATTGACTCTGTACTGGTACCCCTGTATATAGCCTCCATATTGACTCTGTACTGGTACCCCCTGTATATAGCCTCCATATTGACTCTGTACCGCACCCCTGTATATAGCCTCCACATTGACTCTGTACTGGTACCCCTGTATATAGCCTCCACATTGACTCTGTACCGGTACCCCCTGTATATAGCCTCCACATTGACTCTGTACTGGTACCCCCTGTATATAGCCTCCATATTGACTCTGTACTGGTACCCCCTGTATATAGCCTCCATATTGACTCTGTACCGGTACCCCTGTATTTAGCCTCGTTATTGTTATTTTATTGTTACCTTTTTTTACTTTAGTCAATCTTTTTATTTTCTTACTTTAAAAAAAAGGTCTCAGGGCTTGTAAGTAAGCATTTCACGGTAAGGTGTTGTATTCAGCGGATGTGACAAATAAAATTAGATTTGATATGCCTTGAAGAGCCAGCGGAATGTGATGCTGCTGCTCTTTTAAGAGCCAGTGGAATGTGATGCTGCTGCCCCTTTAAGTGCCACTGGATTGTGATGCTGCCGCCCCTTTAAGAGCAACTGGAATGTGATCCTGCTGCCCCTTTAAGATCCACTGGAATGTGATGCTGCAGCCCCTTTAAGAGCCACTGGAATGTGATGCTGCCGCCCCTTTAAGAGCAACTGGAATGGGATTCTGCCGCCCTTTTAAGTGCCAGTGGAATGTGATGCTGCCGCCCCTTTAAGAGCCACTGGAATGTGATGCTGCCGCCCCTTTAAGTGCCAGTGGAATGTGATGCTGCCGCCCCTTTAAGAGCAACTGGAATGGGATTCTGCCGCCCTTTTAAGAGCCACTGGAATGTGATGCTGCCGCCCCTTTAAGAGCCACTGGAATGTGATGCTGCCGCCCCTTTAAGAGCCAGCGGAATGTGATGCTGCCGCCCCTTTAAGAGCCAGTGGAATGTGATGCTGCTGCCCCTTTAAGTGCCAGTGGAATGTGATGCTGCCGCCCCTTTAAGAGCCAGTGGAATGTGATGCTGCCGCCCCTTTAAGAGCCACTGGAATGTGATGCTGCCGCCCCTTTAAGTGCCAGTGGAATGTGATGCTGCCGCCCCTTTAAGAGCCAGTGGAATGTGATGCTGCTGCCCCTTTAAGTGCCAGTGGAATGTGATGCTGCCGCCCCTTTAAGAGCCAGTGGAATGTGATGCTGCCGCCCCTTTAAGTGCCAGTGGAATGTGATGCCCGCCCCTTTAAGAGCCACTGGAATGTGATGCTGCCGCCCCTTTAAGTGCCAGTGGAATGTGATGCTGCCGCCCCTTTAAGAGCCAGTGGAATGTGATGCTGCCGCCCCTTTAAGAGCCACTGGAATGTGATGCTGCTGCCCCTTTAAGTGCCAGTGGAATGTGATGCTGCCGCCCCTTTAAGAGCCACTGGAATGTGATGCTGCCGCCCCTTTAAGTGCCAGTGGAATGTGATGCTGCCGCCCCTTTAAGAGCCAGTGGATTGTGAAGCTGATGCCCCTTTAAGAGCCACTGGAATGTGATGCTGCCGCCCCTTTAAGTGCCAGTGGAATGTGATGCTGCCGCCCCTTTAAGAGCCAGTGGAATGTGAAGCTGATGCCCCTTTAAGAGGGAAAGGGGGATACCTAGTCAGTTGTCCAACTGAATGTAGTCAGTTGTCAGAAGTCCAATTGAATCAGAGAGGTGAGGGGGGCTGCCTTAGTCAACAGCCACCTCTTCGGCTCCCGGGGAACAGTGGGTTAACTGCCTTGTTCAGGGGCAGAACGACAGATTTCCACCTTGTCAGCTCTGGGATTTCGGTTACTGGCCTTTCGGTTACTGGCCCAACGCTAACCACTAGGCTACCAAGCCAGTGGATTGTGATGCTGCTGCCCCTTTAAGAGCCAGTGGAATGTGATGCTGGTGAGCCCGGAGACTTCATCTGAGCCCCCATCTGCATTGTGCGTAAAGCCGAGTGGAGCGGAGGGGATCAACCTGGGCCTTGTCTGTTACATTCAAGCACACTGCCGTCTCCCTCTGCAATCTGTGCTTATGGTTACCTGCCAAACAGGTACACACATAGATCCCAGCCAAGCCCAGACAAGCTTCCTTTTCCCTGAAGAAATACCATGCATGCAGGTACACCTTTCACCTTTACCACA
>NC_088402.1:842096-872096 GCF_034236695.1 Oncorhynchus nerka
AGAAACAGGGCCATGTCGGTCCGCTAATACAGGACTTTTAAAGACCCAGTGCACGACTTTTGCAAGAAAAAAAAGACACATTTTTATTTTATTTATTTATTTCAAATTCGTATGATTTTTTAGGTGTTGCTGCTGCACCCTCAGCAGCCCTAATTCCTGCGGCTGTGACCTGTGACCTGTGACTATATGAGGTGATGTGAGTAAATATCCTAAACACTTGAATTACACATGGCTTTACATGAGGAACTTGTGCTTAGTTGTGGCTCTGACCGTGTGCCTGGAGAATTCCAACATCAGATCCCTATCCAGGTGTGTGTGTGTGTGTGTGTGTGTGTGTGTGTGTGTGTGTGTGTGTGTGTGTGTGTGTGTGTGTGTGTGTAGGCTATTTCAGGCCCAGGGCATTGATGTCTATCAACAACAGGTCAGTGGAGGTCTATCCTATCTTTAAGGCAGGGCAGTCATGCTGCAAGTCCTCTCCTATTCCATCCTCATCTCCCCCATCCTATCATTCATTCCAGCAGTCACGGTATTTCAAGAACATTTCTAAATTACATAGCAAAACACTGAAGAAGAGGCCAGTTTATTTCAATGCAGAATGCAGTAACATTGTCAGTTCTAGGTATATAACCCTACAGGTGAGGGGGTGTTACCTGTTTTTCTGACGAGGCAGCCAATCACCGATAGGCTGAGACCACGGTAGATGGACCAATCAGCGATAGGCTTGCCTTCTTTCAACCCAAATACCTTACACTGAAAGAATTCCAACAAAGTTGACTCATTCCTATTTAGCAAAGCGAGGTAAATATAGTCTTTTTTTTTATAACGAGGATTTATTATTCCTTTCATGTACTGACTATCGTATAGGAGATCATTGATTACCTGCTCTGTATTGGCACAAAGCACACAGAGGTGCAGCAGCGTCCAGTGAAGCCTAACTGCCTGGTAGAAAGGAAGGGACTGTCTGCGTAGGAAAAGTTGACTTACCTGTAACCCAGGTTCTGGCATCCCTCACCAACTCTGCCTCACTCTAGTAGTACCTGCTCCGACTTGAAAGTCCAGTTTCACAAGGAAGAATCGTGGAGGAAGAAAAATATGTCACAGGAGACGGACAAGTAAGTGATCATAGCTGGGGAAAGGATCTTTGATGACTTTAACAAGACATACGAGACTTTTTGCGCTGTAATTTGGGACAAAATAAATAAACTTCTGTTTTATTATGACATTAATATTTTAGTAAAAAATATGTAACAAATTTTGTTTATATTATTTGGGATTCATTACCTTTTGGAAGTATTACTGTGGTTTTGTTAAAGGCAAACTAAGGTTGGCGGCGAATAGACTTGTCAAATTCGCAGTTTCCGTCAGATGTAATAGGCTGCAGTTTATGTGAATAAAAACTTGAGGTCTTTTTGTTTTAGTACTATTTGGTTTAGGCCTATTTAATACTTTGAGTGGCTTTTAGGGCTAGAATCATCTGTAAATGACTGTGCAGAACAACGTACTTACCATGTTATGAATAAAATATCTTGGTTTATTTATCACATCATTATCTTCTGTTTGGTGCTGTATTTTCAGTACCTGCTGGTTTGATTTGTGGCCATCTTTATGTTGCAGTTTTGTTCTGACTATGTCATACTACATGTCTGTCTTCTCCATGGACTGGAATGTTGACACTATTGACATTTTGACCCACTATTGACATTTGACATTTGTCTATTTCTTAATTTTTTTTCAGTGAAATAATCATTTTTACGGGCTGTAGAATTAATTTCAATAACCTTTTAAATTACTTTTTTCTCATCAAAAATTACCCTGACTCAAAAATGAGAATAAAATAGTTAGTATCCAATGATGGAATTATTATCATTATTAGTAGCTCACATGTTTCACGAATTCAACTTTATTTTATTAACTTAACTATTTATTTAACTTTATTTATTTAATTCAACCATTCGACTTTAAAGCCGATCATAAAATGTGGACATCGGCAGATGTACACTACTTCTATTTGTTATACACTGAATATGCAAATACGTTGTTATCATATCAACCCCAGTAACGTTAGTCTGTTTCCCAGCCCTGTTTAGAGCTTACAATATTAGTTCAAATAACCACACCAGATCTCCACGAAAAACAACCTTTAACCCATATTTTTGACATATGTTTTGTAAAGTTTTCAGGCGTAAAGTTTAACAGCAGACATCTGCTGTATGCACTTCCTTGTGGGTTATTATTATGTTACTATTTAAAGACCCAGCACAACCAAAAAAACATATGTTTCCTGTGTTTTATGTGATATCTTCAATGGAGAGAAAGTATGAGAGTGGAGTACAGGAGGGGTAAGAAGAACGAGCTCTGTAGTCCACAGCCTGGGCCCTGAGGGCTTCTAGTGGCTATAATAGCCTCAACGTGGGGTCAGAGTGTCATAGGATCTGGAGACATGGGGAGGGGAAAGAAAGGTGTGGGGGGAACTGTTGAGCGGAAGTATCTTTCAGGGGTATCTTTTGATTTGGCAGACATTTAAAATGGAGTTTTCCTAAACCTAGGCAAATAAAACAATGTTCTTCTGAGCAGCAGACTAGTAGTTAGTCAGTCCTATAGCTATTGTCTGTCCTGAATCTCTCTAACCTGCTAATTAGAGCTATTGACTGTCCTGAAACTCTCTTTTAATTTAATTTAATTTGTATCTTTATTTAACCAGGTAGGCTAGTTGAGAACAAGTTCTCATTTACAACTGCGACCTGGCCAAGATAAAGCAAAGCAGCGCAACACAAACAACAACACAGAGTTACGTGTGGAATAAACAAGCGTACAGTCAATAACACAATAGAAAAAAAGAAAGTCTGTATACAGTGCGTGCAAATGGAGGTAGGGCAATAAATAGGCCAAAGTAATTACAATTTAGCAGATGACGATGAGCAGATGATGGTGTGTAAGTAGTGAAACTGGTGTGTAAATGAGCAGAAAAGTAAATAAAAACAATATGGAGATCAGGTAGGTAGATTGGGTGGGCTATTTACAGATGGACTATATACAGCTGCAGCGATCGGTTAGCTGCTCAGATAGCTGATGTTTAAAGTTAGTGAGGGAAATATAAGTCTCCAGCTTCAGCAAAAAAATAATCAATTTGTTCCAGTCACTGGCAGCAGAGAACTGGAAGGAAAGGCGGCCAAAGGAGGTGTTGTCTTTGGGGATGACCAGTGAGATATACCTGCTGGAGCACGTGCTACGGGTTGGTGTTGTTATCATGAACAGTGAGCTGAGATAAGGCGGAGCTTTACCTAGCATAGACTTATAGATGACCTGGAGCCAGTGGGTCTGGCAACAAATATGTAGCGAGGGCCAGCCTTCTAGAACATACAGGTCGCAGTGATGGGTGGTATAACGGGCTTTAGTGACAAAACAGATGGCACTGTGATAGACTACATCCAATTTTCTGAGTAGAGTATTGGAAGCTATTTTGTAGGTGACATCGCAGAAGTCGAGGATCGGTAGGATAGTCAGTTTTACTAGGGTAAGTTTGGCGGCGTGAGTGAAGGATGCTTTATTGTTTAATAGAAAGCCGATTCTAGATTTGATTTTGGATTGGAGATGTCTGGAAGGAGAGTTTACAGTCTAGCCAGACACCTAGGTATTTCTAGTTGTCCATATATTCTAGGTCAGAACCGTGCAGAGTAGTGATGCTAGTCGGGCAGGCGGGTGCGGGCAGCGAACAGTTGAAAAGCATGCATTTGGTTTTATTTGCATTTAAGAGCAGTTGCAGGAAGGAGAGTTGTATGGCATTGAAGCTCTCTAACCTGCTGAATAGAGCTCTTCAATGTCCTGAAGCTCTCTAACCTGCTGGTTGGATTAGATATATTGTCTGTTCTGAAGCTCCTAACCTACTGAATAGAGCTATTGTCTGTTCTGAAGCTCCCTAACCTGCTGAATAGAGCTATTGTCTGTCCTGAAGCTCCCTAACCTGCTGAATAGAGCTATTGTCTGTCCTGAAGCTCCCTAACCTGCTGAATAGAGCTATTGTCTGTCCTGAAGTTCTCTAACCTGCTGAATAGAGCTATTGTCTGTCCTGAAGCTCCCTAACCTTTTGAATAGAGCTCTTCAATGTCCTGAAGCTCTCTAACATGCTGGTTAGAGCCATTGTCTGTCCTGAAGCTCTCTAACATGTTGATTAGAGCTCTTGTCTGTCCTGAAGCTCTTTAACCTGCTGATTAGAAATGAGCTATTAAATGTCCTGAAGCTCTTTAACCTGCTGATTAGAAAAGAGCTATTGTCTGTCCTGAAGCTCCCTAACCTGCTGAATAGAGCTCTTCAATGTCCTGCAGGGCTCTAACCTCCTGATTAGATTAGAAATAGTGTCTGTCCTGAAGCTCTCTAACTTACTGATTAGAGCTCTTGTCTTTCCTGCTGGTCTCTAACATCCTGTTTAGAATAAAAATGTGTCCTGTCCTGAAGTTCTCTAACCTGCTGAATAGAGCTCTTGTCTCTCCTGAAGCTATCTTACATGTATATTAGAGCTATTGTCTGTCCTGAATCTCTATAACTTGTTAATTAGAATTTAGCTATTGTCTGTCATAAAGCTCTATAAACTGCTGATTAGAGTTATTGTCTGTTCTAACACTCTCTAAGCTGCTGATTAGAGTTATTGTCTGTTCTAACACTCTCTAAGCTGCTGATTAGAGTTATTGTCTGTTCTAACACTCTCTAAGCTGCTGATTAGAGTTATTATCTTTCCTGCAGAACTCTAACATGCTATTAAGAATAAATATTGTCTGTATTGAATCTCTCTAACATGCTATTAAGAATAAATATTGTCTGTATTGAATCTCTCTAACATGCTATTAAGAATAAATACTGTCTGTATTGAATCTCTCTAACATGCTATTAAGAATAAATACTGTCTGTATTGAATCTCTCTAACATGCTATTAAGAATAAATACTGTCTGTATTGAATCTCTCTAACATGCTATTAAGAATAAATATTGTCTGTATTGAATCTCTCTAACATGCTATTAAGAATAAATACTGTCTGTATTGAATCTCTCTAACATGCTATTAAGAATAAATACTGTCTGTATTGAATCTCTCTAACATGCTATTAAGAATAAATACTGTCTGTATTGAATCTCTCTAACATGCTATTAAGAATAAATATGGTCTGTATTGAATCTCTCTAACATGCTATTAAGAATAAATACTGTCTGTATTGAATCTCTATAACATGCTATTAAGAATAAATACTGTCTGTATTGAATCTCTATAACCTGCTGATTAGAGCTATTGTCTGTTCTAACACTCTCTAAGCTGCTGAGTAAAGCTATTGAATGTCCTGAAGTTCTCTAACCTGCTGATTAGAGCTATTGAATGTCCTGAAGCTCTTTAACCCGCTGATTAGAGCTATTGAATGTCCTGAAGCTCTTTAACCCGCTGATTAGAGCTATTGTCTGTCCTGATGCTCTTCAACCTGCTGAGTAAAGCTATTGTCTATCCTGAAGTTAACCTGCTGAATAGAGCAATTGAATGTCCAGAGAACTCTACCTTGCTGAAAAGAATATAGCTATTTTCTCTCCAAAAACGCTCTAATCTGCTGAAATATAGCTATTGTCTTTCCTTTAGCTTTTTACCTGTTGATTAGAGCTATTTAGAAGCTCTCTAATTTGTTGCTCTCTAATTTGTTGGGTAGAATAGAGCTATTATCTGTCCTGAAGCTCTCTTTCCTGTTGATTAGAATATAGCTATAGCCTGTCCTGAAGCTCTCTTTCCTGTTGATTAGAATATAGCTATAGCCTGTCCTGAAGCTCTCTTTCCTGTTGATTAGAATATAGCTATAGCCTGTCCTGAAGCTCTCTTTCCTGTTGATTAGAATATAGTTATAGCCTGTCCTGAAGCTCTCTTTCCTGTTGATTAGAATATAGCTATAGCCTGTCCTGAAGCTCTCTTTCCTGTTGATTAGAATATAGCTATAGCCTGTCCTGAAGCTCTCTTTCCTGTTGATTAGAATATACCTATAGCCTGTCCTGAAGCTCTCTTTCCTGTTGATTAGAATATAGCTATAGCCTGTCCTGAAGCTCTCTTTCCTGTTGATTAGAATATAGCTATAGCCTGTCCTGAAGCTCTCTTTCCTGTTGATTAGAATATAGCTATAGCCTGTCCTGAAGCTCTCTTTCCTGTTGATTAGAATATAGCTATAGCCTGTTAGAACTTATTATCTGCCTGAAGCTCTCTTTCCTGTTGATTAGAATATAGCTATAGCCTGTCCTGAAGCTCTCTTTCCTGTTGATTAGAATAATGCTATAGCCTGTCCTGATTAGATCTAATGTCTGCTCTCTTTCCTGTTGATTAGAATATAGCTATAGCCTGTCCTGAAGCTCTCTTTCCTGTTGATTAGAATATAGTTATAGCCTGTCCTGAAGCTCTCTTTCCTGTTGATTAGAATATAGCTATAGCCTGTCCTGAAGCTCTCTTTCCTGTTGATTAAACTTATTATCTGTCCGGAAGCTTTCTAACATGCTGGTTAGAGCCATTGTCTTTCCTGAAGCTCTCTAACCTGTTGATTAGATCTAATGTCTGTCCTGAAGCTCTCTAACCTGCTGATTAGATCTAATGTCTGTCCTGAAGCTCTCTAACCTGTTGATTAGATCTAATGTCTGTCCTGAAGCTCTCTAACCTGCTGATTAGATCTAATGTCTGTCCTGAAGCTCTCTAACCTGCTGATTAGATCTAATGTCTGTCCTGAAGCTCTCTAACCTGCTAATTAGAATATAGCTACATCCTGTCCTGAAGCTCTCTAACCTGCTGATATGAGCTCTTGTCTTCATGACATTATCTAACCTGCTGAATTGAGCTCTTGTCTGTCCTGAAGCTCTCTAACCTACTGGCTTGTATTTGTATTGATTATGGATCCTCATTAGTTCCTGCCAAGGCACCAGCAACTCTTCCTGGGTTTATTATGCATCCCCTTTAGGTGCTGCCAAGGCACCAGCAACTCTTCCTGGGGTTTATTATGGATCCCCATTAGTTCCTGCCAAGGCACCAGCAACTCTTCCTGGGGTTTATTATGGATCCCCATTCGTTCCTGCCAAGGCACCAGCAACTCTTCCTGGGGTTTATTATGCATCCCCTTTAGGTGCTGCCAAGGCACCAGCAACTCTTCCTGGGGTTTATTATGGATCCCCATTAGTTCCTGCCAAGGTAGCAGCTACTCTTCCTGGGGTTTATTATGGATCCCCATTCGTTCCTGCCAAGGCACCAGCAACTCTTCCTGGGTTTATTATGGATCCCCATTAGTTCCTGATAAGGCACCAGCAACTCTTCCTGGGGTTTATTATGGATCCCCATTAGTTCCTGCCAAGGCAGCAGCTACTCTTCCTGGGGGTTTATTATGGATCCCCATTAGTTCCTGCCAAGGCCGCAGCTAATCGTCCTGGGGTTTATTATGGATCCCCATTAGTTCCTGCCAAGGCAGCAGCTACTCTTCCTGAGGTTTATTATGGATCCCAATTAGTTCCTGCCAAGGCAGCAGCTAATCGTCCTGGGGTTTATTATGGATCCCCATTAGTTCCAGCCAAGGCAGCAGCTAATCGTCCTGGGGTTTATTATGGATCCCCATTAGTTCCTGCCAAGGCAGCAGCTACTCTTCCTGGGGTTTATGATGGATCCCCATTAGTTCCTGCCAAGGCAGCAGCTAATCGTCCTGGGGTTTATTATGGATCCCCATTCATTTGTGCCAAGGCAGCAGCTAATCTTCCTGGGGTCCAGCAAAATGAAGGCTGTTCATAACATTTAAAAAACATTGCAACATATTCACAGACTGTGTGCCCTCAGGTCCCTACTCCACCACTACCACATATATACTGTACAAGTCCATGTGTATGTGTGTGTTTAGTGCATATGCTACTGTGTGTGTGTGTGTATGCATGTGTCTGTGCCTATGTTTGTGTTGCTTCACAGTCTCCGCTGTTCCATAAGGTGTTTTTTATCTGTTTTTAAATTAGTTACTTGATGTGGAATAGAGTTCCATGTAGTACTGTGTACCTCCCATAGTCTGTTCTGGACTTGGAGACTGTGAAGAGACCTCTTGTGGCATGTCTTGTGGGGTATGCAAGGGTGTCCGAGCTATGTGCCAGTAGTTTAGACAGACACCTCGGTGCATTCAACATGTCAACCTCTCATAAATACAAGCAGTGATGAAGTCAATCTCTCCTCCACTTTGAGCCAGGAGAGATTGACATGTATATTATTAATATTAGCTCTCTGTGTACATCCAAGGGCCAGAGTTGCTGCCCTTTTCTAGACCAATTGCAATTTTCCTAAGTTCTTTTTTGTGGCACCTGACCACACGACTGAACAGTAGTCCAGGTGCGACAAAACTAGGGCCTGTAGGACCTGCCTTGTTGATAGTGCTGTTAAGAAGGTAGAGCAGTGCCTTGTTAATAATGCTGTTAAGAAGGCAGAGCAGCAGCTTGCTGATATTGCTGTTAAGGCAGAGCAGCCCCATGTTGATAATGCTGTTAAGAAGGCAGAGCAGCAGCTTGCTGATATTGCTGTTAAGGCAGAGCAGCCCCATGTTGATAATGCTGTTAAGAAGGTAGAGTAGCTCCTTGTTGATAATGCTGTTAAGAAGGTAGAGCAGCACCTTGTTGAAAATGCTGTTAGGAAGGCAGAGCAGCTCCTTGTTGATAATGCTGTTAAGAAGGCAGAGCAGCACCTTGTTGAAAATGCTGTTAGGAAGGCAGAGCAGCGCCTTGTTGATAATGCTGTTAAGAAGGCAGAGCAGCACCTTGTTGATAATGCTGTTAGGAAGGCAGAGGAGGGCCTGGTTGATAATGCTGTTAAGAAGGTAGAGCAGCGCCTTGTTGATAGTGCTGTTAAGAAGGCAGAGCAGCACCTTGTTGATAATGCTGTTAAGAAGGTAGAGCAGTGCCTTGTTGATAATGTTGTTAAGAAGGTAGAGCAGCACCTTGTTGATAATGCTGTTAAGAAGGTAGAGCAGTGCCTGGTTGATAATGCTGTTAAGAAGGTAGAGCAGCACCTTGTTGATAATGCTGTTAAGAAGGTAGAGCAGCGCCTTGTTGATAATGCTGTTAAGAAGGTAGAGCAGCGCCTTGTTGATAATGCTGTTAAGAAGCGCCTTGTCATGGACATACTTATTTATTTCACGTTTATTTAACCAGGTAGGCCAGTTGAGAACAAGTTCTCATTTACAACTGCGACCTGGCCAAGATAAAGCAAAGCAGTTCGAAAGATACAACACATACAACACAGAGTTACACATGGAATAAACAAACGTACAGTCAATAACACATTATAAAAATGTATATACAAATGTAGTAGTCAGTTACAGATGCGCTGTGTACAGGTGCAGGGATCGGTAAGCTGCTCTGACAGCTGATGCTTAAAGTTAGTGAGGGAGATATAAGCCTCCAGCTTCAGGGACTTTTGCAATTTGTTCCAGTCTTGGGCAGCAGAGGAAAGAAAGGCGGTGAATAAAACAATCTTAGGGAGGAGGTTTCTGATGTTAACATGAATGAAACCAAGGCTTTTACGGTTACAGAAGTCAACAAATGAGAGCGCCTGGGGAATAGGTGTACTTTTGGCTACAGGGCCTGGGTTAAGCATGTCCCAGTTTAGGTCACCTAACAGTACGAACTCTGAAGATAGATGGGGGGCAATCAATTCACATATGGTGTCTAGAGCATAACTGGGGGCTGAGGGGGGTCTTTAACAAGTGGCATTAGTGAGAGACTTATTTCTGGAAAGGTGGAGTTTTAAAAGTAGAAGCTCAAATTGTTTGGGCACAGACCTGGATAGTAAGACAGAACTCTGCAGGCTATCTCTGCAGTAGATTGCAACTCCGCCCCCTTTTGGCAGTTCTATCTTGATGGAAAATGTTGTAGTTGGGGATGGAAATTTCTGCATTTTTGGTGGCCTTCCTAAGCCAAGATTCAGACACGGCTAGGACATCAGCGTTGGCGGAGTGTGCTAAAGCAGTGAATAAAACAATCTTAGTGAGGAGGTTTCTGATGTTAACATGAATGAAACCAAGGCTTTTACGGTTACAGAAGTCAACAAATGAGAGCGCCTGGGGAATAGGTGTACTGGTGGCTACAGGGCCTGGGTTAACCTCTACATCACCAGAGGAACAGAGGAGGAGTAGGATAAGGGTACGACTAAAGGCTATAAAAACTGGTCATCTAGTGCGTTGGGAACAGAGAATAAAAGGAGCAGATTTCTGGGAGTGGTAGAATAGATTCAGGGCATAATGTACAGACTAGGGTATGGAAGGATGTGAGTACAGTGGAGGTAAACCTAGGCATTGACTGACGATGAGAGAGGTTGCATCTCTGGAGGCACCAGTTAAGCCAGGTGAGGTCTCCGCATGTGTAGGGGGTGGGACAAAAGAGCTATCTAAGGCATGTTGAGCGGGAATGGGGGCTCTACAGTGAAGTGAAACAATATAAACTAACAGAAACAGTAGTAGACAAGGCATATCGGCATTAGAAAGAGGCATAAAGCAATCACAGGTGTTGGTCAGGAGAGCTAAGACAACAACGGGTAAATGGCGATGAATGGGCAGAGAGGGTCAGTTAGGTGCACACAGGGCCTGAGTTCGAGGCTGGGGCCGACAGATAAACAAAATCAGGTACAGTGATATTGAAACAGTCCGGCAGGCATCAGCCTTGTAGCCGAGTGATTATAGGGTCCAATCAGCAGCAATAGGTGAGTCAGGGAGCCAGTAACTACTGCGCTAGGCCAGCGGGAGACAGAAAGCTAGCGGGCCGGGGATAGCAGATGGGTCTTCGGCGACGTCGCAATGGAAAACCACATCGGACGATTACATCGGCAGACCAGTCGTGATGGATCGGAGGGGCTCCGTGTCAACAACAAAGTGTGCAGGCCAATTGGCAAAAGAGGTATTGTAGCCCAAGAATTAGCTGGTATACTCCGTCGGTTGGCCAGGAGATGGGCCTAGCTCGAGGCTAACTGGTGCTTGCTTCGGGACTGGTGCTTGCTGCGATGATCCGGTGTAATGGTCCAGAGACTGCAGCAGGAATCCGGTGAGGAGAAAAGCAGTCCGATATGCTGTGGGTTCATATCGTGCTGTCCGAGCTAAAGGTGAAGACCGGTAGCAGTGGCTAACAATGATTAGTAGATAGTTAGCTGGCTAGCTCCTGATGGAAGTTCCAGTTATAAGGTATAAAAAATTGCAGATCCGCACCACATTGGGTGAGGTGAGTTGCAGGAAAGTATATTTAGTTTGTAGATGGAAAGTGAGATTAAAATATATATGAGAAAGAAAACTTCTCCCTGTTTTAGCTACTGTTGTGTCAATATGTTTTGATCATGACAGTTTACAATCCAGGGTTACTCCAAGCAGTTTAGTCACCTCAACCTGCTCAATTGCAACATTATTTATTACACTATTTAGTTGAGGTTTAGGGTTTAATGAATGATTTGTCCCAAATACAATGCTTTTAGTTTTAATATTTAGGACTAACTTATTCCTTGCCACCCACTCTGAAACTAACTGCAACTCTTTGTTAAGTGTTTCAGTCGCAGTCGCTGGTCAGTTGTACTTAGATGTGTAGTTTCAGCATTTGTTGCTGGCATGTCATGCCTAAATTTGCTATTCTTGCCAATGAAAAAATCATTAAAATAAGTTGGAAATATCAGTTGGTTTTGTGATGAATGAGCCGTCTGATTCATTGAATGATGGAGCTGAGTTTACCTTTTCCCCCAGAATTTCATTTAAGGTGTTCCAAAGCTTTTTACTAGCATTCATTATTTCACTTATCATTTCATAGTGTAGTTTCTTCTTCTTTTTATTTAGTTTAGTCACATGATTTCTAAATTTGCAATAAGTTTGCCAATCGGTTGAGCAGCCAGACTTATTTGCCATTCCTTTTGCCTCATCCCTCTCAAACATACAATTTTTCAATTCCTCATCAATCCACAGGGATTTAACCGTTTTTACAGTAATTTTCTTTATGGGTTCATGTTTATTAGCAACTTGAATAAGCAATTTCATACATGTGTCAAGTGTTTTTTGCTCCTCATTACACATCACGGACCAACAGATATTCTTTACAATAAACAACAAAGGAATCACTACAACATTTCTTGTATGACCTCTTATACACTATATTTAGGGTTGCACATTTTGGGGAATAGTCAGATGTGGAAACTTTCCTTGGGCATTAACGGGAATATATGGGAATTAACAGGAATATATGCAAATTAATATTAATACCATTTAAATGTAGATGTTTTTTGTTTTGTATATATTTACCATTTCATATGGAGACAGAAACATAAACCTAATACATTATCATAAGTAGACATAATTGCAAATGATTAAATCCTTCCAATAGAAATGTAAAAAACAGTTAAGTTACAAATTGAACTTTAATTAAATGAGTTGACTCTTCACATAGGATGATTTCACTGAACAACAAAGGACAGGGAATATTTAATGATCCCAATGATCAATAACATCTCCCAAAAACGTTTTCAACAGAATGTAAAATGATAGTCTACAAACTAAAGCTTTGGTTGTCTTGATCTCAGGCTTCCATGTCTTCTCCCTGGACCTCCTCAATGTCCACCTCTTGAACATCAGACTCTGAGGCCTCATCTTCCATGTATTCTCCCTGGACCTCCTCAATGTCCACCTCTTGAACATCAGACTCTGAGGCCTCATCTTCACTGTCACTTTCCAATCTTGTTGAGGATGGCTCATTGTCAGGCTCAAAAAGCCTCAAATTTGCCCGGATGGCCACCAATTTTTCAACCCTTGTATTGGGCAGCCTGTTGCATGCTTTGGTGTGTGTGTTCCCAAACAAGGACCAGTTGCGCTCTGAGACGGCTGATGTTGGTAGGATTTGGCAACAGGGGAAAGAGCCTCAGATCCACAAAGTCCCTTCCACCAGGTGTCTGATGAGATATGTTGCTACGACTGCCATATTGCATCTCCATCCCAAAGCCCTTGCATGGAAGTGTACTTCACCAGACTACCAAGAACCTTGCCCTCATCCAGGCCAAGGTGGTGAGACACGGTTGTGATGACACCATAGGCCTTGTTGATCTGCGCACAAGACAGGATGTTCTTGCCAGCATACTTGGGATCCAACATCTACCCTGCGGTGTGTAGGGCTTCAGGAAGAAGTCTTCACGCTTTTTGATGTATTTCAGAACTGTAGTTGCCTCTACTCGGAGCAACAGTGAAGTGGGTAGGGATGTATGGATTTCTTCTCTTACATCTGAAAGCAGAGTCTGAACATCAGACAGGATGGCATTGTCTCCCTCAATCCGTGCAATGGCTACTGCTATTGTTATTTTGGTTAGGTCAGGGTGTGACATGGGAGATGTTTGTGTTTTTGTCTTGTCGAGGTTTTTTTTATGTTTATGGGTCTCCTTTCTAGGTATTTTGTATGTCTATGGTTGCCTAGATTGGTTCTCAATTAGAGGCAGCTGTCTATCGTTGTCTCTGATTGGGAACCATATTTAGGCAGCCATATTCTGTGGGTACTTTGTGGGTGATTGTTTCCTGTCTTTGTGTTCTCTGCACCAGATAGGACTGTTTCGGTTTTGCCACGTTTGTTATTTTGTAAAGTCTGTTCAGTTTTTCCCCTATTAAAACATGGACACCTACCACGCTGCGTATTGGTCCGATCCTTGCTACACCTCTTCAGAGGAAGAGGAGGAAATCAGCCGTGACAGTTGTAGGTTTCAGGAGTTTCAGGCTGCTTACCACTCTCTCCTAAAATACATCAGCATTTCTCTGACTACGTTCCTCCATTGAGTCAAAAAAACTTCTGATTCCAGGAGGACCATGAGTAGTTGCTATGAATAAGGTGTCTCATTCATCATTTTCACCTCAAATAGCAGTAGAGGGACTTTTGTCAGAGGTTGCTTGTTGTGAGCGCTGAGGGAACTTTATGCACTTTGTTGCATTCTTCACATATGATTTGGCACAGTATTTGCAAATGTACACAGCTTTTCCTTTACATTAGCTGCAGTGAAATGTCTTCACACATCAGATAGTGCCGGTGGCATTTTCCTGTAAAGATTAGAAAACAAATGGTATTTTTTTAATTATTTTTTAAAATCCATGTACTGATATAGTTAATAGTTAAGGAGTTAGATTAAACAACTCCTTTGTAAGATCAATGTTTTAAAATGTATGGAAACAGGTGAATTAACACTCCTCAGTTAGCAGGCTCAATGAAGCTAAACCCCACATGGTAGCAAAAACTAACTAGCAGAAATTGGAACAAGTTAGAAATGATTTAAAAACACTTTGCTGTAGGCTACTATTTACTAGTAAACATGAAAATAATGTATGCCATATAAAATATATTCACCCCACCCAGTTTCGTAATCAAAACTTACCATAAAGCATGTAGTCCTTGGCTCAGACAGTGTAGTAATGTGGGCTTAATAGCATCTCATCTCATCTCATTGTGCAAGATCTTGAGAATCAGCTGTACATGTGATGGTAGAATGCACTGTGCATGCATAGGGTTACAATTCCATTGAATTGAGGATAGGTTAACTAAAATATGCTACAAGACCGAGAATTGCCTTGTGTGTCCCACAAAAAAAGGTTCCCTGTTACAAGATAACTGTTTAGCTCATAACAATGAAAATGCCCCACATTCCAGGGCTTAACTTCCGATGGAAAATTACAGGAACAATTCCGGGAATTTACTGGAAAGATTCCGACCCTTTGCAACGCTAACTATATTAGGCCCAGCCTTTGGAACTTTGGTTTTCCTAGATATTGCTACTATATTGTGACACTACATCCGATGGATCTGGATACTGCTTTCAAGCACATTTCTGCAGCATTAGTAAATATGTGATCAATACATGTTGATGATTTCATTCTTGTGCTGTTTGTAACTACCCTGGTAGGTTGACTGATAACCTGAACCAGGTTGCAGTTATTAGTTACAGTTTGAAGTTTTTTCTTGAGTGAGCATCTTGATTAACCTGTTGCTTCTACCCTCTACTTTTTTGAACATTCTGTTAAAAATCGCGCAACATTTCAGCGCCCTGCTACTCATGCCAGGAATATAGTATATGCATTTGCTTAGTCTGTGTGGATAGAAAACACTCAGACGTTTATAAAACTGGTTAAATCACTGCTGTGGCTTTACCAGAACGGCATTTACATCGAAAAGCACAGGAAAAACTGATCACTGAAAATGGGAAAATATATCCATGCGCTACTTGAACCCATTGATAAAGGTGAACCACAATTAATTGACTGAGGTTGCAGTACCTACAGCTTCCACACGGTGTCTAGAGTCTTGTCATTTCCCTTCGAGTTTTTCTTGGTCAAACACATGCAGGACACCGTATCTCTTCCGGTCTAGGACCGGATATTTTCGTTGAGTTTCTAGCCGGACATTTTTCCAGACGGACAGCTAATGATCTTTACATCGCCTCCTGATGAATTTTATCGCTTATTAACGTTTACTAATACCTAAAGTTGCATTACAAACGTATTTCGAAGTGTTTTGTGAAAGTTTATCGTCGACTTTTTGAATTTAAAAAAATGACGTTACGTTTTGAAACAAAATAATTAGCATTTCGGCGTTACACAAACCGCACAATAAAATAGAAAACAGTCATTACCTTTCACCATCTTCTTTGTTGGCACTCCTAGATGTCCCATAAACACTATTGGGTCTTTATTTCGATTAAATCGGGCCATATAAAGCCAAGATATCGTTATATGTAGACTGTGTGATAAACGAAAAAAACAGGGATTTCACAACGTAACGTCATTTTTTAAAATTCAAAAAGTAGACGATAAACTCAAAACACTTCGAAATACGTTTGTAATGCTACTTTAGGTATTAGTAAACGTTAATAAGCGATAAAAATCATCCGTAGGCGATGTAGATATCATTAGCTGTCGTCTTGGAAAAAATTTCAGGAGAGAGCTCTTCCGGAATGATCTGGGCGGAGACCGGAGGTAAGCGGTGCCCCTCTTTCGGTTCAACCAAGAATCAAAGATGATTAAATTCACAAGATACTCGACAACATGGGGATGCTGTGGGAGTTGAATGCTCGGTCTTATCTAATTCGGCTCACTGTTAACAATTGCTGGAAGTGGCGCAAGGATATTTATTTCCATTTTCTGTGATCAGGTTTTCCTGCGCTTTCCGATGTAACGCACGTTATGTAATAGCCACAGTCGTGATTTAACCAGTTTTAAAAACGTCCGAGGGTTTCCTATACACACATTCTAACCATATGAACGTACTATATTCCTGGCATGAGTAGCAGGGCGCTGAAATGTTGCGCGATTTTTAACAAAATGTTCAAAAAAGTAGAGGGTCGACTGAAGAGGTTAAGCTACATGTATTAACGTGGGCTATTTTGAGCACTTTTCTTCAGCGATGATTACTTGCTTTCATTGCTTTATTGGGAGGTTTAGCAGCAGTAGAGGTGCTCATGTTATTTATGTTAATGCAGGGTGAGCTGCTCACGGTGGACTTCCTACTAGGGCACACCGGTTTAGTTCTAACAGTATACATCTGGTTCATATGCACATGATTACTGCACACAATAGCTGTAGGATCAGCAGAGGCATTCAGGGCAGTTAAAGGGACATAAATTAGATTGCATATATGTTGTCTACTGATGCCCCTGGTGTAATGTACAATTGCTGAAGCATTATGAAAACTCTCCATCACAACGGTAGGGATTAGCTGAGCTGGGCTTGAGTCATTGATAAGTCATTGTCTCAACACAGCTGTATTATGCTGTGAAAGGATCCAGGAAATGATTTGGGTGGATCACATCCTCCTTGTATAATTAACATGTTTTGTTTCCAAATGTTATCGAAATTGTCAACAAAAGTTACACCCATTGAGCTGCAATAATCACGTAGCCAGTTGTGAAGAGAAAGAATCCTGAGACAGTGTTCAATGCCACGATTCAGAGATGGCAGAGGGCCAGATATGATTGATATTTTGTTAGGGTTTAGAAGAGAGTCAATCAACTCTTTAAAATCCCATTTAAACTGTTCAGAGCTGTCCTTCATAATGTGATTAAAACCCACACGGACTAGGATAGAATGGATTTCAATGTCCTGGTGTAGTACATTCAGGAGCAGCTTAGTAATGTCTTTAAAACACACATGGAGTAGGATAGAATGGATTTCCATGTCCTGGTGTAGTACATTCAGGAGCAGCTTAGAAATGTAATTAAAACACACATGGAATAGGATAGAATCTATGGCCTGATGTAGTACATTCAGGAGCAGCTTAGTAGTGTCTTTAAAACCCACATGGACTAGGATAGAATCAATGTCCTGGTGTAGTACATTCAGGAGCAGCTTAGTAATGTCTTTAAAACCCACATGGACTAGGATACAATCAATGTCCTGGTGTAGTACATTCAGGAGCAGCTTAGTAATGTCATTAAAACCCACATGGACTAGGATAGAATCAATGTCCTGGTGTAGTGCATTCAGGAGCAGTTTAGTAATGTCATTAAAACACACATGGACTAGGATAGAATCAATGTCCTGGTGTAGTACATTCAGGAGCAGCTTAGTAATGTCATTAAAACACACATGGACTAGGATAGAATCAATGTCCTGGTGTAGTACATTCAGGAGCAGCTTAGTAATGTCTTTAAAACACACATGGACTAGGATATGATGGATTTCCATGTTCTGGTGTAGTACATTCGGGAGCAGCTTAGTAATGTCATTAAAACACACAGGGACTAGGATAGAATCAATGTCCTGGTGTAGTGCATTCAGGAGAAGCTTAGTAATGTCATTAAAACCCACATGGACTAGGATAGAATCAATGTCCTGGTGTAGTGCATTCAGGAGCAGCTTAGGAATGTCATTAAAACACACCTGGACTAGGATAGGATCAATGTCTTTGTGTAGTACATTCAGGAGCAGATTAGTAATGTCTTTAAAACCCACATGGACTAGGATATAATCAATGTCCTGGTGTAGTACATTCAGGAGCAGCTTAGTAATTTCATAAAACACACATGGACTAGGATAGAATCAATGTCCTGATGTAGTACATTCAGGAGCAGCTTAGTAATGTCTTTAAAACCCACATGGGCTAGGATAGAATCAATGTCCTGGTGTAGTGCATTCAGGAGCAATTTAGTAATGTCATTAAAACACACATGGACTAGGATAGAATCAATGTCCTGGTGTAGTACATTCGGGAGCAGCTTAGTAATGTCATTTTCTCGAGCTCCGGGACAGGACATTGTTTTTGCACCAGGAACGGTCACATTTCTTACCATGGAGCTGCCCAGATTCACCGCTGGCGAGAAGGATGAGGAAATCCGCCCACTCCCACTTCTCAGGATTCAGAGAACCCTTTATGGATGGGCGAGAGGCAGGATAACTTGATCCCATTGCTCCCGGGGCCTGTGGCCTCCGATAGATGGAGAAGCCCCGCTCCATCCAGAACAGGGACGGAAGGTTGTCAACATCGACTGAGAATTCGTAGTTGTAGGCACTGCGGCTGCAGACACGACTCGTGACATGCGACCATCGTTGATCGTCTTGCTCCTCTTGCTGTGCTCCTTCGACTCCGCTATCAGATGGGGGAGCTCCAGGCAACACCGGCCAGTTGGATAACAACAAACGACAAGGCGGGGATGCATCCAACAAGCGTGAACGTCGTCCAGCAGCCGGTGTAGAACATGTAAACATTCTACTCTGCATTTTCCCCAGTTTCTTACGTAGGCTGGCGATCTGCGTGATCAATGAATCCACCTCAAACCTATAATCCTCGGCAAGTAAACAATTGCCGCATTGGAACTCTGAGGTTGTCCCGTAACAGTGACAGTGATAGATACCACTCCTACCGTGCTGGAAATGTATTTCTCCAGACAAAGAGGACTTCAGTCCAAAACTCATCTGGTACCAACTTCATTAGCCTTATGGCTAGCAGCTTAGCGTCAATGTCAAGCAGGCTTCAACCTGTTTGTTAAGTGGGATTCCGGGACAAGAAATAGCTGTCCTTGCTGTTCAAAGCTTATAGCTATTCTCTGCCCTGAAGCTCTCTAACCTGCTAATTAGAATATACCTATTGTCCATCCTGAAGTTCTCTAACCTGCTAATTAGAATATACCTAATGTCCATCCTGAAGTTCTCTAACCTGCTAATTAGAATATACCTATTGTCCATCCTCAAGTTCTCAAACCTGCTAATTAGAATATACCTATTATCCATCCTGAAGTTCTCTAACCTGCTAATTAGAGCTATTGTCTGTCCTGAAGTTCTCTAACCTGCTAATTAGAATATACCTATTGTCCATCCTGAAGTTCCCTAACCTGCTGATTAGAATATACCTATTGTCCATCCTGAAGTTCTCTAACCTGCTAATTAGAATATACCTATTGTCTGTCCTGAAGTTCTCTAACCTGCTGATTAGAGCTATTGTCTGTCCTGAAGCTCTCTAACCTCCTTTAGACTGTGTGTGTGTGTGTGTGTGTGTGTGTGTGTGTGTGTGTGTGTGTGTGTGTGTGTGTGTGTGTGTGTGTGTGTGTGTGTGTGTGTGTGTGTGTGTGTGTGTGTGTGTGTGTGTGTGTGTGTGTGTGTGTGTGTGTGTGTGTGTGTGTGTGTGTGTATATGCAGTGTGTATAAGTGTATACGTGTGTGTGTGTGTGTATGCAGTGTGTATAAGTGTGTATAATACGTGTGTGTGTGGATATGCAGTGTGTATGCAGTGTGTATAAGTGTGTATAATACGTGTGTGTGTGGATATGCAGTGTGTATGCAGTGTGTATAAGTGTGTATAATACGTGTGTGTGTGGATATGCAGTGTGTATGCAGTGTGTATAAGTGTGTATAATACGTGTGTGTGTGGATATGCAGTGTGTATGCAGTGTGTATAAGTGTGTATAATACGTGTGTGTGTGTGTATGCAGTGTGTATAAGTGTGTATAATACGTGTGTGTGGATATGCAGTAAACTCAGCCAAATACATTTAAACTCAGTTTTTCACAATTCCTGACATTTAATCCTAGTAAAAATTCCCTGTCTTAGGTCAGTTAGGATCACCACTTTATTTTAAGAATGTGAAATGTCAGAATAATAGTAGAGAGAATGATTTATTTCAGATTTTATTTCTTTCATCACATTCCCAGTGGGTTAGAAGTTTACATACACTTTATAAGCACAGTGGGGAGAACAAGTATTTGATACACTGCCAATTTTCCAGGTTTTTCTACTTACAAAGCATGTAGAGGTCTGTAATCTTTATCATAGGTACACTTCAACTGCGAGAGATGGAATCTAAAACAAAAATCCATTGCATTTTATTGCATGACGTAAGTATTTGATCACCTACCCAACCAGTAAGAATTCCGGCTCTCACAGACCTGTTAGTTTTTCTTTAAGAAGCCCCCCTATTCTCCACTCATTACCTGTATTAATTGCACCTGTTTGAACTTGTTTCCTGTATAAAAGACACCTGTCCACACACTCAATCAAACAGACTCCAACCTCTCCACAATGGCCAAGACCAGAGAGCTGTGTAAGGACATCAGGGATAAATTGTAGACCGGCACAAGGCTGGGATGGGTTACAGCACAATAGGCAAGAGGCTTGGTGAGAAGGCAACAACTGTTGGTGCAATTATTAGAAAATGGATGAAGTTCAAGATGACGGTCAATCACCCTCGGTCTGTGGCTCCATGCAAGATCTCACCTCGAGGGGCATCAATGATCATGCGGAAGGTGAGGGATCAGCCCAGAACTACATGGCAGGTTCTGGTCAATGACCTGAAGAGAGCTGGGACCACAGTCTCAAAGAAAACCATTCGTAACACACTACGCCATCGTGGATTAAGCGCATATCCAGGCCCGTCTGAAGTTTGCCAATGACCATCTGGATGATCCAGAGAAGGAATGGGAGAAGGTCATGTGGTCTAATGAGACAAAAATAGAGCTTTTTTGGTCTAAACTCCACTCGCCGTGTTTGGAGGAAGAAGAAGGATGAATACAACCCCACGAACACCATCCCAACCGTGAAGCATGGAGGTGGAAACATCATTCTTTTGGCATGCTTTTCTGCAAAGGGGACAGGACGACTGCACCGTATTGAGGGGAGGATGGATGGGGCCATGTATCGTGAGATCTTGGCCAACAACCTCCTTCTTTCAGTAAGAGCATTGAAGATGAGTCGTGGCTGGGTCTTCCAGCATGGCAACGACCCGAAACACACAGCCAGAGCAATTAAGGAGTGGCTCTGTAAGAAGCATTTCAAGGTCGTGGAGTGGCCTAGCCAGTCTCCAGACCTGAACCCAATAGAACATCTTTGGAGGGAGCTGAAAGTTTGTATTGCCCAGCGACAGCCCCGAAACCTGAAGGATCTGGAGAAGGTCTGCATGGAGGAGTGGGCCAAAATCCCTGCTGCAGTGTGTGCAAACCTGGTCAAGAACTACAGGAAACGTATGATCTCTGTAATTGCAAACAAAGGTTTCTGTACCAAATATTAAGCTCTGCTTTTCTGATGTATCAAATACTTATGTCATGCAATAAAATGCTAATTAATTACTTAAAAATCATACAATGTGATTTTCTGGATTTTTGTTTTAGATTCTGTCTCTTACAGTTGAAGTGTACCTATGATAAAAATGACAGACCTCTACATGCTTTGTAAGTAGGAAAACCTGCTAAATCGGGCAATGTATCAAATACTCCCCACTGTATTTGGTAGCATGGCCTTTAAATTGTTTAACTTGGGTCAAACACGTGGGTAGCCTTCCACAAGCTTCCCACAATAAGTGGGGTGAATTTTGGCCCATTCTTCCTGAAAGAGCTGGTATAAACTGAGTCAGGTTTGTAGGCATACTTGCTCGCACACGCTTTTTCAGTTCTGCCCACACATTTTCTATAGGGTTGAGGTCAGGGCTTTGCGATGGCCACTCCAATACCTTGACTTAAGCCCTTTTGCCACAAATTTGGAAGTATGCTTGGGGTCATTGTGCATTTGGAAGAACCATTTACGATCAAGCTTTAACTACCTGACTGATGTCTTGAGATGTTGCTTCCATATGTCTACCTAATTTTACCTCCTCATGATGAAATCTATTTTGTGAAGTGGACGAGTTCCTCCTGCAGCAAAGCACTCCCACAACATGATGGTGTTCTTCGGCTTGCAAGCCTCCCCCTTATTCCTCCAAACATAACGACGGTCATTATGGCCAAACAGTTCTATTTTTGCTTCATCAGACCAGAGGACATTTCTCCAAAAAGTACAATCTTTATCCCCATGTGCAGTTTCAAACCTTAGTCTGGCTTTTTTATAGCGGTTTTGGAGCAGTGGCTTCTTCCTTGCTAAGCGGCCTTTCAGGTTATGTCGATATAGGACTCATTTTACTGTGGATATAGATACTTTTGTACCTGTTTCCTCCAGCATCTTCACAAGGTCTTTTGCTGTTGTTCTGGGATTGATTTGCACTTTTCACACCAAAGTACGTTCCTCTCTAGGAGACAGAACACGTCTCCTTCCTGAGCGGTATGACGGCTGCGTGGTCCCATGGTGTTTATACTTGCATACAATTGTTTGTACAGATGAACGTGGTACCTTCATGCGTTTGGAAATTATTCCGAAGGATGAACCAGACTTGTGGATGTCTACAATTCTTTTTCTGAGGTCTTGGCTGATTTCTTTAGATTTTCTCATGATGTCAAGCAAAGAGGCACTGAGTTTGAAGGTAGGCCTTGAAATACATCCACAGGTACACCTCCAATTGACTCAAATTATGTCAATTAGCCTATCAGAAGCTTCTAAAGCCATGACATAATTTTCTGGAATATTCCAAGCTGTTTAAAGGAACAGTCAACTTAGTGTATGTAAACTTCTGACCCACTGGAATTGTGATAGAGTGAATTATAAGTGAAATAATCTGTCTGTAAACAATTGTTGGAAAAATTACTTCTGTCATTCACAAAGTAGATGTCCTAGCCGACTTGGCAAAACAATAGTTTGTTAACAAGAAATTTGTGGAGTGGTTGAAAAACGAGTTATCATGACTCCAACCTAAGTGTATGTAAACTTCCGACTTCAACTGTATATTAAGAGTGCGTAATTGTGTCATATCACAGTAAGCGGCTGGTGGTGGTGGTACCCAATGAGACGTCCTTCCAAGGGCGGCGTGCATACACCAGCGAGGATGAGGCATGGCGGTCCTACTTGGAGAACCCTCTGACTGCAGCCACTAAGGCCATGATGAGCATCAATGGAGACGAGGACTCTGCTGCAGCCCTGGGACTGCTCTACGACTATTACAAGGTGAGAAAGTTACAAAGTTCACTATTACTACTACCACTACTATCACTATCACTACTATCACTAATACTACAACTACTATTCCTAATACTACTATCTCTACTACTACTACTACTACTACCAATATCACTACTATCACTAATACTACTACTACTATCACTAATACTATGACTACTACTACTACTACTATCACTACCACTACTATCACTACTACTACTACTATTACTACTATCACTGCTGCTACTACTACTATCACTATCACTACTACTACTACTATCACTACTACTACTTCTACTACTACTACTACTACTACTACTACTATCACTACAACTACTACTACTATCACTACTACTACTTTTATCACTATCACTACTACTACTATTAATACTACTGTCACTACTACTATCAGTATTACTACTATCACTACTACTACTACTACTATCACTACTACTACTATCACTACTACTACTATCACTACTACTACTACTACTATCACTAGTACTACTATCACTACTACTGTCACTACTACTATCACTATCGCTAGTACTATCGCTAGTACTACTATCACTACTACTACTATCACTAGTACTACTATTAATACTACTGTCACTACTACTATCACTACTACTACTACTACTATCACTAGTACTACTATTAATACTACTGTCACTACTACTATCACTACTACTACTACTACTATCACTACTACTACTATTAATACTACTGTCACTACTACTATCACTACTACTACTATCACTAGAATGACTACTAATATCACTACTACTATCACTACTACTGTCACTACTACTATCACTACTACTATCACTAGAATGACTACTAATATCACTACTAATATCACTACTACTAGTAATACTACTGTCACTACTACTATCACTATCGCTAGTACTACTATCACTACTACTACTATCACTAGTACTACTATTAATACTACTGTCACTACTAATATCACTACTACTATCACTGCTACTACAACTACTACTATCACTATCACTACTACAACTACTATCACTACTACTACTACTATCACTACTACCACTACTACTACTGCTATCACTACTACTACTACTACTACTACTACTACTACTATCACTATCACTACTACTATCATTACTACTACCATCACTAGTACTACTTCTACTATCACTACCACTACTACTACTATCACTAGTACTACTACTACTATCACTACTACTACTACTACTATCACTACTACTATCACTACTACTATCACTACTACTACTATCACTAGAATGACTACTAATATCACTACTACTATCACTGCTATTACTACTACTACTATCACTAGTACTACTACTACAATCACTAGTACTACTACTATCACAAGTACTACTACTATTATCACAAGTACTACTACTGTCACTACTACTATCACTACTACTACGACAACTACTATCACTACTGCCACTACTACTACTACTACTACTATGACTACTACTACTACTATCACTATCACTACTACTACTACTACTATCACTATCACTACTACTACTATCACTACTACAACTACTACTATCACTATCACTACTACTACTACTATCACTATCACTACTACTACTATCACTACTACAACTACTACTATCACTATCACTACTACTACTACTATCACTATCACTACTACTACTATCACTACTACAACTACTACTATCACTATCACTACTACTACTACTATCACTATCACTACTACTACTATCACTACTACAACTACTACTATCACTATCACTACTACAACTACTATCACTAATACTACTACTATCACTACTACCACTACTACTACTGATATCACTACTACCACTACTACTACCACTACTACTACTACTACTATCACTATCACTACTACTACTACTATCACTATCACTACTACTACTATCACTACTACAACTACTACTATCACTATCACTACTACTACTACTACTATCACTATCACTACTACTACTATCACTACTACAACTACTACTATCACTATCACTACTACTACTACTATCACTATCACTACTACTACTATCACTACTACAACTACTACTATCACTATCACTACTACAACTACTATCACTAATACTACTACTATCACTACTACCACTACTACTACTGATATCACCACTACCACTACTACTACTACTACTACTACTACTACTACTATCACTATCACTACTACTACTACTACTACTATCACTACTACTACTATCATTACTACCACCATCACTAGTACTACTTCTACTATCACTATCACTAGTACTACTACTACTATCACTACTACTACTACTACTATCACTACTACTATCACTACTACTATCACTACTACTACTACTACTATCACTACTACTATCACTACTACTACTACTACTACTATCACTACTACTATCATTATCACTAGTACTACTACTATCACTACTACTATCACTACTACTACTACTACTATCACTACTACTACTATCACTACTACTATCATTATCACTAGTACTACTACTATCACTACTACTACTACTACTATCACTACTACTATCACTACTACTACTATCACTACTACTATCATTATCACTAGTACTACTACTATCACTACTACTACTACGATCACTACTACTATCACTACTACTACTATCACTACTACTACCACTACTACTATCACTACTACTATCACTACTACTACTATCACTACTACTACTATCACTACTACTATCACTACTACTACTATCACTACTACTATCACTACTACTACTATCACTACTACTACTATCACTACTACTACTATCACTACTACTATCACTACTGCTACTATCACTACTACTATCATTATCACTAGTACTACTACTATCACTACTACTATCATTATCACTAGTACTACTACCAGCACTATCACTACTACTACTATCACTACTACTACTATCACTACTACTACTATCACTACTACTATCACTACTACTACCACTACTACTACTGATATCACTACTACCACTACTACTACTACTACTACTATCACTATCACTACTACTACTACTATCACTATCACTACTACTACTATCACTACTACAACTACTACTATCACTATCACTACTACTACTACTATCACTATCACTACTACTACTATCACTACTACAACTACTACTATCACTATCACTACTACTACTACTATCACTATCACTACTACTACTATCACTACTACAACTACTACTATCACTATCACTACTACTACTACTATCACTATCACTACTACTACTATCACTACTACAACTACTACTATCACTATCACTACTACAACTACTATCACTAATACTACTACTATCACTACTACCACTACTACTACTGATATCACTACTACCACTACTACTACCACTACTACTACTACTACTACTATCACTATCACTACTACTATCACTATCACTACTACTACTATCACTACTACAACTACTACTATCACTATCACTACTACTACTACTATCACTATCACTACTACTACTATCACTACTACAACTACTACTATCACTATCACTACTACTACTACTATCACTATCACTACTACTACTATCACTACTACAACTACTACTATCACTATCACTACTACAACTACTATCACTAATACTACTACTATCACTACTACCACTACTACTACTGATATCACTACTACCACTACTACTACTACTACTACTACTACTACTACTATCACTATCACTACTACTACTACTACTATCACTACTACTACTATCATTACTACCACCATCACTAGTACTACTTCTACTATCACTATCACTAGTACTACTACTACTATCACTACTACTACTACTACTATCACTACTACTATCACTACTACTATCACTACTACTACTACTACTATCACTACTACTATCACTACTACTACTACTACTATCACTACTACTATCATTATCACTAGTACTACTACTATCACTACTACTATCACTACTACTACTACTACTACTATCACTACTACTACTATCACTACTACTATCATTATCACTAGTACTACTACTATCACTACTACTACTACTACTATCACTACTACTATCACTACTACTATCACTACTACTACTATCACTACTACTATCATTATCACTAGTACTACTACTATCACTACTACTACGATCACTACTACTATCACTACTACTACTATCACTACTACTACCACTACTACTATCACTACTACTATCACTACTACTACTATCACTACTACTACTATCACTACTACTATCACTACTACTACTATCACTACTACTACTATCACTACTACTATCACTACTACTACTATCACTACTACTACTATCACTACTATCATTATCACTAGTACTACTACTATCACTACTACTATCATTATCACTAGTACTACTACCAGCACTATCACTACTACTACTATCACTACTACTACTATCACTACTACTACTATCACTACTACTATCACTACTACTACCACTACTACTACTGATATCACTACTACCACTACTACTACTACTACTACTATCACTATCACTACTACTACTACTATCACTATCACTACTACTACTATCACTACTACAACTACTACTATCACTATCACTACTACTACTACTATCACTATCACTACTACTACTATCACTACTACAACTACTACTATCACTATCACTACTACTACTACTATCACTATCACTACTACTACTATCACTACTACAACTACTACTATCACTATCACTACTACAACTACTATCACTAATACTACTACTATCACTACTACCACTACTACTACTGATATAACTACTACCACTACTACTACTACTACTACTACTACTACTATCACTATCACTACTACTACTACTACTACTATCACTACTACTACTATCATTACTACTACCATCACTAGTACTACTTCTACTATCACTACCACTACTACTACTATCACTAGTACTACTACTACTATCACTACTACTACTACTACTATCACTACTACTATCACTACTACTATCACTACTACTACTACTACTATCACTACTACTATCACTACTACTACTACTACTACTACTATCACTACTACTATAATTATCACTAGTACTACTACTATCACTACTACTATCACTACTACTACTACTACTATCACTACTACTACTATCACTACTACTATCATTATCACTAGTACTACTACTATCACTACTACTACTACTATCACTACTACTATCACTACTACTACTATCACTACTACTATCATTATCACTAGTACTACTACTATCACTACTACTACGATCACTACTACTATCACTACTACTACTATCACTACTACTACCACTACTACTATCACTACTACTATCACTACTACTACTATCACTACTACTACTATCACTACTACTATCACTACTACTACTATCACTACTACTATCACTACTACTATCACTACTACTACTATCACTACTACTACTATCACTACTACTATCACTACTACTACTATCACTACTACTACTATCACTACTACTATCATTATCACTAGTACTACTACTATCACTACTACTATCATTATCACTAGTACTACTACCAGCACTATCACTACTACTACTATCACTACTACTACTATCACTACTACTATCACTACTACTACTATCACTACTACTATCACTACTACTACTATCACTACTACTACTATCACTACTACTATCACTACTACTACTATCACTACTACTATCACTACTACTATCACTACTACTACTATCACTACTACTACTATCACTACTACTACTATCACTACTACTACTATCACTACTACTATCACTACTACTACTATCACTACTACTATCACTACTACTACTATCACTACTACTACTATCACTACTACTATCACTACTACTATCACTACTACTACTATCACTACTACTACTATCACTACTACTACTACTACTACTATCACTACTATCACTACTACTACTATCACTACTACTACTATCACTACTACTACTATCACTACTACTATCACTACTACTACTATCACTACTACTACTATCACTACTACTACTATCACTACTACTATCACTACTACTACTATCACTACTACTATCACTACTACTACTATCACTACTACTACTATCACTACTACTATCACTACTACTACTACTACTATCACTACTACTATCACTACTACTACTATCACTACTACTATCACTACTACTACTATCACTACTACTATCACTACTACTATCACTACTACTACTATCACTACTACTATCACTACTACTACTATCACTACTACTATCACTACTACTACTATCACTACTACTACTACTATCACTACTACTACTAGTAGTAGTACTAGTGATAGTACTATCACTACTACTACTATCACTACTACTACTATCACTACTACTATCACTACTACTATCATTATCATGAGTACTACTACTACTATCACTACTACTATCACTACTACTATCACTACTACTATCATTATCACTAGTACTACTATCACTACTACTATCACTAATACTACTATCACTACTACTATCACTACTACTACTACTACTATCACTACTACTATCACTACTACCACTACTACTACTATCACTACTACTATCACTACTACTACTATCACTACTACTACTACTACTACTATCACTACTACTACTATCACTACTACTACTATCACTACTACTATCACTACTACTACTATCATTACTACTACTATCACTACTACTATCACTAC
>NC_088402.1:879596-887096 GCF_034236695.1 Oncorhynchus nerka
GGATTAGGACCTGCGCCGCTTCCTGTGTGAGGCAGGGTCGTACTCTGCGGATGTTGTAGAGCATGAACCTACAGGAACGGGCCACCGCCTTGATGTTATTTGAGAACGACAGGGTGTTGTCCAGGATCACGCCAAGGTTCTTAGCGCTCTGGGAGGAGGACACAATGGAGTTGTCAACCGTGATGGCGAGATCATGGAACGGGCAGTCCTTCCCGGGAGGAAGAGCAGCTCCGTCTTGCCGAGGTTCAGCTTGAGGTGGTGATCCGTCATCCACACTGATATGTCTGCCAGACATGCAGAGATGCGATTCGCCACCTGGTCATCAGAAGGGGGAAAGGAGAAGATTAATTGTGTGTCGTCTGCATAGCAATGATAGGAGAGACCATGTGAGGTTATGACAGAGCCAAGTGACTTGGTGTATAGCGAGAATAGGAGAGGGCCTAGAACAGAGCCCTGGGGACACCAGTGGTGAGAGCACGTGGTGAGGAGACGGATTCTCGCCACGCCACCTGGTAGGAGCGACCTGTCAGGTAGGACGCAATCCAAGCGTGGGCCGCGCCGGAGATGCCCAACTCGGAGAGGGTGGAGAGGAGGATCTGATGGTTCACAGTATCGAAGGCAGCCGATAGGTCTAGAAGGATGAGAGCAGAGGAGAGAGAGTTAGCTTTAGCAGTGCGGAGCGCCTCCGTGATACAGAGAAGAGCAGTCTCAGTTGAATGACTAGTCTTGAGACCTGACTGATTTGGATCAAGAAGGTCATTCTGAGAGAGATAGCGGGAGAGCTGGCCAAGGACGGCACGTTCAAGAGTTTTGGAGAGAAAAGAAAGAAGGGATACTGGTCTGTAGTTGTTGACATCGGAGGGATCGAGTGTAGGTTTTTTCAGAAGGGGGTGCAACTCTCGCTCTCTTGAAGACGGAAGGGACGTAGCCAGCGGTCAGGGATGAGTTGATGAGCGAGGTGAGGTAAGGGAGAAGGTCTCCGGAAATGGTCTGGAGAAGAGAGGAGGGGATAGGGTCAAGCGGGCAGGTTGTTGGGCGGCCGGCCGTCACAAGACGCGAGATTTCATCTGGAGAGAGAGGGGAGAATGAGGTCAGAGCACAGGGTAGGGCAGTGTGAGCAGAACCAGCGGTGTCGTTTGACTTAGCAAACGAGAATCGGATGTCGTCGACCTGCTTTTCAAAATGGTTGACGAAGTCATCTGCAGAGAGGGAGGAGGGGGGGGAGGAGGATTCAGGAGGGAGGAGAAGGTGGCAAAGAGCTTCCTAGGGTTAGAGGCAGATGCTTGGAATTTAGAGTGGTAGAAAGTGGCTTTAGCAGCAGAGACAGAAGAGGAAAATGTAGAGAGGAGGGAGTGAAAGGATGCCAGGTCCGCAGGGAGGCGAGTTTTCCTCCATTTCCGCTCGGCTGCCCGGAGCCCTGTTCTGTGAGCTCGCAATGAGTCGTCGAGCCACGGAGCGGGAGGGGAGGACCGAGCCGGCCTGGAGGATAGGGGACATAGAGAGTCAAAGGATGCAGAAAGGGAGGAGAGGAGGGTTGAGGAGGCAGAATCAGGAGATAGGTTGGAGAAGGTTTGAGCAGAGGGAAGAGATGATAGGATGGAAGAGGAGAGAGTAGCGGGGGAGAGAGAGCGAAGGTTGGGACGGCGCGATACCATCCGAGTAGGGGCAGTGTGGGAAGTGTTGGATGAGAGCGAGAGGGAAAAGGATACAAGGTAGTGGTCGGAGACTTGGAGGGGAGTTGCAGTGAGGTTAGTGGAAGAACAGCATCTAGTAAAGATGAGGTCGAGCGTATTGCCTGCCTTGTGAGTAGGGGGAAGGTGAGAGGGTGAGGTCAAAAGAGGAGAGGAGTGGAAAGAAGGAGGCAGAGAGGAATGAGTCAAAGGTAGACGTGGGGAGGTTAAAGTCGCCCAGAACTGTGAGAGGTGAGCCGTCCTCAGGAAAGGAGCTTATCAAGGCATCAAGCTCATTGATGAACTCTCCGAGGGAACCTGGAGGGCGATAAATGATAAGGATGTTAAGCTTGAAAGGGCTGGTAACTGTGACAGCATGGAATTCAAAGGAGGCGATAGACAGATGGGTAAGGGGAGAAAGAGAGAATGACCACTTGGGAGAGATGAGGATCCCGGTGCCACCACCCCGCTGACCAGAAGCTCTCGGGTGTGCGAGAACACGTGGGCGGACGAAGAGAGAGCAGTAGGAGTAGCAGTGTTATCTGTGGTGATCCATGTTTCCGTCAGTGCCAAGAAGTCGAGGGACTGGAGGGAGGCATAGGCTGAGATGAACTCTGCCTTGTTGGCCGCAGATCGGCAGTTCCAGAGGCTACCGGAGACCTGGAACTCCACGTGGGTCGTGCGCGCTGGGACCACCAGATTAGGGTGGCCGCGGCCACGCGGTGTGGAGCGTTTGTATGGTCTGTGCAGAGAGGAGAGAACAGGGATAGACAGACACATAGTTGACAGGCTACAGAAGAGGCTACGCTAATGCAAAGGAGATTGGAATGACAAGTGGACTACACGTCTCGAATGTTCAGAAAGTTAAGCTTACGTAGCAAGAATCTTATTGACTAAAATGATTAAAATGATACAGTACTGCTGAAGTAGGCTAGCTGGCAGTGGCTGCGTTGTTGACTTTGTAGGCTAGCTGGCAGTGGCTGCGTTGTTGGCACTACACTAATCAAGTCGTTCCGTTGAGTGTGATAGTTTCAACAGTGCTGCTATTCGGGGCTAGCTGGCTGCTAGCAGTGTTGATTACGTTACGTTGCGTTAAAAGAACGACAATAGCTGGCTAGCTAACCTAGAAAATCGCTCTAGACTACACAATTATCTTTGATACAAAGACGGCTATGTAGCTAGCTATGTAGCTAGCTACGATCAAACAAATCAAACCGTTGTACTGTAATGAAATGAAATGAAAATGTGATACTACCTGTGGAGCGAATGCGACCGGGTTGTTGAGTGAGGAAGTTCTATTCAGTAGACGTTGGCTAGCTGTTGGCTAGCTAGCAGTGTCTCCTACGTTAAGGACGACAAATAGCTGGCTAGCTAACCTCGGTAAATTAAGATAATCACTCTAAGACTACACACTCTAAACTACACAATTATCTTGGATACGAAGACAGCAAAGACAACTATGTAGCTAGCTAACACTACACTAATCAAGTCGTTCAGTTGAGTGTAATAGTTTTTTACAGTGCTGGTATTCGGAAGACGGTGGACGTTTGCTATCTGCTGGGCAGTGTAGACTACGTTAGGACGACGAAATACGATAATTACACAATTATCTTTGATACAAAGACGGCTATGTAGCTAGCTAAGAAGAAATTGCTAAGATTAGACAAATCAAACCGTTGTACTATAATGAAATGTAATGAAATGTAATGAAAAGTTATACTACCTGCAGACCGAAGCGCTCGGATGCGACCGCTCGCTCCAACCCGGAAGTAGTGGTAGTACTGCTGCTACTACTACTACTACTACTACTGCTGCTACTTCTGCTACTACTACTACTGCTGCTACTTCTGCTACTACTACTGCTTCTACTAATGCTACTACTACTACTGCTACTACTGCTACTGCTGCTGCTACTACTACTGCTACTACTGCTACTGCTACTACTGCTACTACTGCTACTGCTACTACTACTGCGACTACTACTATTACTACCACTACTGCTACTGCTACTACTACTGCTACTACTACTACTACTGCTACTACTGCTACTACTACTGCTACTGCTACTACTACTGCTACTACTACTACTGCTACTACTGCTACTGCTACTACTACTGCTACTGCTACTACTGCTACTACTGCTACTGCTACTACTACTGCGACTACTACTACTACTGCTACTACTGCTACTGCTACTACTACTGCTACTACTACTACTACTGCTACTACTGCTACTACTACTGCGGCTACTACTACTACATTTACATTTACATTTAAGTCATTTAGCAGACGCTCTTATCCAGAGCGACTTACAAATTGGTGCATTCACCTTATGACCTCCAGTGGAACAGTAGTGCATCTAAATCTTTTCAGGGGAGGGGGTGAGAGGGATTACTTTATCCTATCCTAGGTATTCCTTAAAGAGGTGGGGTTTCAGGTGTCTCCGGAAGGTGGTGATTGACTCCGCTGTCCTGGCGTCGTGAGGGAGTTTGTTCCACCATTGGGGGGCCAGAGCAGCGAACAGTTTTGACTGGGCTGAGCGGGAACTGTACTTCCTCAGTGGTAGGGAGGCGAGCAGGCCAGAGGTGGATGAACGCAGTGCCCTTGTTTGGGTGTAGGGCCTGATCAGAGCCTGGAGGTACTGAGGTGCCGTTCCCCTCACAGCTCCGTAGGCAAGCACCATGGTCTTGTAGCGGATGCGAGCTTCAACTGGAAGCCAGTGGAGGGAGCGGAGGGGGGGGGTGACGTGAGAGAACTTGGGAAGGTTGAACACCAGACGGGCTGCGGCGTTCTGGATGAGTTGTAGGGGTTTAATGGCACAGGCAGGGAGCCCAGCCAACAGCGAGTTGCAGTAATCCAGACGGGAGATGACAAGTGCCTGGATTAGGACCTGCGCCGCTTCCTGTGTGAGGCAGGGTCGTACTCTGCGGATGTTGTAGAGCATGAACCTACAGGAACGGGCCACCGCCTTGATGTTAGTTGAGAACGACAGGGTGTTGTCCAGGATCACGCCAAGGTTCTTAGCGCTCTGGGAGGAGGACACAATGGAGTTGTCAACCGTGATGGCGAGATCATGGAACGGGCAGTCCTTCACCGGGAGGAAGAGCAGCTCCGTCTTGCCGAGGTTCAGCTTGAGGTGGTGATCCGTCATCCACACGGATATGTCTGCCAGACATGCAGAGATGCGATTCGCCACCTGGTCATCAGAAGGGGAAAGGAGAAGATTAATTGTGTGTCGTCTGCATAGCAATGATAGGAGAGACCATGTGAGGTTATGACAGAGCCAAGTGACTTGGTGTATAGCGAGAATAGGAGAGGGCCTAGAACAGAGCCCTGGGGGACACCAGTGGTGAGAGCACGTGGTGTGGAGACGGATTCTCGCCACCTGTCAGGTAGGACGCAATCCAAGCGTGGGCCGCGCCGGAGATGCCCAACTCGGAGAGGGTGGAGAGGAGGATCTGATGGTTCACAGTATCGAAGGCAGCCGATAGGTCTAGAAGGATGAGAGCAGAGGAGAGAGAGTTAGCTTTAGCAGTGCGGAGCGCCTCCGTGATACAGAGAAGAGCAGTCTCAGTTGAATGACTAGTCTTGAAACCTGACTGATTTGGATCAAGAAGGTCATTCTGAGAGAGATAGCGGGAGAGCTGGCCAAGGACGGCACGTTCAAGAGTTTTGGAGAGAAAAGAAAGAAGGGATACTGGTCTGTAGTTGTTGACATCGGAGGGATCGAGTGTAGGTTTTTTCAGAAGGGGTGCAACTCTCGCTCTCTTGAAGACGGAAGGGACGTAGCCAGCGGTCAGGGATGAGTTGATGAGCGAGGTGAGGTAAGGGAGGAGGTCTCCGGAAATGGTCTGGAGAAGAGAGGAGGGGATAGGGTCAAGCGGGCAGGTTGTAGGGCGGCCGGCCGTCACAAGACGCGAGATTTCATCTGGAGAGAGAGGGGAGAAAGAGGTCAGAGCACAGGGTAGGGCAGTGTGAGCAGAACCAGCGGTGTCGTTTGACTTAGCAAACGAGGATCGGATGTCGTCGACCTTCTTTTCAAAATGGTTGACGAAGTCATCTGCAGAGAGGGAGGAGGGGGGAGGGGGAGGAGGATTCAGGAGGGAGGAGAAGGTTGCAAAGAGCTTCCTAGGGTTAGAGGCAGATGCTTGGAATTTAGAGTGGTAGAAAGTGGCTTTAGCAGCAGAGAGAGAAGAGGAAAATGTAGAGAGGAGGGAGTGAAAGGATGTCAGGTCCGCAGGGAGGCGAGTTTTCCTCCATTTCCGCTCGGCTGCCCGGAGCCCTGTTCTGTGAGCTCGCAATGAGTCGTCGAGCCACGGAGCGGGAGGGAGGACCGAGCCGGCCTGGAGGATAGGGGACATAGAGAGTCAAAGGATGCAGAAAGGGAGGAGAGGAGGGTTGAGGAGGCAGAATCAGGAGATAGGTTGGAGAAGGCTTGAGCAGAGGGAAGAGATGATAGGATGGAAGAGGAGAGAGTAGCGGGGAGAGAGAGAGCGAAGGTTGGGACGGCGCGATACCATCCGAGTAGGGGGCAGTGTGGGAAGTGTTGGATGAGAGCGAGAGGGAAAAGGATACAAGGTAGTGGTCGGAGACTTGGAGGGGAGTTGCAACGAGGTTAGTGGAAGAACAGCATCTAGTAAAGATGAGGTCGAGCGTATTTCCTGCCTTGTGAGTAGGGGGGAAGGTGAGAGGGTGAGGTCAAAAGAGGAGAGGAGTGGAAAGAAGGAGGCAGAGAGGAATGAGTCAAAGGTAGGCGTGGGGAGGTTAAAGTCGCCCAGAACTGTGAGAGGTGAGCCGTCCTCAGGAAAGGAGCTTATCAAGGCATCAAGCTCATTGATGAACTCTCCGAGGGAACCTGGAGGGCGATAAATGATAAGGATGTTAAGCTTGAAAGGGCTGGTAACTGTGACAGCATGGAATTCAAAGGAGGCGATAGACAGATGGGTAAGGGGAGAAAGAGAGAATGACCACTTGGGAGAGATGAGGATCCCGGTGCCACCACCCCGCTGACCAGAAGCTCTCGGGGTGTGCGAGAACACGTGGGCAGACGAAGAGAGAGCAGTAGAGTAGCAGTGTTGTCTGTGGTGATCCATGTTTCCGTCAGTGCCAAGAAGTCGAGGGACTGGAGGGAGACATAGGCGGAGATGAACTCTGCCTTGTTGGCCGCAGATCGGCAGTTCCAGAGGCTACCGAGACCTGGAACTCCACGTGGGTCGTGCGCTGGGACCACCAGATTAGGTGGCCGCGGCCACGCGGTGTGGAGCGTTTGTATGGTCTGTGCAGAGAGGAGAGAACAGGGATAGACAGACACATAGTTGACAGGCTACACAAGAGGCTACGCTAATGCAAAGGAGATTGGAATGACAAGTGGACTACACGTCACGAGTGTTCAGAGAGTTAAGCTTACGTAGCAAGAATCTTATTGACTAAAATGATTAAATGATACAGTACTGCTGAAGTAGGCTAGCTGGCAGAGGCTGCGTTGTTGACTAAGTAGGCTAGTTGGCATTGGCTGGGTTGTTGACACTACACTAATCAAGTCGTTCCGTTGAGTGTAATAGTTTCTACTGTGCTGCTATTCGGGGCTAGCTGGCTAGCTAGCAGTGTTGATTACGTTACGCTTGCTTAAAAGAACGACAATAGCTGGCTGGCTAACCTAGGAAATCGCTCTAGACTACACAATTATCTTTGATACAAAGACGGCTATGTAGCTAGCTATGTAGCTAGCTACGATCAAACAAATCAAAACCGTTGTACTGTAATGAAATGAAATGAAAAATGTGATACTACCTGTGGAGCGAAGCGAAATGCGACCGGATTGTTGAGTGCA
>NC_088402.1:892096-1089596 GCF_034236695.1 Oncorhynchus nerka
AACCACACAACAAAACAATAAACGAAATGTGACGCCAACGGCGTGCTAACAGGTAACTACACATAAACAATATATCCCACAAATACAAGTGAGAAAAATGATAGTTAAATATGATCCCCAATTAGAGACAACGATTACCGGCTGCCTCTAATTGGGAATCATACAAATCACCAACATAGAAATACTAAACTAGAACCCCACATAGAAAATATAAACTAGAATTCCCCCCAGTCACGCCCTGACCTACTATACCATAGAGAAACAAAGGCTCTCTATGGTCAGGGCGTGACAGATTTATTGAATTCTCCATGTGGTCTATATTAAGGCCACTTCATTTCATTTAACAGCCTTTTAAAATTAAATAAATATCAAAAAGGACACAAAATGCACTCTTTGGTGGAATGACCCATGTAATATGTTTCCACCAGTTCAGTAGGTTCCACCTAAATGCTGTTCTTCTCTGATGCTGTTACAGGGGAGGCTCGGGGACCAGCATCAACGGCCAGCAGGGTGACAACATAGAGATGGTGGACAACCGAGTCCAGGTGCTGAAGTCTGTCCCGGTCAACCTGTCCCTCAACACTGACCACCTGGACAAGAGAGTCAACATGTCCCTCAACACTGACCACCTGGACAAGAGGGAGGAGTACGGGGCGGGGACGGGTGATGGACCTGGGGCTATTGCCTTGGTGAAGGCAGAGATGTATGCCCCGGTGTTCATGGGTCCTGGGGTTGGGACGGGGGCGCACTACCGAGGAGAGGGCGACGAGCAGGAGTCAAGGGTCGTCTATGAACAGATGAGTCCGTATGTATCCGATGTGTCAATAGTTAGTCACGGGGGATACGTTAAGGAGGACCAGCGCAGCACGCCTGATGACAGCCCGTATGAAGAGGAGAGCGATGTGGTAAGAGGATGTTAGGACTTATGTGTTAATCATGTATATTCTTAAGTTAAGTTAAAAGCCCAGTGCAGTCAAAATGCTGATATTCCTATTCCACACTGAGGTTGGTATAATACTGTGACATTGTGAAAATGATGATAATGCCCATTTAGCGTAAGAGCTATTGGAATAGACTGCCACAAGTTTCAGCCTGTTTTGGTAGGATGGCGTTTTGGCTTGGCTGGTGAGACATCACCAAGCGGTATATTGATTAATATACCAATAAGAAAGAGAGTTCCAAACCTCTCTGCCAATAACAGGTAGTTTTCTGTTTCCCCTCCCCACTCAGACCACTCCCAGACAGTTCTTGCTTGAGAAATTCCTCTTTGCTATTTTTGACCATTTTTATTTAAAACATTCACAGTAAGGTACTTAATTGTTACTCAGCAATGTTTTGATATTGAGATAACGGCTGTACTGGACCTTAAAGCTATAACACCACGGCCAAAACTCATTACAATCACATTACAACTTAGAATGATGTGATTGCAACCTGTCTGCCCACTTGGGAAGGATACTTCCCTTTAGCAAATTGTTGATGCTGATTCCCCAATGTGCTATAGAACTGGAAAAGCCAAAATGTCAGTAAATGAACCAAAGTGTTGATTAACTTCCTCTAAATGTACCATAGTTGGTTCCCCTTTCCTTGTCTGACTGACTGCCTGACACATTGATGTTTCCCCCCCAACAGAAATACCACACACCCAAGTCTATAGCACAGGAAGAGTTTATCTTCGACCAACAAGTAGTGTAAGTCACTACTCCAAACACATCCACAACATACTGTCCAATTAGACAATATACAGCATTTTTGTTGGCTGAGATATCCACTAGTCATATCTACAGACTAATCATGTGTTGTGTCTTCTAACAGGGATACGTTTCAGTACAAGCTGGAAGCCACCAGGTCACTGCGTGTGAAGCAGGGGGAGGGGCCCATGACGTACCTGAACAAGGGCCAGTTCTACGCTGTGACGCTCAGCGAGCTGGGAGCTAACAAACGCCTGAGACATCCAATCAGCAAAGTCAGGGTGAGTTGAAGAATGAGAACGAAGAATGCACATCTTTAGTACTCTGGGAACTAACTAGCACATCTTTAGGAGTACTCTGGGAACTAACTAGCACATCTTTAGTAGTCTGGGAGTTAACTAGCACATATTTAGTACTCTGGTAACTAACTAGCACATATTTAGTACTCTGGGAACTAACTAGCACATATTTAGTACTCTGGGAGTTAACTAGCACATCTTTAGGAGTACTCTGGGAACTAACTAGCACATCTTTAGTACTTTGGGAACTAACTAGCACATTTTTTGTACTCTGGGAGTTAACTAGCACATCTTTAGTACTCTGGGAGTTAACTAGCACATCTTTAGTACTCTGGGAGTTAACTAGCACATATTTAGTACTCTGGTAACTAACTAGCACATATTTAGTACTCTGGGAACTAACTAGCACATCTTTAGTACTCTGGGAGTTAACTAGCACATATTTAGTACTCTGGGAGTTAACTAGCACATCTTTAGGAGTACTCTGGGAACTAACTAGCACATCTTTAGTACTTTGGGAACTAACTAGCAAATTTTTTGTACTCTGGGAACTAACTAGCACGTCTTTAGTAATCTGGGAGCTAACTAGCACATTTTTAGTACTCTGGGAGTTAACTAGCGCATCTTTAGTACTCTGGGAGTTAACTAGCGCATCTTTAGTACTCTGGGAGTTAACTATCACATCTTTAGGAGCACTCTGAGATAACTAGCACCTTTTTAGTACTCTGGGAGCTAACTAGCACATCTTTAGTACTCTAGGAGTTAACTAGCACATCTTTAGGAGCACTCTGAGATAACTAGCACATTTTTAGTACTCTGGGAGCTAACTATCGCATCTTTAGTTCTCTGGGAGCTAAATAGCTTTTGAGTATAAAATAATGATAATTGGATTCATGTACACTGCCGTTCTAAAGTTTGGGGTCACTTAGAAGTGTCCTTGTTTTTGAAAGAAAAGTACATTTTTGTCCATTTAAATAACATCAAATTGATCGGAAATACAGTGTAGACATTGTAAATGTTGTAAATGATTATTGTTGCTTGAAACAGCTGATTTTTAATGGAATATCTACATAGGTGTACGGAGGCCCGTTATCAGCAACCATCACTCCTGTGTTCCAATGGCATGTTGTGTTAGCTAATCCAAGTTTATAGTTTTAAAACGCTATTTGATCATTATAAAACCCTTTTGCAATTATGTTAGCACAGCTGAAAACTGTTGTCTGATTATAGAAGCAATAAAACTGGCCTTCTATAAACTAGTTGCGTATCTGGAGCATCAGCATTTGTGGGTTTGATTACAGGCTCAAAATGGCCAGAAACAACAAACTTTCTTCTGAAACTCGTCCGTCTATTCTTGTTATGAGAAATTAAGGCTATTTCATGCAAGAAATTGCCAAGAAACTGAAGATCTCGTACAACGCTGTGTACTACTCCCTTCACAGAACAGGACAAACTGTCTCTAACCAGAATAGAAAGAGGAGTGGGAGGCCCTGGTGCACAACTGAGCAAGAGGACAAGTACATTAGAGTGTCTAGTTTGAGAAACAGATGCCTCACAAGTCCTCAACTGGCAGCTTCCTTAAATAGTACCCACAAAACACCAGTCTCAACGTCAACAGTGAAGAGGGCTCCGGGCAGCCGAGCGGAAATGGAGGAAAACTCGCCTCCCTGCGGACCTGGCATCCTTTCACTCCCTCCTCTCTACATTTTCCTCCTCTGTCTCTGCTGCTAAAGCCACTTTCTACCACTCTAAATTCCAAGCATCTGCCTCTAACCCTAGGAAGCTCTTTGCCACCTTCTCCTCCTGAATCCTCCTCCCCTCCCCCCCCTCCTCCCTCTCTGCAGATGACTTCGTCAACCATTTTGAAAAGAAGGTCGACGACATCCGATCCTCGTTTGCTAAGTCAAACGACACCGCTGGTTCTGCTCACACTGCCCTACCCTGTGCTCTGACCTCTTTCTCCCATCTCTCCCAGATGAAATCTCGCGTCTTGTGACGGCCGGCCGCCCAACAACCTGCCCGCTTGACCCTATCCCCTCCTCTCTTCTCCAGACCATTTCCGGAGACCTTCTCCCTTACCTCACCTCGCTCATCAACTCATCCCTGACCGCTGGCTACGTCCCTTCCGTCTTCAAGAGAGCGAGAGTTGCACCCCTTCTGAAAAAAAACCTACACTCGATCCCTCCGATGTCAACAACTACAGACCAGTATCCCTTCTTTCTTTTCTCTCCAAAACTCTTGAACGTGCCGTCCTTGGCCAGCTCTCCCGCTATCTCTCTCAGAATGACCTTCTTGATCCAAATCAGTCAGGTTTCAAGACTAGTCATTCAACTGAGACTGCTCTTCTCTGTATCACGGAGGCGCTCCGCACTGCTAAAGCTAACTCTCTCTCCTCTGCTCTCATCCTTCTAGACCTATCGGCTGCCTTCGATACTGTGAACCATCAGATCCTCCTCTCCACCCTCTCCGAGTTGGGCATCTCCTCGGCGCGCCCACGCTTGGATTGCGTCCCTACCTGACAGGTCGCTCCTACCAGGTGGCGTGGCGAGAATCAGTCTCCTCACCACGTGCTCTCACCACTGGTGTCCCCAGGGCTCTGTTCTAGGCCCTCTCCTATTCTCGCTATACACCAAGTCACTTGGCTCTGTCATAACCTCACATGGTCTCTCCTATCATTGCTATGCAGACGACACACAATTAATCTTCTCCTTTCCCCCTTCTGATGACCAGGTGGCGAATCACATCTCTGCATGTCTGGCAGACATATCAGTGTGGATGACGGATCACCACCTCAAGCTGAACCTCGGCAAGACGGAGCTGCTCTTCCTCCCGGGAAGGACTGCCCGCTCCATGATCTCGCCATCACGGTTGACAACTCCATTGTGTCCTCCTCCCAGAGCGCTAAGAACCTTGGCGTGATCCTGGACAACACCCTGTCGTTCTCAAATAACATCAAGGCGGTGGCCCGTTCCTGTAGGTTCATGCTCTACAACATCCGCAGAGTACGACCCTGCCTCACACAGGAAGCGGCGCAGGTCCTAATCCAGGCACTTGTCATCTCCCGTCTGGATTACTGCAACTCGCTGTTGGCTGGGCTCCTGCCTGTGCCATTAAACCCCTACAACTCATCCAGAACGCCGCAGCCCGTCTGGTGTTCAACCTTCCCAAGTTCTCTCACGTCACCCCGCTCCTCCGCTCTCTCCACTGGCTTCCAGTTGAAGCTCGCATCCGCTACAAGACCATGGTGCTTGCCTACGGAGCTGTGAGGGGAACGGCACCTCAGTACCTCCAGGCTCTGATCAGGCCCTACACCCAAACAAGGGCACTGCGTTCATCCACCTCTGGCCTGCTCGCCTCCCTACCACTGAGGAAGTACAGTTCCCGCTCAGCCCAGTCAAAACTGTTCGCTGCTCTGGCCCCCAATGGTGGAACAAACTCCCTCACGACGCCAGGACAGCGGAGTCAATCACCACCTTCCGGAGACACCTGAAACCCCACCTCTTTAAGGAATACCTAGGATAGGATAAAGTAATCCTTCTCACCCCCCTTAAAAGATTTAGATGCACTATTGTAAAGTGGCTGTTCCACTGGATGTCATAAGGTGAATGCACCAATTTGTAAGTCGCTCTGGATAAGAGCGTCTGCTAAATGACTTAAATGTAAATGTAAATGTAAGAGGAAACTTCGGGATGCTGGCCTTCTAGGAAGAGTTCCAAAGAAAAAGCCTTATCTCAGACTGGCCAATTAAAATCTAAGATTAAGTTTGGCAAAATAACAAATTTAGGCTGTTCTGAGGGCAAAAGTGGGTGCAACTCAATATTAGGAAGGTGTTCCTAATGTTTCATCCTCTCAGTGTATGTAGAAATGATAGTGGACCTATATATTTTCTGGACCGCAAATAGATTTAGCCAAAAAAAGAAATAGTAAAAAAAACTATGAGTGACTCTCAGTTGAATTTCCTAATCCCGATGTGGCCCTCAAGCCCAAACGTTTGCCCATCCCTGATCTACAGTAATGTTGCTAATCATCGTCCTGTCTCCTATTCCTCTGACACAGAGTGTCATCATGGTGGTGTTCAGTGAAGACAAGAACAGAGACGAACAGCTGAAGTACTGGAAGTACTGGCACTCCCGCCAACACACTGCTAAACAGAGAGTACTAGACATAGGTAAGACCTGTAACTAACTAACTAATTAACCATACTGGCACTCCCGCAAACACACTGCTAAACAGAGAGTACTAGACATAGGTAAGACCTGTAACTAACTAACTAACCATACTGGCACTCCCGCAAACCCACTGCTAAACAGAGTACTAGACATAGGTAAGACCTGTAACTAACTAACTAATTAACCAAACTGGCACTCCCACCAGCACACTTTTTATAAGTGTACTAGACATTGGTGACTTGGTAAAAGTATAGAATTAGAGTTTGTTGAAAGTCACTCAGACCATGACATTTGGAAAGATTCTACAAATGAAAGCTATATGCCTGTACGTAAACCTATCTAAATACTGTTAGTATGGTATGTGTCCATTTACTGACTAGTATTGGGCAGGCCTACCACCAGTCACTGTTCTACATCCCTCTGCCTGGGCATACCACCCATCACTGTTCCATATCCCTCTGCCTGGGCCTACCACCAGTCACTGTTCCACATCCCCCTGCCTGGGCCTACCACCCGTCACTGTTCCACATCCCCCTGCCTGGGCCTACCACCAGTCACTGTTCCACATCCCTCTGCCTGGGCCTACCACCAGTCACTGTTCCACATCCCCCTGCCTGGGCCTAACACCAGTCACTGTTCCACATCCCCCTGCCTGGGCCTACCACCAGTCACTGTTCCACATCCCCCTGCCTGGGCCAACCACCAGTCACTGTTCCACATCCCCTTGCCTGGGCCTACCACCAGTCACCGTTCCACATCCCCCAGCCTGGGCCTACCACCAGTCACATCCCCCTGCCTGGGCCTACCACCAATCACACCCCCCTTCATGGGCCTACCACCAGTCACATCCCCTGCCTGGGCCTACTACCAGTCACATCCCCTGCCTGGGCCTACCACCAGTCACTGTTCCACATCCCCCTGCCTGGGCCTACCACCAGTCACATCCCCCTGCCTGGGCCTACCATCAGTCACATCCCCTGCCTGGGCCTACCACCAATCACACCCCCGCTTCATGGGCCTACCACCAGTCACATCCCTGCCTGGGCCTACCACCAGTCACATCCCCCTGCCTGGGCCTACTACCAGTCACATCCCCCTGCCTGGGCCTACAACCAGTCACTGTTCCACATCCCCCTGCCTGGGCCGACCACCAATCACACCCCGCTGCCTGGGCCTACCACCAGTCACATCCCCCTGCCTGGGCCTACCACCAGTCACATCCCCCTGCCTGGGCCAATCACCAGTCACTGTTCCACATCCCCCTGCCTGGGCCAACCACCAGTCACTGTTCCACATCCCCTTGCCTGGGTCTACCACCAGTCACTGTTCCACATCCCTCTGCCTGGGCCTACAACCCGTCACTGTTCCACATCCCTCTGCCTGGGCCTACCACCAGTCACTGTTCCACATCCCCCTAACTGGGCCTACCACCAGTCACTGTTCCACATCCCCCTGCCTGGGCCTACCACCAGTCACTGTTCCACATCCCCTGCCTGGGCCTACAACCAGTCACATCCCCCTGCCTGGGCGTACCACCAGTCACATCCCCCTGCCTGGGCCTACAACCAGTCACATCCCCCTGCCTGGGCCTACCACCAGTCACATCCCCTGCCTGGGCCTACCACCAATCACTGTTCCACATCCCCTGCCTGGGCCTACCACCAGTCACATCCCCCTGCCTGGGCCTACCACCAGTCACATCCCCTGCCTGGGCCTACCACCAGTCACATCCCCTGCCTGGGCCTACCACCAGTCACATCCCCCTGCCTGGGCCTACCACCAGTCACATCCCCCTGCCTGGGACTACCACCAGTCACATCCCACTGTCTGGGCCTCCACCAGTCACTGTTCCACATTCTCCTGCCTGGGCTTACCACCAGTCAAATCCCCCTGCCTAGGCCTACCACCAGTCACATCCCCCTGCCTGGGCCTATCACCAGTCACTGTTCCACATCCCCTGCCTGGGCCTACAACCAGTCACATCCCCTGCCTGGGCGTACCACCAGTCACATCCCCCTGCCTGGGCCTACAACCAGTCACTGTTCCACATCCCCCTGCCTGGGCCTACCACCCATCACTGGTCCACATCCCCCTGCCTGGGCCTACCACCAGTTACAGTTCCACATCCCCCTGCCTGGGCCTACCACCCGACACTGGTCCACATCCCCTGCCTGGGCCTACCACCAGTCAAATCCCCTGCCTGGGCCTACCACCAGTCACATCCCCCTGCCTGGGCCTACCACCAATCACTGTTCCACATCCCCCTGCCTGGGCCTCCCACCAGTTACATCCCCCTGCCTGGGCCTACAACCAGTCACTGTTCCACATCCCCCTGCCTGGGCCTACCACCCATCACTGGTCCACATCCCCCTGCCTGGGCCTACCACCAGTTACAGTTCCACATCCCCCTGCCTGGGCCTACCACCCGTCACTGGTCCACATCCCCCTGCCTGGGCCTACCACCAGTCAAATCCCCCTGCCTAGGCCTACCACCAGTCATATTCCCCTGCCTGGGTCTACCACCAGTCACATCCCCCTGCCTGGGCCTATCACCAGTCACTGTTCCACATCCCCCTGCCTGGGCCTACCACCAGTCACATCCCTCTGCCTGGGACTACCACCAGTCACATCCCCCTGCCTGGGCCTACAACCAGTCACATCCCCCTGCCTGGGCCTCCACCAGTCACTGTTCCACATTCCCCTGCCTGGGCCTACCACCAGTCAAATCTCCCTGCCTAGGCCTACCAACAGTCATATTCCCCTGCCTGGGTCTACCACCAGTCATATCCCCCTGCCTGGGCCTATCACCAGTCACTGTTCCACATCCCCCTGCCTGGGCCTACTACCAGTCACATCAACCTGCCTGGGCCTACCAACCGACACATCTCCCTGCCTGGGCCTACCACCAATCACAACCCCCTTCCTGTGCCTACCACCAGTCACATCCCCCTGCCTGGGCCTACCACCAATCACTGTTCCACATCCCCCTGCCTGGGCCTACAACCAGTCACATCCCCCTGCCTGGGCCTACCACCAGTCACTGTTCCACATCCCCCTGCCTGGGCCTACAACCAGTCACATCCCCCTGCCTGGGCCTACCACCAGTCACTGTTCCACATCCCCTGTCTGGGCCTACCACCAGTCACATCCCCTGCCTGGGCCTACCACCAGTCACATCCCCTGCCTGGGTCTACCACCAGTCACATCCCCTGCCTGGGACTACAACCAGTCACATCCCCTGCCTGGGCCTACCACCAGTCACATCCCCTGTCTGGGCCTACCACCAGTCACATCCCCTGCCTAGGCCTACCACCAGTCATATCCCCCTGCCTGGGTCTACCGCCAGTCACATCCCCCTGCCTGGGCTTATCACCAGTCACTGTTCCACAGCCCCCTGCCTGGGCCTAACACCAGTCACATCCCCTGCCTGGGCCTACCACCAGTCACATCCCCCTGTCTGTGCCTACCATCAGTCACTGTACCACATTCCCCTGCCTGGGCCGACCACCAGTCTAATCCCCCTGCCTAGGCCTACCACCAGTCATATTCCCCTGCCTGGGCCTACAACCAGTCACATCCCCCTGCCTGGGCCTACCACCAGTCACTGTTCCACATCCCCCTGTCTGGGCATACCACCAGTCACATCCCCCCGCCTAGGCCTACCACCAGTCACATCCCCCTGCCTGGGCCTACCACCAATCACACCCCCTGCCTGGGCGTACCACCAGTCACATCCCCTTCCTGGGCCTACAACCAGTCACTGTTCCACATCCCCCTGCCTGGGCCTACCACCAGTCACATCCCCTGCCTGGGTCTACCGCCAGTCACATCCCCTGCCTGGGCCTACAACCAGTCACTGTTCCACATCCCCCTGCCTGGGCCTACAACCAGTCACATCCCCCTGCCTGGGCGTACCACCAGTCACATCCCCCGGCCTGGGCCTACCACCAATCACATCCCCTGCCTGGGCCTACAACCAGTCACTGGTCCACATCCCCTGCCTGGGCCTACAACCAGTCACATCCCCTGCCTAGGCCTACCACCAGTCATATCCCCCTGCCTGGGCCTACAACCAGTCACATCCCCCTGCCTGGGCGTACCACCAGTCACATCCCCCGGCCTGGGCCTACCACCAATCACATCCCCCTGCCTGGGCCTACAACCAGTCACTGGTCCACATCCCCCTGCCTGGGTCTACAACCAGTCACATCCCCCTGCCTGGGACTACAACCAGTCACATCCCTCTGCCTGGGCCTACCACCAGTCACTGTTCCACATCCCCCTGCCTGGGCCTACCACCAGTCACTGTTCCACATCCCCCTGCCTGGGCCTACCACCCGTCACTGTTCCACATCCCCCTGCCTGGGCCTACCACCAGTCACTGTTCCACATCCCCCTGCCTGGGCCTACCACCCGTCACTGTTCCACATCCCCCTGCCTGGGCCTACCACCCATCACTGGTTCCACATCCCCCTGCCTGGGCCTACCACCAGTCACTTTTCCACATCCCCTTGACTGGGCCAACCACCAGTCACTGTTCTACATCCCCTTGACTGGGCCTACCACCCGTCACTTTTTCATCATCCCCTGCCTGGGCCTACCACCAGTCACATCCCCCTGCCTGGGCCATGCCACCAGTCACATCCCCCTGCCTAGGCCTGCCACCAGTCACATCCCCCTGCCTAGGCCTACCACCAGTCATATCCCCCTGCCTGGGCCCTACCACCAGTCACTGTTCCACATCCCCCTGCCTGGGCCTACAACCAGTCACATCCCCCTGCCTGGGCCTACCACAAGTCACATCCCCCTGCCTGGGCCTACCACCAGTCATTGTTCCACATCCCCCTGCCTGGGCCTACCACAAGTCACATCCCCCTGCCTGGGCCTACCACCAGTCATTGTTCCACATCTCCCTGCCTGGGCCTACCACCAGTCATTGTTCCACATCCCCCTGCCTGGGCCTACCACCAGTCACTGTTCCACATCCCCCTGCCTGGGCCTACCACCAGTCACTGTTCCACATCCCCCTGCCTGGGCCTACCACCAGTCACTGTTCCACATCCCCCTGCCTGGGCCTACCACCAGTCACTGTTCCACATCCCCCTGCCTGGGCCTATCACCAGTCACTGTTCCACATCTCCCTGCCTAGGCCTACCACCAGTCATTGTTCCTCATCTCCCTGCCTGGGCCTACCACCAGTCACTGTTCCACATCCCCCTGCCTGGGCCTACCACCAGTCACTGTTCCACATCCCCTGCCTAGGCCTGTTCCATCTCAGTCAAATCCCCCTGCCTACCACCAGTCACTGTTCCACATCTCCCTGCCTAGGCCTACCACCAGTCACTGTTCCACATCTCCCTGCCTAGGCCTACCACCAGTCAAATCCCCCTGCCTGGGTCTACCACCAGTCACTGTTCCACAGAGCGAGATCTCCTTCATACTACTCCTCCTCACCTCCTCTCTTCTCCCTTTCATATCCCTCCTCATCACCTCCTCTCTTCTCCCTTTCATTTCCCTCCTCCTCACCTCCTCTCTTCTCCCTTTCATATCCCTCCTCCTCACCTCCTCTCGTCTCCCTTTCATATCCCTCCTCCTCACCTCCTCTCTTCTCCCTTTCATATCCCTCCTCCTCACCTCCTCTCGTCTCCCTTTTCATATCCCTCCTCCTCACCTCCTCTCTTCTCCCTTTCATATCCCTCCTCCTCACCTCCTCTCTTCTCCCTTTCATTTCCTCCTCCTCACCTCCTCTCGTCTCCCTTTCATATCCCTCCTCCTCACCTCCTCTCTTCTCCCTTTCATTTCCCTCCTCCTCACCTCCTCTCTTCTCCCTTTCATCCCTCCTCCTCACCTCCTCTCGTCTCCCTTTCATATCCCTCCTCCTCACCTCCTCTCTTCTCCCTTTCATATCCCTCCTCCTCACCTCCTCTCTTCTCCCTTTCATTTCCCTCCTCCTCACCTCCTCTCGTCTCCCTTTCATATCCCTCCTCCTCACCTCCTCTCTTCTCCCTTTCATTTCCCTCCTCCTCACCTCCTCTCTTCTCCCTTTCATATCCCTCCTCCTCACCTCCTCTCTTCTCCCTTTCATATCCCTCCTCCTCACCTCCTCTCTTCTCCCCTTTCACCTCCTCCTCCTCACCTCCTCTCTTCTCCCTTTCATATCCTTCCTCCTCACCTCCTCTCGTCTCCCTTTCATTCCCTCCTCCTCCTCACCTCCTCTCTTCTCCCTCTCATTTCCCTCCTCCTCACCTCCTCTCTTCTCCCTTTCATATCCCTCCTCCTCACCTCCTCTCTTCTCCCTTTCATATCCCTCCTCTCCGTTGTGCTGTTGAGGGGCATTAATTCAGTTAATGACTGGGTGTTGTTAGTCCCGCATAGTTACGTAGATAATTAACATTTCCAGGAAGATTGTAGTGAAATGAGAAGACAAGTGGATGTTTATTTTATTGTTTTTAAATGTATTTTAGTGGGTCACCGTTTTTTACTGACAAACATTTCGCAATTATCAGTCGGTGTATTTTGAATGTGAACCATTTCTCTCCAGTCATGTTGAGTGAGTCTGACTGAGAGAAGGATCTGTTCCACGTGCTGCGACCTGCATAGAAGCAGCAATGGTGGTGTGTAAGGTGGGAGAACCAGGGCAGATGGGAGAAAGGCTTGTTTGGACAGAGAGAGGAATGCCTCAGCCAGCCAGTGTACCTTTCTGTGTTGTACCTCTCTGATTGAGGCCTGAGGGGCTGAAAGGGTGATTATTATGCTCAGAGATTGATAAATCTTTGACAAATTGACAAATTTTGACAGATTGACAAATTATCGCCCAATATCTGTACTACGTTTTTCTAAAATCCTAGAAAAATAGTTGCATAAGAGAATGTTAAACATTTTTAAGCAACACTGTAATATGGTTTTGGTAGAAACTACTCCACAGATATGTCTCTTTTGCAACTTGTGGATAAAAATATTTACAGCCGTGAACAACAATGAATACACTCTCTCACTCTCGCATCTATTTAGATCCAAAGCGTTTGACACGGTTGATCATGAAATATTACTTAGTAAATTACTTTATTATATTTTTCATGATTATGCATATAATTGGTTAAATAGTTATGTTTATATTAGAGAACAATTTTTTTTTTGCAAACGGCTGTGCATCTACCAGGTATAAATGCATTTAATAAAAAAGAGAAAGAATCTCAATTGGTGGGAATGAAATAGAACAAGTCACATCCACTAGATTCCAGGGAGTTGTCATTGATGAACAGTTATCCTGAAAAAAATCATATTAACTTTGTCTGTAGCAAAGTAATGAAATCTGTTGGTATCGTCAGAAAGATCAATGGTTTGGTTCATCAGGCTTGCTTCCTAACTCTATACTGTAGCTTAATTTACCCATATGTCATTGTGTCTGTGTGGGGTGGGGGTTTAGGCTAACCTGACCCTGAAGGATTAGTAGCAGAAGAGGAGAGAGGTGACCCCCTGTTCAAATGACAAACAGTAAACTGTAGTACAGCCCAGGTCTGGTCTGGATAGTGGCAGCAGCAAATGGGAGGTGTAAACCTGACACCGCCAGGCTAGGCTGGGATTTGAATAGCAGTTGGTTCAGGATTGTTCCCTGGCTCTGCCTGGAGGCTTGGAGGCCTGAGGCTGTGTGTGTCATGGGACCTGGGATTTGAATGGATCTATTTAACGGGGAACTAACGGACGAGGACCAGGATGCAACCTGCCTGACTGCCTGGCTGACTGACTGGCTGTGCACCTGTGAAAACCTGGAATGGAGTGGGGAGTGGAGTGACATAGCCAGGCTTTGACTTATTATTCCGTTTATCTCCTAGTGGGGAAAAGGGCTTCATAAGTGATGCGTATCAGAATCTGAATGAACGGCTAAGAAAAGCCAACTGACATTTACTCCTGAAGTGCTGACCTGTTGCACCCTCTACAACCACTGTGATTATTATTATTTGACCATGCTGGTCAGTTATGAACATATTGGCCATGTTCTGTTATAATCTCTACCCGGCACAGCCAGAAGAGGACTGGCCATCCCACATAGCCTGGTTCCTCTCTAGGTTTCATCCTAGGTTTTGGCCTTTCTAGGGAGTTTTTCCTAGCCACCGTGCTTCTACACCTGCATTGCTTGCTGTTTGGGGTTTTAGGCTGGGTTTCTGTATAGCACTTTGAGATATCAGCTGATGTAAGAAGGGCTTTATAAATACATTTGATTGATTGATTTATCTCCATCTCACTGAGCCAGCCAGGAGGGCTGCTGTCATATATGTTAAAATACTTGAGATGCACTTAATGCAATTTGCTTGGTACAGTGGAACCAATTGAATAGTCCCAAAAGTGCAATAAATAAAGCACTCCTCAAATACTCTAATAAATATGAAAAAGTATTTGTCATATGGTTTGAAGCGGTTAAGAGGCTTGGTTTGCCGGCGGTAGAGGGTTATTTGGAGGTGGAAGGGTAAAGGGATTTTGGGGGTAGATAAAGGGATAGAGAGGTTAGGAAATATAGAGGCGGTTTTGGGGGTATATGGTGGGATAGAGAGGTTAGGTTATATAGAGGGGTAGAGAGGGTTTTGGGGGTAGAGAGGTTAGGTAATGTAGAGAGGTTAAATGCAATGTTCCCTCTATTTTCTTTCGTCACTGAGCAAATTTCAGGTTTGGTGAGCGCAAACTTAAACTTTGTGAAAATTCTGTGAAACAGAGCGTGTTTACTGTACCCACTTTGAGTTACAGTTTTAACAGTGGTCAAGTAGGCTACTGTGGCTATGTGATCATAATGTAGGTCTACCAGAGTGGCTTTCCATCAGAAACAATGGAGAAAATGCATCCCATAACATTTTACCATGGATAATAGAATAGATATCATTCAGCCTACAGTAGCAGCCAATGTGTGGTATTCAATGTAGGCCTCATTCCATGAGACTTTTGAAAAAAACATGAAGGGCTTGATATGAACCTTTATCCACTCAGACAAGGAGGTGATGGAAAATGTTGTTGTGTTGTTTGATGCAAGAAACCACTTTACAAAATAAAATGCATTATTATCCCCATACCATTACTACAGAGAATCAGACAAATTATACCACCCTCTGCCTATTGGCTACTTAGCTTATTCAAGACTGCCTCAAAATACAACACTGGCCCTTTAAGACCAAAAACAAGCTCTTTACCTGACTTGCTTTTCAAAGATGTCTAGAAATGTACATGTTTTGTGCTCTTGTATGAAGCATTCACTCCCCTATTGCTGACTACAAATTATTTATAACTGGGCTAGTAACTCACTAACTAGCAAAGGATATGAACAAAATGTACACACGTGGCTACATGCAGCTCTCACTTTGATCTCAAAACAAGCGCATCTACTCACTACCGCTCACACTGTAAACACAGTCCAGTTCAAAGTCAACGGCACAGATCCATATATGGCAATGATCTATTTTGCATATAGGCCTACTGCAGCTCTGATTGGTAATGCTGCACTGGTATGTGTGGGCTGAGTGGTGCATATCAATCCAATAGAATCCTACTCCGATGTGTTCTGCCTACAACAACATCTCTGATATTTATTCTGCTTGGCAGTCCCGGTGGAGCTGCACGGCAGTCTCAGAGCAACTGCGCGCCCGCACAAGTGCGCAGCTTAGAGGGAACATTAGTTAGCTGGGGTTTTGGGGGTAGAAGGGATTTTGGGGGTAGATGCGTTTTGGGGTAGAGGGGTTAGATGGGGATTTTGGGGGTAGAGGGGTTAGATGGTGTAGAAGAGTTAGATGGGCTAGATGGGGTATAGGGGTTTGGGGGTAGAGTGGATAGAAGGGATTTTGGGGTAGGTAGAGTTTTGGGAGGAGACTGGTTTTTTTTGGGGGGTTTTTGGGGTAGAGAGGTTTTGGGGGTATAGGGGTTTTGAGGTAGAGAGGTTTAGGGGTACTGAGATTTTGGGAGGTAGAGGAGTTTTGGGGGGTAGAGGAAATTTGGGGTTAGAGAGGTTTGGGGGTAGATGGGTTTGGGGAGGGTTGGGGGCAGAGGGGATAGAGGGGGTTTATGGGTGAAGAGGTTTTGAGGGTAGAGGGGTTTAGAGTGGTAGTTGAACTGACATGTCCTGGGGTAATAGTGGTAGATGAACTGACATGTCCTGGGGTAATAGTGGTAGTTGAACTGACATGTCCTGGGGTAATAGTGGTAGTTGAACTGACATGTCGTGGGGTAACAGTGGTAGTTGAACTGACATGTCCTGGGGTAATAGTGGTAGATGAACTGACATGTCCTGGGGTAATAGTGGTAGTTGAACTGACATGTCCTGGGGTAATAGTGGTAGTTGAACTGACATGTCCTGGGGTAATAGTGGTAGTTGAACTGACATGTCCTGGGGTAATAGTGGTAGATGAAATAAGAATAGCCTCCTGTATTTACCAGTGCTTTGTTTTGAAGGCAGGGAGTTTGTTTACATTGCCAGATAGGAGATATCAAGAACTTGCTGTTTGACACCACAGAGTTCCTAATCAGCCTGAACAATGGCTTCCTGTTTTAGCTGATAACAACTTTATCATATTGGCCTGTGCATATGTTTATAGTGGTTTCAGATAGAGTTGGTGTGGGGTTTTCTGCGATAGCCACTTGTTGTTTTAATAAAAGAAAACCACTTGTCAAATTTGAACAAACAAGACCTACTGTTGAAGTCGGAAGTTTACACACACTTAGGTTGGAGTCATTAAAACTCATTTTTCAACCACTCCACAAATTTCTTGTTGACAAACTATAGTTTTGGCAAGTCGGTTAGGACATCTACTTTGTGCATGACACAAGTCATTTTTCCAACAATTGTTTACAGAGAGATTATTTCATTTATAATTCACTGTATCACAATTTCAGTGGGTCAGACGTTTACATACACAGCTTGGAAAATTCCAGAAAATTATGTCATGGCTTAATAAGTTTCTGACAGGCTAATTGACATAATTTGAGTCAATTGGAGGTGTACCCGTGGATGTATTTCAAGGCCTACCTTCAAAGTCAGTGCCTCTTTGCTTGACATCATAGGAAAATCAAAAGAAATCAGCCAAGACCTCATGAAAAAAATTGTAGACCTCCACAAGTCTGGTTCATTCTTGGGAGCAATTTCCAAACGCATGAAGGTACCACCTTCATCTGTACAAACAATAGTATGCAAGTATAAACACCATGGGACCACGCAGGAAGGAGACGGGTTCTGTCTTAGAGATGAATGCCGACAACAGCAAAAGACCTAAGATGCTGGAGGAAACAGGTACAAAAGTATCTATATCCACAGTAAAATGCTCAGGAAGGAGAAATGTCGTGTTCTGTCTCCTAAGAGATTAAAACAATAGTATGCAAGTATAAACACCATACTTTGGTAATATGGTAAAATTGCAGATCTTTTTTGCCGTTTTATTGGCTTTATTAGCCAAACGTGCTATTTAGTTTGTCTCCTAGAGATGAACGTACTTTGTTGCGAAAAGTTCAAGTCAATCCCAGAACAATAGCAAAGGACCTTGTGAAGATGCCGGAGGAAACGGGTACAAAATATCTATATCCACAGTAAAACAAGTCCTATATCGACATAACCTGAAAGGTTGCTTATCAAGGAAGAAGCCACTGCTCCAAAACCGCCATAAAAAAGCCAGACTACGGTTTGCAACTGCACATGGGCACAAAGATTGTACTTTTTGGAGAAATGTAACAAAAATAGAACTGTTTGACCATAATGACTGTCGTTACGTTTGGAGGAATAAGGGGGAGGCTTTGCTGCAGGAGGGTCTGATGCACTTCATAAAATAGATGGCATCATGATGGGGGAATTTAGGTGGATATATTGAAGCAACATCTCAAGACATCAGTTAAAGCTTGGTCGCAAATGGGTCTTCCAAATGGACAATGACCCCAAGCATACTTCCAAAGTTGTGGCAAAATGGCTTAAGGACAACAAAGTCAAGGTATTGGAGTGGCCATCACAAAGCCCTGACCTCAATCCTACAGAAAATTTGTGGGCAGAACTTAAAAAGCGTGTGCGAGCAAGGAGGCCTACAAACCTGACTCAGTTACACCAGCGTTGTCAAGAGGAATGGGCCAAAATTCGCCAAACTTATTGCGGGATGCTTGTGGAAGGCTACCCGAAATGTTTGACACAAGTTAAACAATTTAAAGGCAATGCTACCAAATACTAATTGAGTGTATGAAAACTTCTGACCCTCTGGGAATATGATGAAAGACACAAAAGCTGAAGAAAATAATGATCTCTGTTCTTATTCTGACATTTCATATTCTTCACAATAAAACAGGGAATTTCTGCTAAGATTAAATGTCAGGAATTGTGAAAAACTGAGTTTAAATGTATATCGCTAAGGTGTATGTAAACTTCCGACTTCAACTGTAGATATGTTTGATGATAGTGTTGAATAATATTTTTCCTCTTCCATTTATATATTCATCCTGCATTTCTTCTCATTGACTCTCAAAACTTCAGCTGGGTGGAAGGTTGAGCATGTGTTGTGAGAATTAATCCCATCTGACCTTTCATTCTGTTCCCTCCTCTCCTTTGCTCTTTCCCCCCCTCTCATCCTTCCTTCCCTTCATCCCCCTTCCCTCCTTCCCTCCTTCTCTCCTTCCCTCCTTCCTCCCTTCCCTCCTTCTCTAAATCCCTGTATCCTTCCTTTCTTCCATCCTCTCATCTCTCCTTCCCTCCATCCCTCCTTCCCTCCATCCCTCCTTCTCTCCATCCCTCCTTCCCTCCATCCCTCCTTCCCTCCTTCCCTCCTTCTCTCCTTCCCTCCTTTCCTCCATCCCTCCTTCCCTCCATCCCTCCATCCCTCCATCCCTCCTTCCCTCCATCCCTCCTTCCATCCTTCTCTCCTTCTCTCCTTCCCTCCTTCCCTCCATCCCGCCTTCCCTCCTTCTCTCCTTCCCTCCTTTCCTCCATCCCTCCTTCCCTCCTTTCCTCCATCCCTCCATCCCTCCATCCCTCCTTCCCTCCATCCCTCCTTCCATCCTTCTCTCCTTCTCTCCTTCCCTCCTTCCCTCATCCCTCCTTCCCTCCTTCCCTCATTCTCTCCTTCCCTCCTTCCCTCCATCCCTACTTCCCTCCATCCCTACTTCCCTCCTTCCCTCCTTCCCTCATCCCTCCTTCCCTCATCCCTCCTTCCCTCCTTCCCTCCTTCCCTCATCCCTCCTTCCCTCCATCCCTCCATCCCTCCATCCCTCCTTCCCTCCTTCTCTCCTTCCCTCCTTCCTTCCCTACATCCCTCCTACCCTCCAGCGGACTATAAGGAGAGCTTCAACACCATCGGTAACATTGAGGAGATAGCCTACAACGCTGTCTCCTTCACCTGGGATGTGAACGAAGAGGCCAAGGTAAAAACAACATGGGCAGTATTTGAGGTTTAAAATGACTTCTGAAGTTTGTAATTTTCATATAGAAATTTCTGACTTGATTTAAAAAACATAAAAATCTGTGTGTGTTATTACCACATGTCATTGTGTGTGTTATTACCACATGTCATTGTGTGTGTTATTACCACATGTCATTGTGTGTGTTATTACCACATGTCATTGTGTGTGTTATTACCACATGTCATTGTGTGTGTTATTACCACATGTCATTGTGTGTGTTATTACCACATGTCATTGTGTGTGTTATTACCACATGTCATTGTGTGTGTTATTACCACATGTCATTGTGTGTGTTATTACCACATGTCATTGTGTGTGTTATTATGTGTGTGTTATTACCACATGTCATTGTGTGTGTTATTATGTGTGTGTTATTACCACATGTCATTGTGTGTGTTATTACCACATGTCATTGTGTGTGTTATTACCACATGTCATTGTGTGTGTTATTACCACATGTCATTGTGTGTGTTATTACCACATGTCATTGTGTGTGGATTTTTGTATTATGCTAATTCGATTTCCGCTGGGGCACGACCATCGACCTCTACAATCTAGACCAGGTCCACAGAGTAAAGTGTGACAATTAACCTACAATACAATATCACCGTACCCACAGTCCCCAACATCCACACACACATAGTCTCTACAGTCCACACAGTCCCCAAAGGCCCCACAGTCCCCACATAGTCCCCACAGTCCCCACATAGTCCCCACAGTCCCCAACATAGACCCCCATTGTCCACACATAGTCCCTACAGTCCCATATTCCCCACAGTCCTCACAGTCCCATGGTCCCCACATAGTCCCCACAGTCCCATGGTCCCCACAGTCCCATGGTCCCCACATAGTCCCCACAGTCCTCACAGTCCCATGGTCCCCACATAGTCCCCACAGTCCTCACAGTCCCATGGTCCCCACATAGTCCCCACAGTCCTCACAGTCCCATGGTCCCCACATAGTCCCCACAGTCCTCACTGTCCCATGGTCCCCACATAGTCCCCACAGTCCCATAGTCCCCACATAGTCCCCACAGTCCCATGGTCCCCACAGTCCCCACAGTCCCATGGTCCCCACAGTCCCCACATAGTCCCCCCATTGTCCCCACAGTCCCATAGTCCCCACAGTCCCATAGTCCCCACAGTCCCATGGTCCCCACATAGTCCCCACAGTCCCATAGTCCCCACAGTCCCCACAGTCCCCACCGTCCCATGGTCCCCACATTGTCCCCACAGTCCTATAGGCCCCACAGTCCCATTGTCCCCACAGTCCCCACAGTCCCATGATCCCCACATAGTCCCCACAGTCCCATAGTCCCAACATAGTCCCCACAGTTGCATTGTCCCCACATAGTGGGGCGGCAGGGTAGCCTAGTGGTTAGAGCATTGGACTAGCAACTGGAAGGTTGCAAGTTCAAACCCCGAGCTGACAAGGTACACATCTGTCGTCCTGCCCCCGAACAGGCAGTTAACCCACTATTAACGTCATTGAAAATAAGAATTTATTCTTAACGGACTTGCCTGGTCCCCACAATCAACACAGTCCCATAGTCCCATGGTCCCCACACAGTCCCCACATAGTCCCCACAGTCCACACACACATAGTCCCCATCCACACCCACAACACTTTGTTTGTTTTGCCCTCTCTTCTATGAAGCTACACCAAATGACCAAAAGTATGTGGACACCTGCTAGTTGAACATCTCATTCCAAAATCATGGGCATTAATATGGAGTTGGTCCCCTCTTTGCAGCTATAACAGCCTCCATTCTTCTGGGAAGGCTTTAATATGGAGTTGGTCCCCACTTTGCTGCTATAACAGCCTCCACTCTTCTGGGAAGGCATTAATATGGAGTTGGTCCCCCCTTTGCAGCTATAACAACCTCCACTCTTCTGGGAAGGCATTAATATGGAGTTGGTCCCCCCTTTGCTGCTATAACAGCCTCCACTCTTCTGGAAAGGCATTAATATGGAGTTGGTCCCCCCTTTGCAGCTATAACAGCCTCCACTCTTCTGGGAAGGCTTTAATATGGAGTTGGGGCCCACCTTTGCTGCTATAACAGCCTCCACTCTTCAGGGAGGCTTTCCACTAGATGTTGGAACATTGCTGCTGGGACTTGCTTCCACTAAGCTCCAAGAGCATTAGTGAGGTCGGAAACTGATGTTGGGTGATTAGGCCTGGCTCGCAGTCAGCATTGCAATTCATCCCAAAGGTGTTCGATGCGGTTGAGGTCAGGGCTCTGTGCAGACCTGTCAAGTTCATTCACACCGATCTTGACAAACCAATTCTGTATGGACCTTGCTTTGTGCACGAGGCATTGCCATGCTGAAACAGGAAAGGGCCTTCCCCAAACTGTTGCCACAAAGTTGGAAGCACAGAACTGTCTAGAATGTCATTGTATGCTGTAGCATTACGCTTTCCTTTCACTGGAACTAAGGGGCCTAGTCCTACCCATGAAAAACAGCCCAGACCATTATTCCTCCTTCACCAAACTTTACAGTTTGCTATATGCCTTCGGGCTGGTAGCGTTCTCCTGGCATCTGCCAAACCCAGATTCGTCCATCGGATTGCCAGATGGTAAAGGATGACTCATCATTCCAGAGAACGCAAAGGCAGCGAGATTTACACCACTCCAGCCGACGTGATGGTGATCTTAGGCTTGTGTGCGGCTGCTCGGCCATGGAAACCCGTTCCATGAAGCTCCCGACGAACAGTTATTGTGCTGACGTTGCATCCAGAGACAGTTTGGAACTCGGCAGTGAGTGTTGCGACCAGGACAGACTATTTTTACGCTTTATGCGCTAAACACTCAGCAGTCCCGTTCTATGAGCTTGTGTGGCCTTCCACTTCGTGGCTGGGCTGTTGTTCTCCTAGACATTTCCACTTCACAATAACAGCCCTTACAGTTGACCAGAGCAGCTCTAGCAGGGCAGAAATCTGACAAACTGACAATGCTGGAAAGGTGGCATCGTATGATGGTTCCACGTTGAAAGTCACTGAGCTCTCCAGTGAGGCCATTCTAATGCTAATATTTGTCTATGGAGATTGCATGGCTGTGTGCTCGATTCTAATCACCTGTCAGCAATGGGTGTGGCTTAAAATAGCCAGATCCACTCATTTGAAGGGGTGTCCACATACTTCTGTATATATAGTGTATGAAGGGGTGTCCACATACTTCTGTATATATAGTGTATGAAGGGGTGTCCACATACATTTGTATATATAGTGTATGAAGGGTTGTCCACATACATTTGTATATATAGTGTAGGTACACACAGACACACATGTTCCACGTAAGTGTAGGGAGCCTGCAGCAACACACTGACCCAGTCTGTCTGTCTGTCTGTCTGTCTGTCTGTCTGTCTGTCTGTCTGTCTGTCTGTCTGTCTGTCTGTCTGTCTGTCTGTCTGTCTGTCTGTCTGTCTGTCTGTCTGTCTGTCTGTCTGTCTGTCTGTCTGTCTGTCTGTCTGTCTGTCCGTCCGTCCGTCCGTCCGTCCGTCCGTCCGTCTGTCTGTCTGTATCTCTCTCTGTCTCTTTCTCTCTCTCTCTCTCTCTCTCTGTCTCTATCTCTCTCTGTCTCTCTATCTCTCTCGCTCTCGCTCTCTCTCTCACTCTCCCTCTCTCTCTCGTTCAGTCTCTCTCTCTCATGCTTTCTCTCTCTCTCTAGCACTCTCTCTCTCACACTTTCTCTCTCTCCTCTCTCACTCTCTCTCTCTCTCTCTCTCTCTCTCTCTCTCTCACTCTCTCTCTCTCTCTCTCTCTCTCTCTCTCTCTCTCTCTCTCTCTCTCGGTAGCTCTGCTTTGCTTTCCCAGTTATGCTTGTTTATATGTTTGGCTCCACCATTGCAGTAATACAGTACTGTAAGGCCATTGTAATCACAAGGCTCTGGATAAAGAACCTGCTGGAATAAATCCAAGCCAGGTCAACTCTCTGAGCTAATATTTACTCTCCTCTCTGATGGGGTGCTGTCATGTGGCCTATTGAGGTTCAGCAACCCCACATCCCAAGAATAAACCAGTTTTCCTTGATAGTAACCCTCTGATTCAAAGATGTTCATAGTCCCAAGCCTCCACAAAGTCTTTCTTCTTTGTTATATTACATGGTTGAAGTATTATGGGACCACTGTACCTGAAACATTCCCAATTAGTTGTATTTCCTGATAACTATCTTCCTGTGCTCTCTTAACCCCAGCCATTCCTAGGTGTAATAGGTTGATGTGTTATGGGAAGTGAACCACTACTCCTGGAGCTCCTCCAGACGACCTCCAGCACCCATAGTTTTGCTTCACAGATCAAGAGGGCTTTAAAAGGCCTATTAATACAGAGGTTTTAGCTTCTATTGGCCCACTCTGGCAGCCAAGGCCTGTTACTACAGAGGTTATAGCCTCTATTCACATAAACCTAATACATTGTCTGGGGGGGGGGGGCAAATGACACATGATGGTTCAGGGAGTACTGTTGTGAGAGAAAAGAAAACAGGACCGATTTAGTAGTCTAAAATGTAAAAAGAAGAAACATTTGAGTTTATTCTATTTTCTCTGTGGTATGCTGTGCAGACATAATGTTGCGGCCATGGCTTGTCTCAGCACATCCCAGCTCTGCTATGCTCTGTTCTGTGTCTTCCTTATTGGAGAAAAGCCTTACTAACACAGATTGGCTAACTTGTATGAGACACCACAGCCATTGAACAGTAGGAGCTGGCCCTATTCTTACGTAACAACATGTAGTAATATGCTTCCCACGCTTTGTACAGTTTGATATTTATTCAATATGAATATGCTGTTGTATTTGGAAGATGTGCCAACTGAGATATAGGTTTTATTGACTGAGTAGTTTGTCTGGTTCTAGCTGAATAGAACTGACTGCCACTGCTCTGTCTCTGATTGGTCAGTTTGCAGGAATCTAATTATTTCTGTCCCTCTGATTTGGTTAGATCTTTATCACAGTGAACTGTCTGAGTACAGACTTCTCGTCTCAGAAGGGGGTGAAGGGTCTTCCTCTGATGATCCAGATTGACACATACAGTTACAACAACCGCAGCAACAAGCCCCTCCACAGAGCCTACTCTCAGATCAAGGTCTTCTGTGACAAGGTGAGTTTCTCTCTCTGACCTCTGATCTCTAGCTCCGTCATGACCCACTTCACTAATGAACTTTTAGTCCTGAAGAGTTGCTTTTCGATCTTCAGATCTCCTCCTTGCCCTATGATTCATCCTCCCCTGTACTGTTAGAATCTCAGAATACATCCCAGAGTTTCTGACTCTCTGCATCCTCCTGGTGGCTTCGGCATGTTAAACAATCAACTAGAATTGCAATCTTTTGTCACAGAGTCTGGTGAGACTAGTTTCAAACTGTAATAATTATCATCAGTGCTGTTGGATGTGAAGCTGCATCACAGATCCATCCATCCACTCATGTATTTATTAATCCATCCATCTATTAGTTAATTTATTAATCAATACATCCATCCACTCATTCATTTATTATTCCATTCATCCACTCATTCATATATTAATCCATCCATCCATCCACTTATTCATGTATTAATCCATCCAAACTCCCTCACGACGCCAGGACAGCGGAGTCAATCACCACCTTCCGGAGACACCTGAAACCCCACCTCTTTAAGGAATACCTAGGATAGTATAAAGTAATCCTTCTCACCCCCTTAAAAGATTTAGATGCACTATTGTAAAGTGGCTGTTCCACTGGATGTCTTAAGGTGAACGCACCAATTTGTAAGTCGCTCTGGATAAGAGCGTCTGCTAAATGACTTAAATGTAAATGTAAATGTAATCCATCCACTTATTCATTTATTAATCCATCCATCCACTTATTCATTTATTAATCCATCCATCCACTAATTCATTTATTAATCCATCCATCCACTTATTCATTTATTAATCCATCCATCCACTTATTCATTTATTAATCCATCCATCCACTTATTCATTTATTAATCCATCCATCCACTTATTCATTTATTAATCCATCCATCCACTTATTAATTTATTAATCCATCCACTTATTCATTTATTAATCCATCCATCCACGCATTCATTTATTAATCCATCCACTTATTCATTTATTAATCCATCCACTTATTCATTTATTAATCCATCCATCCACATATTCATTTATTAATCCATCCATCCACGCATTCATTTATTAATCCATCCATCCACGCATTCATTTATTAATCCATCCATCCACTTATTCATTTATTAATCCATCCACTCACTTATTCATTTATTAATCCATCCATCCATCCACTTATTCATTTAATAATCCATCCATCCATCCACTTATTCATTTATTAATCCATCCATCCACTTATTCATTTATTAATCATCCACTTATTCATTTATTAATCCATCCATCCACTTATTCATTTAATAATCCATCCACTCACTTATTCATTTATTAATCCATCCATCCACTTATTCATTTATTAATCCATCCACTCACTTATTCATTTATTAATCCATCCATCCATCCACTTATTCATTTAATAATCCATCCACTTATTCATTTAATAATCCATCCACTTATTCATTTAATAATCCATCCATCCATCCACTTATTCATTTAATAATCCATCCACTTATTCATTTAATAATCCATCCACTTATTCATTTAATAATCCATCCATCCATCCACTTATTCATTTATTAATCCATCCATCCACTTATTCATTTAATAATCCATCCATCCACGCATTCATTTTTTTAATGTAACCTTTATTTAAATAGACAAGTCAGTTAAAATCAAATTCTTATTTAGATTGATGGCCTACCCTGGCCAAACCCAGACAATGCTGGGCCACTCACTAATTTATTAATCCATCCATCCACTCATTCATTTATTGATCCATCCATCATCCACTCAACCCATGTATTAATCCATCCACTCATTAATTTATTCATCCATCCATCCACTCATTCATTTATTGATCCATCCATCATCCACTCAACCCATGTATTAATCCATCCACTCATTAATTTATTCATCCATCCATCCACTCATTCATTTAATAATCCATCCATTCATCCACATTTTAATTTATTCATTCATCCATCCACTCATTCATTTATTAATCCAGCCATCCAATCATTAATATGTTTGTGTGTTCCAGGGAGCTGAGAGGAAGATCAGAGATGAGGAAAGGAAACAGAACCGCAGGAAGATTAAAGGTTAGACACTAAATTACCTGTACTGTTACCTACAACTTTACCTACACTATTACCTGTACTGTTACCTACAACTTTACCTACACTGTTACCTGTACTGTTACCTACAACTTTACCTACACTGTTACCTGTACTGTTACCTACAACTTTACCTACTCTGTTACCTGTACTGTTACCTACAACTTTACCTACTCTGTTACCTGTACTGTTACCTGTATAGTTACCTATGCTGTTACCTGTACTGTTAGCTACAACTTTACCTACACTATTACCTGTACAGTTACCTACAACTTTACCTACACTGTTACCTGTACTGTTACCTGTCCTGTTACCTACAACTGTACCTACACTGTTACCTGTACTGTTACATGTACTGTTACCTGTACTGTTACCTACACTGTTACCTGTACTATTACATGTACTGTTACCTGTACTGTTACCTACACTGTTACCTGTACTATTACCTACAACTTTACCTACACTGTTACCTGTACTGTTACCTACAACTGTACCTACACTGTTACCTACAACTGTACCTACACTGTTACCTGTACTGTTACCTACAACTGTACCTACACTGTTACCTGTACTGTTACATGTACTGTTACCGACAACTTTAGCTACACTGTTATCTGTCCTGTTACCTACAACTGTACCAACACTGTTACCTGTAATGTTACCTACAACTTTACCTACACTGTTACCTGTCCTGTTACCTATGCTGTTACCTGTACTGTTACCTACAACTTTACCTACACTGTTACCTGTCCTGTTACCTACACTGTTACCTGTACTGTTACCTACAACTTTACCTACACTGTTAACCTGTACTGTTACCTACACTGTTACCTGTACTGTTACCTACACTGTTACCTGTACTATTACCTACACTGTTACCTGTACTGTTACCTACAACTTTACCTACACTGTTACCTGTACTGTTACCTGTCCTGTTACCTACAACTGTTACCTACACTGTTACCTGTACTGTTACATACACTGTACCTGTTACCTGTACTGTTACCTGTAACTGTTACCTGTACTGTTACCTACACTGTTACCTGTACTGTTACCTGTACTGTTACCTGTACTGTTACCTGTACTGTTACCTACAACTGTACCAACACTGTTACCTGTACTATTACCTACAACTTTACCTACACTGTTACCTGTACTGTTACTGGTACTGTTACCTACACTGTTACCTGTACTGTTACCTACACTGTTACCTGTACTGTTACCTACAACTGTAACACTGTTACCTACACTGTTACCTGTACTGTTACCTGTAACTTTACCTACACTGTTACCTGTACACTGTTACCTACAACTGTTACCTACACTGTTACCTACAACCTGTACTGTTACCTACACTTTACCTACTGTTACCTGTCCTGTTACCTACACTGTTACCTGTACTGTTACATGTACTGTTACCTGTACAACTTTACCTACACTGTTACCTGTCTGTTACCTACACTGTTACCTGTACCTGTTACCTACAACTTACACACTGTTACCTGTACTGTTACACTGTTACCTGTACTGTTACCTACACTGTTACTGTACTACCTACACTGTTACCTACACTGTTACCTGTACTGTTACCTACACTGTTACCTGTACTGTTACCTACACTGTTACCTGTACTGTTACCTACACTGTTACCTGTACTGTTACCTACACTGTTACCTGTACTGTTACCTACAACTTTACCTACACTGTTACCTGTACTGTTACCTACACTGTTACCTGTACTGTTACCTACAACTTTACCTACACTGTTACCTGTACTGTTACCTGTACTGTTACCTGTACTGTTACCTGTACTGTTACCTACAACTGTACCAACACTGTTACCTGTACTGTTACCTGTTACACTGTTACCTACACTGTTACCTGTACTGTTACCTGTTACCTGTTGTTACCTACCTACACTGTTACCTGTACTGTTACCTACACTGTTACCTACACTGTTACTGTTACCTGTAACTGTTACCTACACTGTTACCTACACTGTTACCTGTACTGTTACCTGTACTGTTACCTACCTACACTGTTACCTGTCCTGTTACCTACAACTGTTACCTACACTGTTACCTGTGTGTACTGTTACCTGTACTGTTACCTACACTGTTACCTGTACTGTTACTGTGTTACCTGTACTGTTACCTGTTACTGTTACACCTACACTGTTACCTGTACTGTTACATGTACTGTTACCTACAACTTTACCTGTGTTACCTGTACTGTTACCTGTACCTACTGTTACCTACACTGTTACCTGTACTGTTACCTGTACCTACACTGTTGTCCTGTTACCTACTGTTACACTGTTACCTGTACTGTTACATGTACTGTTACCGACAACTTTAGCTACACTGTTACCTGTACTGTTACCTACAACTTGTTACCTACACTGTTACCTGTACTGTTACCTACACTGTTTACCTACACTGTTACCTGTACACTGTTACCTGTACTGTTACCTTGTTACCTGTACTATTACCTACAACTTTACCTACACTGTTACCTGTACTGTTACCTGTACTGTTACCTACAACTTTAGCTACACTGTTACCTGTACTGTTACCTACAACTGTACACCTTGTACCTACACTGTTACCTGTACTGTTACCTACAACTAACTTTACACTGTTACACTGTTACTTTACCTACACTGTTACCTGTACTGTTACCTGTACAACTGTTACCTACACTGTTACCTGTACTGTTACCTACAACTGTTACCTACACTTTACCTGTCCTGTTACCTACTGTTACCTACACTGTTACCTACACTGTTACCTGTACTGTTACCTGTACTGTTACCTACACTGTTACCTGTACTGTTACCTGTTACCTACACTGTTACCTGTACTGTTACCTACAACTTACCTACACTGTTACCTGTACTGTTACTGTTACCTGTACTGTTACCTACACTGTTACCTGTACTGTTACTGTACTGTTACCTACACTGTTACCTACACTGTACCTGTTACCTGTACTGTTACCTACACAACTTTTACACTGTTACCTACACTGTTACCTGTACTGTTACCTACACTGTTACCTGTACTGTTACCTACAACTGTTACCTACACTGTTACCTGTACTGTTACCTGTACTGTTACCTGTACTGTTACCTGTACTGTTACCTACAACTTTACCTACACTGTTACCTGTACTGTTACTACCTGTTACCTACACTGTTACCTGTTACCTGTACTGTTACCTACAACTTTACCTACACTGTTACCTGTTACTGTTACACTGTACTGTTACCTACACTGTTACCTGTACTGTTACCTACAACCTGTACCCTGTACACTTTACCTACACTGTTACCTGTTACTATTACCTGTACAACTTTACCTACACTGTTACCTGTACTGTTACCTACCTATTTACCTACACTGTTACCTGTACACTGTTACCTACACTGTACCTGTTACCTGTACACTGTTACCTGTACTGTTACCTACAACTTTACACTGTTACCTACACTGTTACCTGTCCTGTTACCTACAACTGTACTACCTGTTACTGTTACCTACAACTTTACACTGTTACCTGTACTGTTACCTGTACTGTTACCTACACTGTGTTACCTGTACTGTACCTACACTGTTACCTTACTGTACACTGTTACCTGTACTGTTACCAACTGTACTTTACCTGTACTGTTACCTACAACTGTACTATTACCTACAACTACACTGTTACCTGTACTGTACTACACTTTAGCACACTGTACCTGTACTACCTACAACTTTACACTACACTGTTACCTGTACTGTTACCTGTACTGTTACCTACACTGTTACCTGTACCCTGTACTGTTACCTACACTGTTACATGTACTGTTACCTACAACTGTTACCTACACTGTTACCTGTACTGTTACCTCAACTTTACCTACACTGTTACCTGTACTGTTACACTACCTACACTGTTACCTGTACTGTTACCTACAACTTTACCTACACTGTTACCTGTACTGTACTGTTACACTGTACTGTTACTGTTACCTACACTTGTCCTGTTACCTGTACCTGTACAACTGTTACCTACACTGTTACCTGTACTGTTACCTACAACTTTACCTACACTGTTACCTGTACTGTTACCTACAACTTACCTACACTGTTACCTGTACTACCTGTACTAACCTTTACCTACACTGTTACCTGTACTGTTACCTGTTACCTGTACTGTTACCTACAACCTGTACTGTTACCTGTACTTATTACTGTTACAACTGTACCTACACTGTTACCTGTACTGTTACCTGTACTGTTACCTACACTGTTACCTGTACTGTTACCTGTCACTGTTACCTGTAACTGTACCAACACTGTTACCTACAACTGTACCTACACTGTTACCTGTACTGTTACCTGTACTGTTACCTGTACTGTTGTCCTGTTACCTACAACTGTTACCTACACTGTTACCTGTACTGTTACCTACAACTTTACCTACACTGTTACCTACACTGTTACCTGTCCTGTTACCTACAACTGTACCTACACTGTTACCTGTACTGTTACCTGTACTGTTACCTACACTGTTAGTACTACCTGTAACTGTTACCTGTACACTGTACCTGTACTGTTACCTACAACTTGTTACACTGTTACCTACACTGTTACCTGTACTGTTACCTACACTGTTACCTGTACTGTTACCTGTACTGTTACCTACACTGTTACCTGTACTGTTACCTGTACTGTTACCTGTACTGTTACCTACACTGTTACCTACACTGTTACCTGTACTGTTACATGTACACTGTTACCTGTACTGTTACCTGTACCTACAACTGTTACCTACAACTACCTACAACTGTACTACCTACCTGTACTGTTACCTGTACTGTTACCTAACACCTACACTGTTACCTGTTGTTACTGTTACCTACACTTTACCTGTTACACTGTTACCTGTACTGTTACCTGTACTGTTACCTACAACTGTTACATACACTGTTACACTGTACTGTTACATGTACTGTTACCTACAACTTTAGCTACACTGTTACCTGTACTGTTACCTACAACTTTACCTACACTGTTACCTGTACTGTTACCTGTACTGTTACCTACAACTTTACCTACACTGTTACCTGTACTGTTACCTACACTGTTACCTGTACTATTACCTACAACTTTACCTACACTGTTACCTGTACTGTTACCTACAACTTTACCTACACTGTTACCTGTACTGTTACCTGTACTGTTACCTACACTGTTACCTACACTATTACCTGTACTGTTACCTGTACTGTTACCTGTACTATTACCTACAACTTTACCTACACTGTTACCTACACTGTTACCTGTACTATTACCAACTTTACCTACACTGTTACCTGTACTGTTACCTACACTGTTACCTGTACTGTTACTGTAACTGTTACCTACACTGTTACCTGTACTACCTACACTGTTACCTGTACTGTTACCTACACTGTTACCTACACTGTTACCTGTACTGTTACCTGTACTGTACTGTTACCTACAACTTTACCTACACTGTTACCTGTACACTGTTGTTACCTGTACTACCTGTACTTTACCTACACTGTTACCTGTACTGTTACTGTTACCTGTACTTTACCTACACTGTTACCTGTACTGTTACCTGTACAACTTTACCTACACTGTTACCTGTACTGTTACCTGTACTATTACCTGTACAACTTTACCTACACTGTTACCTGTACTGTTACCTACAACTGTTACCTGTTTACCTACAACTGTTACCTACACTGTTACCTGTACTGTTACCTGTACTGTTACCTGTACTGTTACCTACAACTTTACCTACACTGTTACCTGTACTGTTACCTGTACTATTACCTACAACTTTACCTACACTGTTACCTGTACTGTTACCTACAACTGTTACCTGTACTGTTACATGTACTGTTACCTACAACTGTACCTACACTGTTACCTGTACTGTTACCTACAACTGTTACCTACACTGTTACCTGTACTGTTACCTGTACTTTACCTACACTGTTACCTGTACTGTTACCTGTACTGTTACCTACACTGTTACCTGTACTATTACCTACAACTTACCTACACTGTTACCTGTCCTGTTACCTACAACTGTACCTACACTGTTACCTGTACAACTGTTACCGACCTACACACTGTTACCTGTACTGTTACCTACACTGTTACCTGTACTGTTACCTACAACTTTACCTACACTGTTACCTGTACTGTACTACCTTACCTGTACCTGTTACCTACAACTTTACCTACACTGTTACCTGTACTGTTACCTGTTACCTGTACTGTTACCTACAACTTTACCTACACTGTTACCTGTACTGTTACCTGTACACCCACACTTGTCCTGTTACCTACACACTGTTACCTGTACTGTTACATGTACTGTTACCTACAACTTTACCTACACTGTTACCTGTACTGTTACCTACACTGTTACCTGTACTATTACCTACACTGTTACCTGTACTGTTACCTAACACTGTTACCTGTACTTTACCTACACTGTTACCTGTAACTGTTACACACTGTTACCTGTTACCTACAACTGTTACCTGTACTGTTACCTGTACTGTTACCTACAACACTGTTACCTGTACTGTTACCTACAACTTTACCTACACTGTTACCTGTACTGTTACCTACACTGTTACCTGTACACTGTTACCTGTACTGTACACCTGTGTTACCTGTTACTGTTACCTACACTGTTACCTGTACTGTTACCTGTACTGTTACCTACAACTTTACCTACACTGTTACCTGTACTGTTACCTACACTGTTACCTGTACTATTACCTACAACTTTACCTACACTGTTACCTGTACTGTTACCTGTACTGTTACCTACACTGTTACCTGTACTGTTACCTACACTGTTACCTGTACTGTTACCTACAACTTTACCTACACTGTTACCTGTACTGTTACCTACACTGTTACCTGTACTATTACCTACAACTTTACCTACACTGTTACCTGTCCTGTTACCTACAACTGTTACACTGTTACCTGTACTGTTACCTGTACTTTACCTACAACTTTACTACACTGTTACCTGTACTGTTACCTACACTGTTACCTGTACTGTTACCTACAACTTTACCTACACTTTACCTGTACTGTTACCTACACTATTACCTGTACTGTTACCTTACCTACACTGTTACCTGTACTGTTACCTACACTGTTACCTGTACTATTACCTACAACTTTACCTACACTGTTACCTGTACTGTTACCTGTACTGTTACCTGTACTGTTACCTACACTGTTACCTGTACTGTACTTACCTACAAACTTTACCTACACTGTTACCTGTACTGTTACCTACCTGTTACCTGTACTACTTACCTACCTTTACCTACACTGTTACCTGTCCTGTTACCTACAACACTACCTGTTAACTGTTACACTGTTACCTGTACTGTTACCTGTACTGTTACCTGTTACCTGTACACTGTTACCTACACTTTACCTACACTGTTACCTGTACACTGTTACCTGTACTGTTACCTACAACTTTACCTACACTGTTACCTGTACTGTTACCTGTACTGTTACCTACACTTGTCCTGTTACCTACACTGTTACACTGTACCTGTTACTGTTACATGTACTGTTACCTTTAGCTACACTGTTACCTGTACTGTTACCTACAACTTTTACACTGTTACCTGTACTGTTACCTGTACTGTTACCTAACACCTACACTTTACCTACACTGTTACCTGTACTGTTACCTGTACTGTTACCTACAACTTTACCTACACTGTTACCTGTACTGTTACCTACAACTGTTACCTACTGTTACCTGTACTGTTACCTGTACTGTTACCTGTACTGTTACCTACAACTGTTACCTACACTGTTACCTACACTGTTACCTGTACTGTTACCTACAACTTTACCTACACTGTTACCTGTACTGTTACCTACAACTTTACACTACACTGTTACCTGTACTGTTACCTGTACCTACACTGTTACCTGTACTATTACCTACACTGTTACCTACACTGTTACCTGTACTATTACCTACAACTTTACCTACACTGTTACCTGTACTGTTACCTACAACTACTGTTACCTGTACTGTTACCTGTACTGTTACCTACACTGTTACCTGTACTGTTACCTGTACTGTTACCTACACTGTTACCTGTACTGTTACCTACAACTGTTACACTGTACTGTTTACCTACAACTTTACCTACACTGTTACCTGTACTGTTACCTGTAACTGTTACCTACACTGTTACCTGTACTGTTACCTACACTGTTACCTGTACTGTTACCTGTGTACTATTACCTACAACTTTACCTACACTGTTACCTGTAACTGTACCTGTACTGTTACCTGTACTACCTGTACCCTACAACTGTACACTGTTACCTGTACTGTTACCTACAACTGTACCAACACTGTTACCTACAACTGTACCTACACTGTTACCTGTACTGTTACATGTACTGTTACCGACAACTGTACCTACACTGTTACCTGTACTGTTACCTACAACTTTACCTACACTGTTACCTGTACTGTTACCTACAACTTTACCTACACTGTTACCTGTACTGTTACCTGTACTGTTACCTACACTGTTACCTGTACTATTACCTACAACTTTACCTACACTGTTACCTGTCCTGTTACCTACAACTGTACCTACACTGTTACCTGTACTGTTACCTGTACTGTTACCGACAACTTTAGCTACACTGTTACCTGTACTGTTACCTACACTGTTACCTGTACTGTTACCTACAACTTTACCTACACTGTTACCTGTACTGTTACCTACACTGTTACCTGTACTGTTACCTACAACTTTACCTACACTGTTACCTGTACTGTTACCTGTTACCTGTACTGTTACCTACAACTTTACCTACACTGTTACCTGTACTGTTACCTGTACTGTTACCCACACTTGTCCTGTTACCTACAACTGTACCTACACTGTTACCTGTACTGTTACATGTACTGTTACCGACAACTTTAGCTACACTGTTACCTGTACTGTTACCTACACTGTTACCTGTACTGTTACCTACAACTTTACCTACACTGTTACCTGTTACCTACAACACTGTTACCTACAACTGTACTCTACACTGTTACCTGTACTGTTACATGTACTGTTACCGACACTGTTACCTGTACTGTTACCTACAACTTTACCTACACTGTTACCTGTACTGTTACCTACACTGTTACCTGTACTGTTACCTACAACTTTACCTACACTGTTACCTGTACTGTTACCTGTACTGTTACCTACACTTGTCCTGTTACCTGTAACTGTACATACACTGTTACCTGTACTGTTACATGTACTGTTACCTACACTTTAGCTGTTACCTGTACTGTTACCTACAACTTTACCTACACTGTTACCTGTACTGTTACCTGTACTGTTACCTACAACTTTACTGTTACCTGTACTGTTACCTACACTGTTACCTGTACTATTACCTACAACTTACCTACACTGTTACCTGTACTGTTACCTACACTGTTACCTACACTGTTACCTGTACTGTTACCTGTAACTTTACTTTACCTACACTGTTACCTGTACTGTTACCTGTACTGTTACCTACAACTTTACCTACACTGTTACCTGTACTATTACCTACCTTTACCTACACTGTTACCTGTACTTGTTACCTACACTGTTACCTACACTGTTACCTGTACTGTTACCTACACTGTTACTTTTACCTGTACTGTTACCTACAACTACTACACTGTTACCTGTACTGTTACCTGTACTGTTACCTGTACTATTACCTACAACTTTACCTACACTGTTACCTACACTGTTACCTGTACTATTACCTACAACTTTACCTACACTGTTACCTGTACTGTTACCTGTACTGTTACCTACACTGTTACCTGTACTGTTACCTGTACTTTTACCTACACTTTACCTACACTGTTACCTACACTGTTACCTGTACTGTTACCTACACTGTTACCTACACTGTTACCTGTACTGTTACCTGTACTGTTACCTGTAACTTTACCTACACTGTTACCTGTCCTGTTACCTACAACTGTTACCTACACTGTTACCTGTACTGTTACCTGTACTGTTACCTTTAGCTACACTGTTACCTGTACTGTTACCTACAACTTTACCTACACTGTTACCTGTACTGTTACCTACACTGTTACCTGTACTGTTACCTGTACTATTACCTACAACTTTACCTACACTGTTACCTGTAGTGTTACCTGTACTGTTACCTGTACTGTTACCTGTACTATTACCTACAACTTTACCTACACTGTTACCTGTACTGTTACCTACAACTGTACCAACACTGTTACCTACAACTGTACCTACACTGTTACCTGTACTGTTACATGTACTGTTACCGACAACTGTACCTACACTGTTACCTGTACTGTTACCTACAACTTTACCTACACTGTTACCTGTACTGTTACCTACAACTTTACCTACACTGTTACCTGTACTGTTACCTGTACTGTTACCTACACTGTTACCTGTACTATTACCTACAACTTTACCTACACTGTTACCTGTCCTGTTACCTACAACTGTACCTACACTGTTACCTGTACTGTTACCTGTACTGTTACCGACAACTTTAGCTACACTGTTACCTGTACTGTTACCTACACTGTTACCTGTACTGTTACCTACAACTTTACCTACACTGTTACCTGTACTGTTACCTACAACTTTACCTACACTGTTACCTGTACTGTTACCTACACTGTTACCTGTACTGTTACCTACAACTTTACCTACACTGTTACCTGTACTGTTACCTACAACTGTACCAACACTGTTACCTACAACTGTACCTACACTGTTACCTGTACTGTTACATGTACTGTTACCTACAACTGTTACCTGTACACTGTTACCTGTAACTGTTACCTGTTACCTGTACTGTTACCTGTACTGTTACCTGTACTGTTACCTACAACTTTACCTACACTGTTACCTGTACTGTTACCTGTACTGTTACCTACACTTGTCCTGTTACCTACAACTGTACCTACACTGTTACCTGTACTGTTACATGTACTGTTACCGACAACTTTAGCTACACTGTTACCTGTACTGTTACCTACAACTTTACTGTTACCTACACTGTTACCTGTACTGTTACCTACAACTTTACCTACACTGTTACCTGTACTTTACCTACACTGTTACCTGTACTGTTACCTACAACTTTACCTACACTGTTACCTGTACTGTTACCTACACTGTTACCTACACTGTTACCTGTACTGTTACCTACTGTTACCTGTACTGTTACCTACACTGTTACCTGTACTGTTACCTACAACTTTACCTACACTGTTACCTACACTGTTACCTGTACTACCTGTACACTGTTACCTGTACTACCTACAACTTTACCTACACTGTTACCTGTACTGTTACAACTGTTACCTACAACTTTACCTACACTGTTACCTGTACTGTTACCTTTACCTACACTGTTACCTGTACTATTACCTACAACTGTACCTACACTGTTACCTGTACTGTTACCTGTACTGTTACCTACACTGTTACCTGTACTGTTACCTGTACTTTACCTACACTGTTACCTACACTGTTACCTACACTGTTACCTGTACTGTTACCTACACTGTTACCTGTACTATTACCTACACTGTTACCTACACTGTTACCTACCTGTACTGTTACCTGTACTATTACCTACAACTTTACCTACACTGTTACCTGTACTGTTACCTACAACTTTACCTACACTGTTACCTGTACTGTTACCTACACTGTTACCTGTACTGTTACCTGTACTATTACCTACAACTTTACCTACACTGTTACCTACACTTTACCTGTACTGTTACCTGTACTGTTACCTACAACTTTACCTACACTGTTACCTGTACTGTTACCTGTACTTTACCTACAACTTTACCTGTACTGTTACCTGTACAACTGTTACCTACACTGTTACCTGTACTGTTACCTGTACAACTGTTACCTGTACTGTTACCTGTAACTTTACCTACTGTTACCTGTACTGTTACCTACACTGTTACTGTTACCTGTTACAATCTGTTACCTACACTTTACCTACACTGTTACCTGTACTGTTACTGTACTGTTACACTTACCTACAACTTTACCTACACTGTTACCTGTACTGTTACCTACAACTGTACCAACACTGTTACCTACAACTGTACCTACACTGTTACCTGTACTGTTACATGTACTGTTACCGACAACTGTACCTACACTGTTACCTGTACTGTTACCTACAACTTTACCTACACTGTTACCTGTACTGTTACCTACAACTTTACCTACACTGTTACCTGTACTGTTACCTGTACTGTTACCTACACTGTTACCTGTACTATTACCTAAACTTTACCTACACTGTTACCTGTCCTGTTACCTACAACTGTACCTACACTGTTACCTACACTGTTACCTGTACTGTTACCTACAACTTTACTACACTGTTACCTGTACTGTTACCTACACTGTTACCTGTACTATTACCTACAACTTTACCTACACTGTTACCTGTACTGTTACCTACACTGTTACCTGTACTGTTACCTACAACTGTTACCTACACTGTTACCTGTACTGTTACCTGTACTGTTACCCACACTTGTCCTGTTACAACTGTACCTACACTGTTACCTGTACTGTTACCTGTACTGTTACCTACAACTTTACCTACACTGTTACCTGTACTGTTACCTACAACTGTTACCTACACTGTTACCTACAACTGTACCTACACTGTTACCTGTACTGTTACCTGTAACTGTTACACACTGTTACCTGTACTGTTACCTACAACTTTACCTACACTGTTACCTGTACTGTTACCTACACTGTTACCTGTACTGTTACCTACAACTTTACCTACACTGTTACCTGTACTGTTACCTGTACTGTTACCTACACTTTCCTGTTACACTGTTACCTACACTGTTACCTGTACTGTTACCTGTACTGTTACCAACTGTACACTGTTACCTGTACTGTTACCTACAACTTTACCTACACTGTTACCTGTACTGTTACCTGTACTGTTACTGTAACTTTACCTACACTGTTACCTACACTGTACTGTTACCTACAACAACTTTACCTACACTGTTACCTGTACTGTTACCTGTACTGTTACCTAAACGGCCTACACTGTTACCTACACTGTTACCTGTACTGTTACCTGTACTTACACACTGTTACCTGTACTGTTACCTGTACTTTACCTACACTGTTACCTGTACTGTTACCTGTACTGTTACCTACACTGTTACCTACACCTACACTGTTACCTGTACTGTTACCTGTACTGTTACCTACAACTTTACCTACACTGTTACCTGTACTGTTACCTACCTTTACCTACACTGTTACCTGTACTGTTACCTACAACTTTACCTACACTGTTACCTGTACTGTTACCTGTACTGTTACCTACAACTTTACCTACACTGTTACCTGTAACTTTACCTACACTGTTACCTGTACTGTTACCTTACCTACACTGTTACCTACCTGTACTGTTACCTACAACTGTTACCTACACTGTTACCTGTACCTGTACTATTACCTACAACTTTACCTACACTGTTACCTGTACTGTTACCTACACTGTTACCTGTACTGTTACCTACACTTTACCTACACTGTTACCTGTACTGTTACCTGTACTGTTACCTGTCCTGTTACCTACAACTGTACCTACACTGTTACCTGTACTGTTACATGTACTGTTACCTACAACTTTAGCTACACTGTTACCTGTACTGTTACCTACACTGTTACCTGTACTATTACCTACAACTTTACCTACACTGTTACCTGTACTGTTACCTGTACTGTTACTGTACAACACTTACCTACACTGTTACACTGTACCTGTACTGTTACCTGTACTGTTACCTATTACTGTTACCTAAACTTTACCTACACTGTTACCTGTACTGTTACCTACACTGTTACCTGTACTGTTACCTACAACTTTACCTGTACTGTTACCTGTACTGTTACCTGTACTACCTACACTGTTACTTGTACTGTTACCTACAACTGTACCTACACTGTTACCTGTACTGTTACCTGTACTGTTACCTACAACTTTACCTACACTGTTACCTGTACTGTTACCTACAACTTTACCTACACTGTTACCTGTACTGTTACCTGTACTGTTACCTACAACTTTACTCTACACTGTTACCTGTACTGTTACCTGTACTGTTACCTGTACTATTACCTACACTGTTACCTACTACTGTTACCTACACCTACACTGTTACCTGTACTGTTACCTGTACTGTTACCTGTACTGTTACCTACAACTACCTAACTTTACCTACACTGTTACCTACACTGTTACCTGTACTATTACCTACAACTGTTACCTACACTGTTACCTGTACTATTACACTGTTAACTTTACCTACAACTGTTACCTGTACTGTTACCTGTACTGTTACCTACACTGTTACCTGTACTATTACCTACAACTTTACCTACACTGTTACCTGTACTGTTACCTGTACTGTTACCTGTACTATTACCTACAACTTTACCTACACTGTTACCTACACTGTTACCTGTACTGTTACCTACAACTTACCTACACTGTTACCTGTACTGTTACCTACAACTACACTGTTACCTGTACTGTTACCTGTACTGTTACCTGTACTTTACCTACACTGTTACCTACACTGTTACCTGTACTGTTACCTACAACTTTACCTACACTGTTACTGTTACCTGTACTGTTACCTACAACTTTACCTACACTGTTACCTGTACCTGTAACTGTTACCTACACTGTTACCTGTACTATTACCTACACTGTTACCTTTACTGTTACCTGTACTGTTACCTACAACTGTTACCTACACTGTTACCTAACTGTTACCTACACTGTTACCTGTACAACCTACAACTGTACATACACTGTTACCTGTACTGTTACATGTACTGTTACCGACAACTTTACCTAACTTTACCTGTACTGTTACCTGTACTGTTACCTACACTGTTACCTGTACTGTTACCTGTACTGTTACCTACAACTTTACCTACACTGTTACCTGTACTGTTACCTGTAACTTTACCTACACTGTTACCTGTTACTGTTACCTGTACTATTACCTACAACTTTACCTACACTGTTACCTACACTGTTACCTGTCCTGTTACCTGTAACTGTTACCTACACTGTTACCTGTACTGTTACCTGTACTGTTACCTACAACTTTACCTACACTGTTACCTGTACTGTTACCTACACTGTTACCTGTACTGTTACCTGTACTATTACTACATTGTTACCTGTACTGTTACCTGTACTATTACCTACAACTTTACCTACACTGTTACCTGTTACCTGTATGTACCTACACTGTTGTTACCTGTACTGTTACCTACAACTTTAGCTAACTGTTACCTGTACCTACACTGTTACCTGTACTGTTACCTACAACTTTACCTACACTGTACTGTTACCTACACTGTTACCTGTACTGTTACCTACAACTTACCTACACTGTTACCTGTACTGTTACCTGTACTGTTACCTGTACTATTACACAACTTTACCTACACTGTTGTACTGTTACCTACACTGTTACCTGTTACCTGTTACCTACACACTGTTACCTGTACTGTTACCTACAACTTTACCTACACTGTTACCTGTCCTGTTACCTACAACTGTACCAACACTGTTACCTACAACTGTACCTACACTGTTACCTGTACTGTTACATGTACTGTTACCTACAACTGTACCTACACTGTTACCTGTACTGTTACCTACAACTTTACCTACCTGTACTGTTACCTGTACTGTTACCTACACTGTTACCTGTACTGTTACCTGTACTGTTACCTACACTGTTACCTGTACTATTACCTACAACTTTACCTACACTGTTACCTGTCCTGTTACCTACAACTGTTACCTACACTGTTACCTGTACTGTTACCTGTACTGTTACCTACAACTTTACCTACACTGTTACCTGTACTGTTACCTACACTGTTACCTGTACTGTTACCTACACTGTTACCTGTACTGTTACCTACAACTTTACCTACACTGTTACTGTACCTACACTTACCTGTACTGTTACCTGTACTATTACCTACAACTTTACCTACACTGTTACCTGTACTGTTACCTACACTGTTACCTGTACACTGTTACCTACACTGTTACCTGTACTGTTACCTACACTGTTACCTGTACTGTTACCTACAACTTTACCTACCTGTACTGTTACCTGTACTGTTACCTGTACTGTACAACTTTACCTACAACTGTACTACACTGTTACCTGTACTGTTACCTGTAACTTTACCTACAACTTTACCTACACTGTTACCTGTACTATTACCTACAACTTTACCTACACTGTTACCTGTACTGTTACCTGTACTGTTACCTACAACTTACCTACACTGTTACCTGTACTGTTACCTGTACTGTTACCTACACTGTACTTTACCTACACTTTACCTACACTGTTACCTGTACTGTTACCTACAACTGTTACCTGTACTGTTACCTGTACACCTACACTGTTACCTACACTGTTACCTGTACTGTTACCTACACTGTTACCTGTACTGTTACCTACAACTTTACCTACACTGTTACCTGTACTGTTACCTACAACTTTACCTACACTGTTACCTGTACTGTTACCTGTACTATTACCTACACTGTTACCTACACTGTTACCTGTACTGTTACCTACACTTTACCTGTTACCTGTACTGTTACCTACACTATTACCTACACTTTACCTACACTGTTACCTGTACTGTTACTCTGCTGCCTAACTTTACCTACACTGTTACCTGTACTGTTACCTACAACTTTACCTACACTGTTACCTGTACTGTTACCTGTACTGTTACCTGTACTAAACTTTACCTACCTGTACTACCTGTACTGTTACCTACACTGTTACCAACACTGTTACCTACAACTGTACCTACACTGTTACCTGTACTGTTACCTGTACTGTTACCTACAACTGTTACCTACACTGTTACCTGTACTGTTACCTACAACTTTACCTACACTGTTACCTGTACTGTTACCTACAACTTTACCTACACTGTTACCTGTACTGTTACCTGTACTGTTACCACTGTTACCTGTACTACCTAAACTTTACCTACACTGTTACCTGTACTGTTACCTACAACTGTACTACACTGTTACACTGTTACCTGTACTGTTACCTACAACTTTACCTACACTGTTACCTGTACTGTTACCTACACTGTTACCTGTACTGTTACCTACAACTGTTACCTGTACTGTTACCTACACCTACACTGTTACCTGTACACTGTTACCTACTGTTACCTGTTACCTACAACTTTACCTACACTGTTACCTGTACTGTTACCTGTACTGTTACCTGTCTGTTACCTACAACTGTTACCTACACTGTTACCTGTACTGTTACCTGTACTGTTACCTACAACTTTAGCTACACTGTTACCTGTACTGTTACCTACACTGTTACCTGTACTATTACCTACAACTTTACCTACACTGTTACCTGTCCTGTTACCTACAACTGTACCAACACTGTTACCTACAACTGTACCTACACTGTTACCTGTACTGTTACATGTACTGTTACCGACACTGTTACCTGTACTGTTACCTACAACTTTACCTACACTGTTACCTGTACTGTTACCTACACTGTTACCTGTACTGTTACCTACAACTTTACCTACACTGTTACCTGTACTGTTACCTGTACTGTTACCTACACTTGTCCTGTTACCTACAACTGTACATACACTGTTACCTGTACTGTTACATGTACTGTTACCGACAACTTTAGCTACACTGTTACCTGTACTGTTACCTACAACTTTACCTACACTGTTACCTGTACTGTTACCTGTACTGTTACCTACAACTTTACCTACACTGTTACCTGTACTGTTACCTACACTGTTACCTGTACTATTACCTACAACTTTACCTACACTGTTACCTGTACTGTTACCTACACTGTTACCTACACTGTTACCTGTACTGTTACCTGTACTGTTACCTACAACTTTACCTACACTGTTACCTGTACTGTTACCTACACTGTTACCTGTACTATTACCTACAACTTTACCTACACTGTTACCTACACTGTTACCTGTACTATTACCTACAACTTTACCTACACTGTTACCTGTACTATTACCTACAACTTTACCTACACTGTTACCTGTACTGTTACCTGTACTGTTACCTACACTGTTACCTGTACTATTACCTACAACTTTACCTACACTGTTACCTGTACTGTTACCTGTACTGTTACCTGTACTATTACCTACAACTTTACCTACACTGTTACCTACACTGTTACCTGTACTATTACCTACAACTTTACCTACACTGTTACCTGTACTGTTACCTACAACTTTACCTACACTGTTACCTGTACTGTTACCTGTACTATTACCTACAACTTTACCTACACTGTTACCTACACTGTTACCTGTACTGTTACCTACAACTTTACCTACACTGTTACCTGTACTGTTACCTGTACTATTACCTACAACTTTACCTACACTGTTACCTGTACTGTTACCTGTGCTGTTACCTACACTGTTACCTGTACTATTACCTACACTGTTACCTTTACTGTTACCTGTACTATTACCTACAACCTTACCTACACTGTTACCTACACTGTTACCTGTACTGTTACCTACAACTTTACCTACACTGTTACCTGTACTATTACCTACAACTTTACCTACACTGTTACCTTTACTGTTACCTGTACTATTACCTACAACTTTACCTACACTGTTACCTACACTGTTACCTGTACTGTTACCTACAACTTTACCTACACTGTTACCTGTACTATTACCTGTTTACCTACACTGTTACCTGTACTGTTACCTACAACTTTACCTACACTGTTACCTGTACTGTTACCTGTACTATTACCTACAACTTTACCTACACTGTTACCTGTACTGTTACCTACACTGTTACCTGTACTATTACCTACAACTTTACCTACACTGTTACCTGTCCTGTTACCTGTACTGTTACCTGTACTATTACCTACAACTTTACCTACACTGTTACCTACACTGTTACCTGTACTATTACCTACAGCTTTACCTACACTGTTACCTGTACTGTTACCTACAACTTTACCTACACTGTTACCTGTACTGTTACCTGTTATTACCTACAACTTTACCTACACTGTTACCTGTCCTGTTACCTACAACTGTACCAACACTGTTACCTACAACTGTACCTACACTGTTACCTGTACTGTTACATGTACTGTTACCGACAACTGTACCTACACTGTTACCTGTACTGTTACCTACAACTTTACCTACACTGTTACCTGTACTGTTACCTACAACTTTACCTTCACTGTTACCTGTACTGTTACCTGTACTGTTACCTACACTGTTACCTGTACTATTACCTACAACTTTACCTACACTGTTACCTGTCCTGTTACCTACAACTTTACCTACACTGTTACCTGTACTGTTACCTGTACTGTTACCTACACTGTTACCTGTACTGTTACCTACACTGTTACCTGTACTGTTACCTACAACTTTACCTACACTGTTACCTGTACTGTTACCTACACTGTTACCTGTACTGTTACCTACAACTTTACCTACACTGTTACCTGTACTGTTACCTACACTGTTACCTGTACTGTTACCTACAACTTTACCTACACTGTTACCTGTACTGTTACCTGTACTGTTACCCACACTTGTCCGGTTACCTACAACTGTACCTACACTGTTACCTGTACTGTTACATGTACTGTTACCGACAACTTTAGCTACACTGTTACCTGTACTGTTACCTACACTGTTACCTGTACTATTACCTACAACTTTACCTACACTGTTACCTGTCCTGTTACCTACAACTGTACCAACACTGTTACCTACAACTGTACCTACACTGTTACCTGTACTGTTACATGTACTGTTACCGACACTGTTACCTGTACTGTTACCTACAACTTTACCTACACTGTTACCTGTACTGTTACCTACACTGTTACCTGTACTGTTACCTACAACTTTACCTACACTGTTACCTGTACTGTTACCTACACTGTTACCTGTACTGTTACCTACAACTTTACCTACACTGTTACCTGTACTGTTACCTGTACTGTTACCCACACTTGTCCTGTTACCTACAACTGTACCTACACTGTTACCTGTACTGTTACATGTACTGTTACCGACAACTTTAGCTACACTGTTACCTGTACTGTTACCTACACTGTTACCTGTACTATTACCTACAACTTTACCTACACTGTTACCTGTACTGTTACCTGTACTGTTACCTACACTTGTCCTGTTACCTACAACTGTACATACACTGTTACCTGTACTGTTACCTGCATTGTTACCTGTACTGTTACCTGTATTGTTACCTGTTTTGTTACCTGTGTTGTTACCTGTACCGTTACCTGTATTGTTACCTGTATTGTTACCTGTACTGTTACCTCTATTGTTACCTGTATTGTTACCGGTACTGTTGCCTGTACTGTTATCTGCACTGTTACCTGAACTGTTACCTACACTGTTACCTATAATGTGTTACCTGCACTGTTACCTGTACTGTTACCTGTATTGTTCCTTGTACTGTTACCTGTATTGTTACCTGTACTGTTCCTTTATTGTTACCTGTACTGTTACCTGTACTGTTACCTACACTGTTACCTGTACTGTTCCTGTACTGTTACCTGTATTGTTACCAGTACTGTTCCTTTATTGTTACCTGTACTGTTCCTGTATTGTTACCTGTACTGTTCCCTGTACTGTTACCTACACTGTTACTTGTACTGTTCCTGTATTGTTACCTGTACTGTTACCTGTACTGTTACCTACAACTTTACCTACACTGTTACCTGTACTGTTACCTACACTGTTACCTGTACTATTACCTACAACTTTACCTACACTGTTACCTGTACTGTTACCTACACTGTTACCTACACTGTTACCTGTACTGTTACCTACAACTTTACCTACACTGTTACCTGTACTGTTACCTACACTGTTACCTGTACTATTACCTACAACTTTACCTACACTGTTACCTACACTGTTACCTGTACTATTACCTACAACTTTACCTACACTGTTACCTGTACTATTACCTACAACTTTACCTACACTGTTACCTGTACTGTTACCTACAACTTTACCTACACTGTTACCTGTACTGTTACCTGTACTGTTACCTACACTGTTACCTGTACTATTACCTACAACTTTACCTACACTGTTACCTGTCCTGTTACCTACAACTGTACCTACACTGTTACCTGTACTGTTACATGTACTGTTACCGACAACTTTAGCTACACTGTTACCTGTACTGTTACCTACAACTTTACCTACACTGTTACCTGTACTGTTACCTACACTGTTACCTGTACTGTTACCTGTACTATTACCTACAACTTTACCTACACTGTTACCTGTAGTGTTACCTGTACTGTTACATGTACTGTTACCTGTACTATTACCTACAACTTTACCTACACTGTTACCTGTACTGTTACCTACAACTGTACCAACACTGTTACCTACAACTGTACCTACACTGTTACCTGTACTGTTACATGTACTGTTACCGACAACTGTACCTACACTGTTACCTGTACTGTTACCTACAACTTTACCTACACTGTTACCTGTACTGTTACCTACAACTTTACCTACACTGTTACCTGTACTGTTACCTGTACTGTTACCTACACTGTTACCTGTACTATTACCTACAACTTTACCTACACTGTTACCTGTCCTGTTACCTACAACTGTACCTACACTGTTACCTGTACTGTTACATGTACTGTTACCGACAACTTTAGCTACACTGTTACCTGTACTGTTACCTACAACTTTACCTACACTGTTACCTGTACTGTTACCTACACTGTTACCTGTACTGTTACCTGTACTATTACCTACAACTTTACCTACACTGTTACCTGTAGTGTTACCTGTACTGTTACATGTACTGTTACCTGTACTATTACCTACAACTTTACCTACACTGTTACCTGTACTGTTACCTACAACTGTACCAACACTGTTACCTACAACTGTACCTACACTGTTACCTGTACTGTTACATGTACTGTTACCGACAACTGTACCTACACTGTTACCTGTACTGTTACCTACAACTTTACCTACACTGTTACCTGTACTGTTACTTACAACTTTACCTACACTGTTACCTGTACTGTTACCTGTACTGTTACCTACACTGTTACCTGTACTATTACCTACAACTTTACCTACACTGTTACCTGTCCTGTTACCTACAACTGTACCTACACTGTTACCTGTACTGTTACCTGTACTGTTACCGACAACTTTAGCTACACTGTTACCTGTACTGTTACCTACACTGTTACCTGTACTGTTACCTACAACTTTACCTACACTGTTACCTGTACTGTTACCTACACTGTTACCTGTACTGTTACCTACAACTTTACCTACACTGTTACCTGTACTGTTACCTACACTGTTACCTGTACTGTTACCTACAACTTTACCTACACTGTTACCTGTACTGTTACCTGTACTGTTACCCACACTTGTCCTGTTACCTACAACTGTACCTACACTGTTACCTGTACTGTTACCTGTACTATTACCTACAACTTTACCTACACTGTTACCTGTCCTGTTACCTACAACTGTACCAACACTGTTACCTACAACTGTACCTACACTGTTACCTGTACTGTTACATGTACTGTTACCGACACTGTTACCTGTACTGTTACCTACAACTTTACCTACACTGTTACCTGTACTGTTACCTACACTGTTACCTGTACTGTTACCTACAACTTTACCTACACTGTTACCTGTACTGTTACCTGTACTGTTACCTACACTTGTCCTGTTACCTACAACTGTACATACACTGTTACCTGTACTGTTACATGTACTGTTACCGACAACTTTAGCTACACTGTTACCTGTACTGTTACCTACAACTTTACCTACACTGTTACCTGTACTGTTACCTGTACTGTTACCTACAACTTTACCTACACTGTTACCTGTACTGTTACCTACAACTTTACCTACACTGTTACCTGTACTGTTACCTGTACTATTACCTACAACTTTACCTACACTGTTACCTACACTGTTACCTGTACTGTTACCTACAACTTTACCTACACTGTTACCTGTACTGTTACCTGTACTATTACCTACAACTTTACCTACACTGTTACCTGTACTGTTACCTGTACTGTTACCTACACTGTTACCTGTACTATTACCTACACTGTTACCTGTACTGTTACCTGTACTATTACCTACAACTTTACCTACACTGTTACCTACACTGTTACCTGTACTGTTACCTACAACTTTACCTACACTGTTACCTGTACTATTACCTACAACTTTACCTACACTGTTACCTGTACTGTTACCTGTACTGTTACCTACACTGTTACCTGTACTATTACCTACAACTTTACCTACACTGTTACCTGTACTGTTACCTACAACTTTACCTACACTGTTACCTGTACTGTTACCTGTACTATTACCTACAACTTTACCTACACTGTTACCTGTACTGTTACCTACACTGTTACCTGTACTGTTACCTACACTGTTACCTGTACTATTACCTACAACTTTACCTACACTGTTACCTGTACTGTTACCTACACTGTTACCTGTACTATTACCTACAACTTTACCTACACTGTTACCTGTACTGTTACCTACAACTTTACCTACACTGTTACCTGTACTGTTACCTACAACTTTACCTACACTGTTACCTGTACTGTTACCTGTACTATTACCTACAACTTTACCTACACTGTTACCTGTCCTGTTACCTACAACTGTACCAACACTGTTACCTACAACTGTACCTACACTGTTACCTGTACTGTTACATGTACTGTTACCGACAACTGTACCTACACTGTTACCTGTACTGTTACCTACAACTTTACCTACACTGTTACCTGTACTGTTACCTACAACTTTACCTACACTGTTACCTGTACTGTTACCTGTACTGTTACCTACACTGTTACCTGTACTATTACCTACAACTTTACCTACACTGTTACCTGTCCTGTTACCTACAACTGTACCTACACTGTTACCTGTACTGTTACCTGTACTGTTACCGACAACTTTAGCTACACTGTTACCTGTACTGTTACCTACACTGTTACCTGTACTGTTACCTACAACTTTACCTACACTGTTACCTGTACTGTTACCTACACTGTTACCTGTACTGTTACCTACAACTTTACCTACACTGTTACCTGTACTGTTACCTACACTGTTACCTGTATTGTTACCTACAACTTTACCTACACTGTTACCTGTACTGTTACCTGTACTGTTACCCACACTTGTCCTGTTACCTACAACTGTACCTACACTGTTACCTGTACTGTTACATGTACTGTTACCGACAACTTTAGCTACACTCTTACCTGTACTGTTACCTACACTGTTACCTGTACTATTACCTACAACTTTACCTACACTGTTACCTGTCCTGTTACCTACAACTGTACCAACACTGTTACCTACAACTGTACCTCCACTGTTACCTGTACTGTTACATGTACTGTTACCGACACTGTTACCTGTACTGTTACCTACAACTTTACCTACACTGTTACCTGTACTGTTACCTACACTGTTACCTGTACTGTTACCTACAACTTTACCTACACTGTTACCTGTACTGTTACCTGTACTGTTACCTACACTTGTCCTGTTACCTACAACTGTACATACACTGTTACCTGTACTGTTACATGTACTGTTACTGACAACTTTAGCTACACTGTTACCTGTACTGTTACCTACAACTTTACCTACACTGTTACCTGTACTGTTACCTGTACTGTTACCTACAACTTTACCTACACTGTTACCTCTACTATTACCTACACTGTTACCTGTACTATTACCTACAACTTTACCTACACTGTTACCTGTACTGTTACCTACACTGTTACCTACACTGTTACCTGTACTGTTACCTGTACTGTTACCTACAACTTTACCTACACTGTTACCTGTACTGTTACCTACACTGTTACCTGTACTATTACCTACAACTTTACCTACACTGTTACCTACACTGTTACCTGTACTATTACCTACAACTTTACCTACACTGTTACCTGTACTATTACCTACAACTTTACCTACACTGTTACCTGTACTGTTACCTGTACTGTTACCTACACTGTTACCTGTACTATTACCTACAACTTTACCTACACTGTTACCTGTACTGTTACCTGTACTGTTACCTGTACTATTACCTACAACTTTACCTACACTGTTACCTACACTGTTACCTGTACTATTACCTACAACTTTACCTACACTGTTACCTGTACTGTTACCTACAACTTTACCTACACTGTTACCTGTACTGTTACCTGTACTATTACCTACAACTTTACCTACACTGTTACCTACACTGTTACCTGTACTGTTACCTACAACTTTACCTACACTGTTACCTGTACTGTTACCTGTACTATTACCTACAACTTTACCTACACTGTTACCTGTACTGTTACCTGTGCTGTTACCTACACTGTTACCTGTACTATTACCTACACTGTTACCTTTACTGTTACCTGTACTATTACCTACAACCTTACCTACACTGTTACCTACACTGTTACCTGTACTGTTACCTACAACTTTACCTACACTGTTACCTGTACTATTACCTACAACTTTACCTACACTGTTACCTTTACTGTTACCTGTACTATTACCTACAACTTTACCTACACTGTTACCTACACTGTTACCTGTACTGTTACCTACAACTGTACCTACACTGTTACCTGTACTATTACCTACAACTTTACCTACACTGTTACCTGTACTGTTACCTACAACTTTACCTACACTGTTACCTGTACTGTTACCTGTACTATTACCTACAACTTTACCTACACTGTTACCTGTACTGTTACCTACACTGTTACCTGTACTATTACCTACAACTTTACCTACACTGTTACCTGTCCTGTTACCTGTACTGTTACCTGTACTATTACCTACAACTTTACCTACACTGTTACCTACACTGTTACCTGTACTATTACCTACAGCTTTACCTACACTGTTACCTGTACTGTTACCTACAACTTTACCTACACTGTTACCTGTACTGTTACCTGTACTATTACCTACAACTTTACCTACACTGTTACCTGTCCTGTTACCTACAACTGTACCAACACTGTTACCTACAACTGTACCTACACTGTTACCTGTACTGTTACATGTACTGTTACCGACAACTGTACCTACACTGTTACCTGTACTGTTACCTACAACTTTACCTACACTGTTACCTGTACTGTTACCTACAACTTTACCTTCACTGTTACCTGTACTGTTACCTGTACTGTTACCTACACTGTTACCTGTACTATTACCTACAACTTTACCTACACTGTTACCTGTCCTGTTACCTACAACTGTACCTACACTGTTACCTGTACTGTTACCTGTACTGTTACCGACAACTTTAGCTACACTGTTACCTGTACTGTTACCTACACTGTTACCTGTACTGTTACCTACAACTTTACCTACACTGTTACCTGTACTGTTACCTACACTGTTACCTGTACTGTTACCTACAACTTTACCTACACTGTTACCTGTACTGTTACCTACACTGTTACCTGTACTGTTACCTACAACTTTACCTACACTGTTACCTGTACTGTTACCTGTACTGTTACCCACACTTGTCCTGTTACCTACAACTGTACCTACACTGTTACCTGTACTGTTACATGTACTGTTACCGACAACTTTAGCTACACTGTTACCTGTACTGTTACCTACACTGTTACCTGTACTATTACCTACAACTTTACCTACACTGTTACCTGTCCTGTTACCTACAACTGTACCAACACTGTTACCTACAACTGTACCTACACTGTTACCTGTACTGTTACATGTACTGTTACCGACACTGTTACCTGTACTGTTACCTACAACTTTACCTACACTGTTACCTGTACTGTTACCTACACTGTTACCTGTACTGTTACCTACAACTTTACCTACACTGTTACCTGTACTGTTACCTACACTGTTACCTGTACTGTTACCTACAACTTTACCTACACTGTTACCTGTACTGTTACCTGTACTGTTACCCACACTTGTCCTGTTACCTACAACTGTACCTACACTGTTACCTGTACTGTTACATGTACTGTTACCGACAACTTTAGCTACACTGTTACCTGTACTGTTACCTACACTGTTACCTGTACTATTACCTACAACTTTACCTACACTGTTACCTGTACTGTTACCTGTACTGTTACCTACACTTGTCCTGTTACCTACAACTGTACATACACTGTTACCTGTACTGTTACCTGCATTGTTACCTGTACTGTTACCTGTATTGTTACCTGTTTTGTTACCTGTGTTGTTACCTGTACCGTTACCTGTATTGTTACCTGTATTGTTACCTGTACTGTTACCTCTATTGTTACCTGTATTGTTACCGGTACTGTTGCCTGTACTGTTATCTGCACTGTTACCTGAACTGTTACCTCTATTGTTACCTGTACTGTTACCTACACTGTTACCTATAATGTGTTACCTGCACTGTTACCTGTACTGTTACCTGTATTGTTCCTTGTACTGTTACCTGTATTGTTACCTGTACTGTTCCTTTATTGTTACCTGTACTGTTACCTGTACTGTTACCTACACTGTTACCTGTACTGTTCCTGTACTGTTACCTGTATTGTTACCAGTACTGTTCCTTTATTGTTACCTGTACTGTTCCTGTATTGTTACCTGTACTGTTCCCTGTACTGTTACCTACACTGTTACTTGTACTGTTCCTGTATTGTTACCTGTACTGTTACCTGTATTGTTACCTGTATTGTTACCTGTACTGTTACCTGTATTGTTACCTGTTTTGTTACCTGTGTTGTTGGTGAACGCACCAATTTGTAAGTCGCTCTGGATAAGAGCGTCTGCTAAATGACTTAAATGTAAATGTAAATGTTACCTGTACCGTTACCTGTATTGCTACCTGTACTGTTACCTGTACTGTTACTTGTATTGTTACCTGTATTGTTACCTGTACTGTTACCTCTATTGTTACCTGTATTGTTACCGGTACTGTTGCCTGTACTGTTACCTGTACTGTTAACTGTATTGTTACCTGTACTGTTATCTGTATTGTTACCTGTACTGTTACCTACACTGTTACCTATACTGTGTTACCTGCACTGTTACCTGTACTGTTACCTGTATTGTTCCTTGTACTGTTACCTGTATTGTTACCTGTACTGTTCCTTTATTGTTACCTGTACTGTTACCTACACTGTTACCTGTATTGTTACCGGTACTGTTGCCTGTACTGTTACCTGTAGTGTTACCTGTACTGTTACCTACACTGTTACCTGTATTGTTCCTGTACTGTTCCTGTATTGTTACCTGTACTGTTACCTACACTATTACATGTACTGTTCCTGTATTGTTACCTGTACTGTTACCTTTATTGTTACCTGTACTGTTAACTGCACTGTTACCTGTACTGTTACCTGTATTGTTACCTGTATTGTTACCTGTACTGTTACCTGTACCTGTACTGTTACCTGTACTGTTACCTGTACTGTTACCTCTATTGTTACCTGTACTGGTATCTGTACGGTTACCTACACTGTTACCTATACTGTGTTACCTGCACTGTTACCTGCACTGTTACCTGTACTGTTACCTGTATTGTTCCTTGTACTGTTACCTGTATTGTTACCTCTACTGTTCCTTTATTGTTACCTGTACTGTTACCTGTACTGTTACCTACACTGTTACCTGTACTGTTCCTGTATTGTTACCTGTATTGTTACCTGTACTGTTACCTACAATATTACCTGTACTGTTACCTGTATTGTTACCTGTGCTGTTACCTGTATTGTTACCTGTACTATTAACTGTATTGTTACCTGTACTGTTACCTGTATTGTTACCTGTACTGTTACCTGTATTGTTACCTGTATTATTACCTGTACTGTTAACTGTATTGTTACCTGTACTGTTACCTGCATTGTTACCTGTACTGTTACTTGTATTGTTACCTGTATTGTTACCTGTACTGTTATCTGTATTGTTACCTGTTTCGTTCCCTGTACTGTTACAAGTACTGTTACCTATACTGTTACATGTACTGGTACCTGTATTGTTACCTATACTGTTACCTGTACTGTTCCTGTATTGTTACCTGTACTGTTACCTGTACTGTTACCTGTATTGTTACCTGTACAGTTACCTGTACTGTTCCCCACACTGTTACCTGTACTGTGTTACCTGCACTGTTACCTGCACTGTTACCTGTATTGTTCCTTGTACTGTTACCTGTACTGTTACCTGTACTGTTCCTGTACTGTTCCTGTATTGTTACCTATATTGTTACCTGTACTGTTACCTACACTGTTACCTGTACTGTTCCTGTACTGTTCCTGTATTGTTACCTACACTGTTACCTGTACTGTTCCTGTATTGTTACCTGTACTGTTACCTGTATTGTTACCTGTGCTGTTACCTGTATTGTTACCTGTACTGTTAACTGTATTGTTACCTGTACTGTTACCTGTATTGTTACCTGTATTGTTACCTGTACTGTTCCCTGTACTGTTACCTGTATTGTTACCTGTATTGTTACCTGTACTGTTACCTGTACTGTTACCTGTACTGTTACCTGTATTGTTACCTGTATTGTTACCTGTACTGTTACCTGTATTGTTACCTGTACTGTTACTTGTATTGTTACCTGTATTGTTACCTGTACTGTTATCTGTATTGTTACCTGTTTCGTTCCCTGTACTGTTACAAGTACTGTTACCTCTACTGTTACATGTACTGGTACCTGTATTGTTACCTATACTGTTACCTGTACTGTTACCTGCACTCTTACCTGCACTGTTACCTGTACTGTTCCTGTATTGTTACCTGCACTGTTACCTGTACTGTTCCTGTATTGTTACCTGTACTGTTACCTGTACTGTTACCTGTATTGTTACCTGTACTGTTACCTGTACTGTTCCCCACACTGTTACCTGTACTGTGTTACCTGCACTGTTACCTGCACTGTTACCTGTATTGTTCCTTGTACTGTTACCTGTACTGTTACCTGTATTGTTACCTGTACTGTTCCTGTATTGTTACCTGTACTGTTCCCTGTACTGTTACCTACACTGTTACCTGTACTGTTCCTGTATTGTTAACCATACTGTTACCTGTACTGTTCCTGTATTGTTCCTTGTACTGTTACCTGTACTGTTACCTGTATTGTTACCTGTACTGTTACCTGTACTGTTACCTGTACTGTTACATGCACTGTTACCTGTATTGTTACCTGTACTGTTACCTGTACTGTTACCTGTACTGTTACCTGTATTGTTACCTGTATTGTTACCGGTATTGTTACCTGTATTGTTACCTGTACTGTTATCTGTATTGTTACCTGTTTTGTTACCTGTATTGTTACATGTACTGTTACCTATACTGTTACCTGTACTGTCACCTGTACTGTTACCTGCACTGTTACCTGCACTGTTACCTACACTGTTACCTGTACTGCGACCTGTATTGTTACCGGTACTGTTACCTGCACTGTTACCTACACTGTTACCTGTACTGTTACCTGTACTGTTACCTGCACTGTTACATGCACTGTTACCTGTACTGCGACCTGTATTGTTACCGGTACTGTTACCTGTACTGTTACCTGTACTGTTACCTGTACTGTTACCTGTACTGTCACCTGTACTGTTACCTGCACTGTTACCTGCACTGTTACCTACACTGTTACCTGTACTGCTACCTGTATTGTTACCGGTACTGTTACCTGCACTGTTACATGCACTGTTACCTGCACTGTTACCTGTATTGTTACCTGTATTGTTACCTGTACTGTTACATGTAATGTTACCTGTATTGTTACCTGGATTGTTACCTGTACTGTTACCTGTATTGTTACCTCTATTGTTACCTGTATTGTTACCTGTATTGTTACCTGTATTGTTACCTCTATTGTTACCTGTACCGTTACCTGTATTGTTACCTGTACTGTTACCTGTACTGTTACTTGTATTGTTACCTGTACTGTTACCTGTATTGTTACCTGTACTGTTACCTCTATTGTTACCTGTATTGTTACCTGTATTGTTACCTGAATTGTTACCTGTATTGTTACATGTACTGTTACCTGTATTGTTACCTGTACTGTTACCTGTACTGTTCCTGTATTGTTACCTGTATTGTTACCTGTACTGTTACCTGTACTGTTCCTGTATTGTTACCTGTACTGTTACCTTTATTGTTACCTGTACTGTTAACTGCACTGTTACCTGTACTGTTACCTGTATTGTTACCTGTATTGTTACCTGTACTGTTACCTCTATTGTTACCGGTACTGTTGCCTGTACTGTTATCTGCACTGTTACCTGCACTGTTACCTGTATTGTTACCCTTACTGTTACCTACACTGTTACCTGTACTGTTCCTGTACTGTTCCTGTATTGTTACCTGTATTGTTACCTGTACTGTTACCTACACTGTTACCTGTACTGTTCCTGTATTGTTACCTGTATTGTTACCTATATTGTTACCCTTACTGTTACCCTTACTGTTACCTGTACTGTTCCTGTACTGTTCCTGTATTGTTACCTGTATTGTTACCCTTACTGTTACCTGTACTGTTACCTGTACTGTTCCTGTATTGTTACCCTTACTGTTACCTACACTGTTACCTGTACTGTTCCTGTACTGTTCCTGTAGTGTTACCTGTATTGTTACCTGTACTGTTACCTGTACTGTTCCTGTAGTGTTACCTGTATTGTTACCTGTACTGTTACCTACACTTTTACCTGTACTGTTCCTGTATTGTTACCTGTATTGTTACCTGTATTGTTACCTGTACTGTTACCTGTACTGTTACCTGTATTGTTACCTGTACTGTTACCTGTACTGTTCCTGTATTGTTACCTGTATTGTTACCTGTACTGTTACCTGTACTGTTCCTGTATTGTTACCTGTACTGTTACCTTTATTGTTACCTGTACTGTTAACTGCACTGTTACCTGTACTGTTACCTGTATTGTTACCTGTATTGTTACCTGTACTGTTACCTCTATTGTTACCTGTAGTGTTACCTGTATTGTTACCTGCACTGTTACCTGTATTGTTACCTGTATTGTTACCTGTACTGTTACCTGTATTGTCACCTGTACTGTTACCTGTATATATTTCTAAGTGATTTAAAGTGGCAATCTGCACTTAAAACAATAAGAAAGTGGACACCCCTCCACTGTTTTTGTAAAATGCTGAGGGATTGGGCTGGAGATGTCCTTGTATGTGTCTACACAACACAGGTCCATATTTCCTTTGATGGAAATCCATGTGATCTCACTACTGTTGTGTGTTCCAGGGAAGGATGGAGGACTAGGGGTGATAACTCTCCCTAAGAAGCCTGACACCACCTACTTCAAGACCATGACTGACCTGGAGGCCCAGCCTGTACTCTTCATCCCTGATGTCCACTTTGGAAACCTGCAGAGGGCTGGACAGGTCAGATGCACAGGCACATCGGGAGTGTCTCCCAAATGGTCCCTATACGCTTATAGTGCACTTTTTTAGGGATGGTTGCCATTTTGGACAGGAATAGGAAAGCTAATCATGTGAACCTTAAAAAAACTATTTAAATATATTTTCAACAACCAACATTAGCCTACAGATGAACTTAATGTGTTAGGCTGCAGTCTGTCAAGGGTCTGCTGTTCCTAAATCTAACATGAATGGTACTGTAGAATCAATGTCTGGCTTAGACTGTGTTTAACCAGAATGCTAGCTAAAACGGCCTTATCTTTCAGTGTCCATTGGAATCTGTAGGTTAGAATATGTCACAACTTCCTTCATCTGTTGCATCAGACCTTTGCTGATACTTTATGGGTCTTACGATGCCTTGGTTAACTTATCAACAATCTGATACGGTCTAACGATGCCTCGGTTAACTTATCAACAATCTGATACGGTCTAACGATGCCTTGGTTAACTTATCAACAATCTGATAGTCTAACAAACTTATCAACAATCTGATACGGTCTAACGATGCCTTGGTTAACTTATCAACAATCTGATACAGTCTAACGATGCCTTGGTTAACTTATCAATGATCTGATACGGTCTAACGATGCCTCGGTTAACTTATCAACAATCTGATACAGTCTAACGATGTCTTGGTTAACTTATCAACAATCTGATACGGTCTAACGATGTCTTGGTTAACTTATCAATGATCTGATACGGTCTAACGATGCCTTGGTTAACTTATCAATGATCTGATACGGTCTAACGATGCCTTGGTTAACTTATCAATGATCTGATATCAATGATCTGATACGGTCTAACGATGCCTTGGTTAACTTATCAATGATCTGATACGGTCTAACGATGCCTTGGTTAACTTATCAATGATCTGATACGGTCTAACGATGCCTTGGTTAACTTATCAACAATCTGATACAGTCTAACGATGCCTTGGTTAACTTATCAATGATCTGATACGGTCTAACGATGCCTTGGTTAACTTATCAATGATCTGATACGGTCTAACGATGCCTTGGTTAACTTATCAATGATCTGATACGGTCTAACGATGCCTTGGTTAACTTATCAATGATCTGATACAGTCTAACGATGCCTTGGTTAACTTATCAATGAACTGATATGGTCTAACGATGCCTTGGTTAACTTATCAATGATCTGATATGGTCTAACGATATCTTCGTTAACTTATCAACAATCTGATACGGTCTAATGAGGCCTTGGTTAACTTATCAATGACCTTTGTAGAGAATCTAGAGATGTATCTAGAAGAAAGGTCAGTTTGCAGACCCTTGGTTTTCTCCTCTTGTAACCAGTCTGAGAGTTTTTAGGGCCACATCTTTTATTGACTTTTTACAGATTGTCAAATATATGCCTTTAAGCTATTTGAAGGAATGATACATATTTAGATTTCTGTTTCATTACTTATATGTATATTTGCCTATGTTATGTACATACTTAAAGCTGACGTTGCCAATGTGCTATTCTTTCCCAGGTATTTGCCTTTAACACAGAAGAGATTGAGAGAGGAGGGTGAGTGTTCACATGTGGATACATTCACATGCAAATATCCACTGAGTGTACAAAACATTAGGAACACCTTCCTAATATTTAGTTGCACCCCCTTTTGCCCTCAGAAAAGCCTCAATTCGTTGGACATGGACTCTACAAAGTGTTGAAAGCGTTACACAGGGACCTTGGACCATGTTGACTCCAATGCCTCCCACAGTTGTGTCAAGTTGGCTGGATGTCCTTTGGGTGGTGGAACATTCTTGATACACACGGGAAACTGTTGGGCATAAAAAAAACAGCAGCGTTGCAGTTCTTGACTCAAACCGGTGCACCTGGCATCTACTACCATACCCTGTTCAAAGACACTTACATCCTTTGTATTGCCCATTCACCCTCTGATTGGCACAAATACACAATCCATGTCTCATTTGGCCCAAGGCTTAAAATTAATTATTTAACATGTCTCCTCCCCTTCATCTACATGTCTCCTCCCCTTCATCTACATGTCTCCTCCCCTTCATCTACATGTCTCCTCCCCTTCATCTACATGTCTCCTCCCCTTCATCTACATGTCTCCTCCCCTTCATCCACACTGATTGAAGTGAATTTAAAAAGTGACATATATAAAGGATCATAGCTCTCACATGGATTCCCCTGGTCAGTCTATGTCATGGAAAGAGCAGGTGTTCCTAATGTTTTGTGCACTCAGTCTAAACCTCACATATGTAAAATGGGACCAACTCAATCCCACACATACAGTTGAAGTCGGAAGTTTACATACACCTTAACCAAATGCATTTAAACTCAGTTTTTCACAATTCCTGACATTTAATCGCAGTAAGAATTCCATGTCTTAGATCAGTTAGGATCACCACTTTATTTTAAGAATGTGAAATGTCAGAATAATAGTAGAGAGAATGATTTATTTCAGATTTGATTTCTTTCATCACATTCCCAGTGGGTCAGAAATGTACATACACTCAATTAGTATTTGGTAGCATTGCCTTTTAAATTGTTTAACTTGGGTCAAACGTTTCGGGTTGCCTTCCACAAGCTTCCCTCAATAAGTGGGATGAATTTTGACCCATTCCTTGTGACAGAGCTGGTGTAACTGAGTCAGGTTTGTAGGCCTCCTTGCTCGCACACGCTTTTTCAGTTCTGCCCACACATTTTCTATAGGATTGAGGAAAGGGCTTTGTGATGGCCCCTCTGTAGTCCTTAAGCCATTTTGCCACAACTTTGGAAGTATGCTTGGGGTCATTGTCCATTTGGAAGACCCATTTACGACCAAGCTTTTAACTTCCTGACTGCTGTCTTGAGATGTTGCTTCAATAAATCAACGTAATTTTCCACCCTCATGATGCCATCTATTTTGTGAAGTGCACGAGTCCCTCCTGCAGCAAGGCACCCCCACAACATGATGCTGCTACCCCGGTGCTTCATGGTTGGGATGGTGTTCTTCGGCTTGCAAGCCTCCCTCTTTTTCCTCCAAACATAATGATGGTCATTATGGCAAAACAGTTCTATTTTTGTTTCATCAAACCAGAGGACATTTCTCCAAAAAAGTACAATCTTTGTCCCCATGTGCAGTTGCAAACCGTAGTCTGGCTTTTTTATGGCGGTTTTGGAGCAGTGGCTTCTTCCTTGCTGAGCGGCCTTTCAGGTTATATCGATATAGGACTCGTTTTACTGTGCATATAGATACTTTTGTACCGGTTTCCTCCGGCATCTTCACAAGATCCTTTGCTATTGTTCTGGGATTGATTTGAACTTTTCGCAACAAAGTACGTTCATCTCTAGGAGACAAACTAAATAGCACGTTTGGCTAATAAAGCCAATAAAACGGCAACGCTCCTCTCCTGCACGGTCACTGGATCTGCAGTGTTTAGCGTGAATGCGGTCACTGGATCTGCAGTGTTTAGCGTGAATGCGGTCACTAATGTTGGAACTTTGCTTTTAAAACGTGTATTGCAGCCAAAGCGTGATCGAGTTGAATCCCAGCCTCTGAGCAAGCCCTCTTGTTGGTTGTGTATCCCATCTTTGATGTGTGATGAGTGTGTGTGTGTGTGTGTGAGTTAGAGGTCTGACTGGTCTGTTGCTGTTGTTGTTGTTGTGTCCATCATGCAGGAGTGTGTTGGTTAAGAGGATGTTCAGACCGTCAGAGGATGACCTCTCACCTCCTTCCCACAAACAGATCAAAGAGGAAACACACAAGAGAGGTACCAGTCCATATAACCTCTACACAGAGCTACCAGTCTGTATAACCCTACAGAGAGGTACTAGTCTATATAACCCTACAGAGAGGTACTAGTCTACATGACCTCTACAGAGAGGTACCAGTCTATATAACCTCTACAGAGGTACCAGTCTATATAACCTCTACAGAGGTACTAGTCTATATAACCTCTACAGAGGTACCAGTCTATATAACCTCGACAGAGGTACCAGTCTATATAACCTCTACAGAGAGGTACTAGTCTATATAACCTCTACAGAGAGGTACCAGTCTATATAACCTCTACAGAGAGGTACCAATCTATATAACCTCTACAGAGGTACCAGTCTATATAACCTCTACAGAGGTACCAGTCTATATAACCTCTACAGAGAGGTACCAGTCTATATAACCTCTACAGAGAGGTACCAGTCTATATAACCTCTACAGAGGTACCAGTCTATATAACCTCTACAGAGGTACCAGTCTATATAATCTCTACAGAGGTACCAGTCTATATAACCTCTACAGAGGTACCAGTCTATTTAACCTCTACAGAGGTACCAGTCTATATAACCTCTACAGAGGGGTACCAGTCTATATAACCTCTACAGAGAGGTACCAGTCTATATAATCTCTACACAGAAGTACCAGTCTATATAACATCTACAGAGAGGTACCAGTCTATATAATCTCTACACAGAGGTACCAGTCTATAGAATCTCTACAGAGAGGTACCAGTCTATATAACCTCTACAGAGGTACCAGTCTATATAACCTCTACAGACAGGTACCAGTCTATATGACCTCTACAGAGGTACCAGTCTATGTAACCTCTACAGAGAGGTACCAGTCTATATAGACTCTACAGAGAGGTACCAGTCTATATAACCTCTGCAGAGGTACCAGTCTTTATAGACTCTACAGAGAGGTAGCAGTCTATATAGACTCTACAGAGAGGTACCAGTCTATATAGACTCTAGAGAGGTACTATTCTATATAACCTCTACAGAGAGGTACCAGTCTATATAGACTCTAAAGAGGTACCAGTCTATATAACCTCTACAGAGGTACCAGTCTATATAACCTCTACAGAGGTACCAGTCTATATAGACTCTACAGAGGTACCAGTCTATATAACCTCTACAGAGGTACCAGTCTATATAACCTCTACAGAGGTACCAGTCTATATAGACTCTACAGAGGTACCAGTCTATATAACCTCTACAGAGGTACCAGTCTATATAGACTCTGCAGAGGTACCAGTCTATATAGACTCTGCAGAGGTACCAGTCTATATAGACTCTAAAGAGGTACCAGTCTATATAGACTCTAAAGAGGTACCAGTCTTTATAATATCCTACTATAGGAGCGCTGCTTCACAGACAAGCCAAAACAACTTCAGTGGTATAACATCCTGAATGTGTCCATCTCTCCACAGTCCTGCTGTATGTGAGGAAGGAGTCGGATGAGGTGTTTGATGCTCTGATGCTCAAGTCTCCAACCCTGAGAGGCCTGATGGAAGCAGTGAGTAGCTCTAAAAAAAAGATGCTCTATTTAAACCGATCAGAATCATTAGGGCAGCCAGATTAAGAGGAGGCAAAGGGAGAAGTTGGGGAGGAAAGCCCTGTTTCTGACCAGAGGGCCTCCACCAGTTAGTTAGTCTCTATCATCTGGATGATCCAGGTTATCCTCTCTGGTATTGGTAAATCGCATCCACAGCTTGTTCGTGGAATCTAAATAACATTGTCCTTCATTCACAGATATCAGAGAAGTATGGAGTTCCCACTGAGAGGATAGCCAAGATCTACAAGAAAAGCAAAAAAGGGTGAGATTGGAATTCTATTGAACACGGCATTAGAATGGAATTCTATTGAGCACGGCATTAGAATGGAATTCTATTGAACACGGCATTAGAATGGAATTCTATTGAACACAGCATCAGAATGGAATTCTATTGACCACAGCATCAGACAGGAATTCTATTGAGCAGAGCATCATACTGGAATTCTATTGAACACATCATTAGAATGGAATTTTATTGAGCACAGCATCAGAATGGAATTCTATTGAGCACAGCATAGGAATGGAATTCTTTGAGCACGGCATTAGAATGGAATTCTATTGAACACGCCATTAGAATGGAATTCTATTGAGCATTGCATTAGAATGGAATTCTGTTGAACACGGCATTAGAATGGAATTCTATTGAGCACAGCATCAGAATGGAATTCTATTGACCACAGCATCAGACAGGAATTCTATTGAGCAGAGCATCAGACTGGAATTCTATTGAACACATCATTAGAATGGAATTTTATTGAGCACAGCATCTGAATGGAATTCTATTGAACACAGCATCCGAATGGATTTCCATTGAGCATAGCATCAGACAGGAATTCTATTGAGCAGAGCATCACCCTGGAATTCTATTGAACACATCATCAGAATGGAATTCTATTGAGCACAGCATAGGAATGGAATTCTTTGAACAAGGCATTAGAATGGAATTCTGTTGAACGCATCATTAGAATGGAATTCTGTTGAACAAGGCATTAGAATGGAATTCTATTGAGAACAGCATCAGAATGGAATTCTATTGAACACAGCTTCAGAATGTAATTCTACTCACCACGGCATCAGAATGGAATTCTACTCAACACGGAATCAGAATGGAATTCTACTCAACACGGCATCAGAATGGAATTCTGTTGAACACGGCATCAGAATGGAATTCTACTCAACACGGCATCAGAATGGAATTCTACTCAACATGATTTCGGAATGGAATTCTATTGAGCACGGCATCAGAATGGAATTCTATTGAACACAGCATCAGAATGGAATTATACTCACCACGGCATCAGAATGGAATTATACTCAACACGGAATCGGAATGGAATTCTACTCAACATGATTTCGGAATGGAATTCTATTGAGCACGGCATCAGAATGGAATTCTATTGAACACGCCATTAGAATGGAATTCTATTGAACACGGCATTAGGAATGGAATTCTTTTGAACACGGAATAAGAATGGAATTCTGATGAACACGGCATCAGAATGGAATTCTATTGAACACGCCATTAGAATGGAATTCTGTTGAAAAAGGCATTAGAATGGAATTCTAATGAACATGGCATCAGAATGGAAATCTATTGAACACGCCATTAGAATGGAATTCTGTTGAAAAAGGCATTAGAATGGAATTCAATTGAACAGAGCATCAGAATGGAATTCTACTCAACACGGCATCAGAATGGAATTCTACTCAACACGGCATCGGAATGGAATTCTATTGAACACAGCATCAGAATGGATTTCCATTGAGCATAGCATCAAACAGGAATTCTATTGAGCAGAGCATCACCCTGGAATTCTATTGAACACATCATCAGAATGGAATTCTATTGAGCACAGCATAGGAATGGAATTCTTTGAGCACGGCATTAGAATGGAATTCTATTGAACACGCCATTAGAATGGAATTCTATTGAGCATTGCATTAGAATGGAATTCTGTTGAACAAGGCATTAGAATGGAATTCTGTTGAACGCATCATTAGAATGGAATTCTGTTGAACAAGTCATTAGAATGGAATTCTATTGAGCACAGCATCAGAATGGAATTCTATCGAGCACAGCATCAGACAGGAATTCTGTTGAACACGGCATCAGAATGCAATTCTATTGAACACAGCATCAGAATGTAATTCTACTCAGCACGGAATCAGAATGGAATTCTACTCAACACGGCATCAGAATGGAATTCTACTCACCACGGCATCAGAATGGAATTCTACTCAACACGGAATCAGAATGGAATTCTACTCAACACGGCATCAGAATGGAATTCTGTTGAACACGGCATCATAATGGAATTCTATTGAACACGGCATCAGAATGGAATTATACTCAACACGGAATCGGAATGGAATTCTACTCAACATGATTTCGGAATGGAATTCTATTGAGCATGGCATCAGAATGGAATTCTACTCAACACTCCATCAGAATGGAATTCTATTGAGCACGGCATCAGAACGGAATTTCGCTCAACACGGCATCAGAATGGAATTCTACCCAACACGGCATCGGAATAGAATTCTTCTCAACACGATTTCGGATTGGAATTCTATTGAGCATGGCATCAGAATGTGATTCTACTCAACACCGCATCAGAATGTAATTCTACTCAACACGGCATCAGAATGGAATTCTACTCAACACGGAATCAGAAGGGAATTATGTTGAACACGGCATCAGAATGGAATTCTATTGAGCACGGCATAAGAACGGAATTATGTTGAACACGCCATTAGAATGGAATTCTGTTGAAAAAGGCATTAGAATGGAATTCTAATGAACATGGCATCAGAATGGAATTCTATTGAACACGCCATTAGAATGGAATTCTGTTGAAAAAGGCATTAGAATGGAACTCTGTTGAACACGGCATTAAATGGAATTCTGTGGAACACGGCATTAGAATGGAATTCTATTGAGCACAGCATCAGAATGGAATTCTATTGAACAGAGCATCAGAAGGCAATGCTACTCAACACGGCATCAGAATGGAATTCTACTCAACACGGCATCGGAATGGAATTCTTCTCAACACGATTTCGGATTGGAATTCTACTCAACACGTTATCAGAATGGAATTCTACTCAACACGGCATCAGAATGGAATTCTTTTGAACACGGCATCAGAATGGAATTCTATTGAGCACGTTTACAGAATGGAATTCTACTCAACGCGGAATCATAATGGAATTCTATTGAGCACAGCATCAGAAGGCAATTCTACTCAACACGGCATCAGAATGGAATTCTACTCAACACGGCATCGGAATGGAATTCTTCTCAACACGATTTCGGATTGGAATTCTATTGAGCATGGCTTCAGAATGGAATTCTGTTGAGCATAGCATCAGAATGGAATTCTGTTGAGCACAGCATCAGAATGGAATTCTATTGAACACAGCATCAAAAGGCAATTCTACTCAACACGGCATCAGAATGGAATTCTATTGAGCACGTTTACAGAATGGAATTCTACTCAACGCGGAATCATAATGGAATTCTATTGAGCACGGCATCACAATGGAATTATACTCACCACGGCATCAGAATGGAATTATACTCAACAGGGCATCAGAATAGAATTCTACTCAACACGGCATCGGAATGGAATTCTACTCAACATGATTTCGGAATGGAATTCTATTGAGCACGGCATCAGAACGGAATTTTACTCAACACGGCATCAGAATGTAATTCCACTCAACACGGCATAAGAATGGAATTCTGATGAACACGGCATCAGAATGGAATTCTATTGAACACGCCATTAGAATGGAATTCTGTTGAAAAAGGCATTAGAATGGAATTCTAATGAACATGGCATCAGAATGGAATTCTGTTGAACACGCCATTAGAATGGAATTCTGTTGAAAAAGGCATTAGAATGGAATTCTAATGAACATGGCATTAGAATTGAATTCTATTTAACACGCCATTAGAATGGAATTCTGTTGAAAAAGGCATTAAATGGAATTCTGTTGAACACGGCATTAGAATGGAATTCAATTGAGCACAGCATCACAATGGAATTCTGATGAGCACAGCATCAGAATGGAATTCTATTGAACACAGCATCAGAAGGCAATTCTACTCAACACGGCATCAGAATGGAATTCTTTTGAACACGGCATCAGAATGAAATTCTATTGAGCACGTTTACAGAATGGAATTCTACTCAACGCGGAATCATAATGGAATTCTATTGAGCACGGCATCAGAATGGAATTATACTCACCACGGCATCAGAATGGAATTATATTCAACACGGCATCAGAATGGAATTCTACTCAACACGGCATCAGAATGGAATTCTGTTGAGAACAGCATCAGAATGGAATTCTATTGAGCACGGCATCAGAATGGAATTCTACTCAACACGGCATAAGAATGGAATTCTAATGAACATGGCATCAGAATGGAATTCTATTGAACACGCCATTAGAATGGAATTCTGTTGAAAAAGGCATTAGAATGGAACTCTGTTGAACACGGCATTAAATGGAATTCTGTTGAACACGGCATTAGAATGGAATTCAATTGAGCACAGCATCACAATGGAATTCTATTGAGCACAGCATCAGAATGGAATTCTATTGAACAGAGCATCAGAAGGCAATTCTACTCAACACGGCATCAGAATGGAATTCTACTCAACACAGCATCGGAATGGAATTCTTCTCAACACGATTTCGGATTGGAATTCTATTGAGCACAGCATTAGAATGGAATTCTACTCAACACGGCATCAGAATGGAATTATATTGAGCACGGCATCAGAACGGAATTCTACTCAACAACGCATCAGAATGGAATTCTACTCAACACGGCATCAGAACGGAATTCTACTCAACACGGCATCGGAATTGAATTCTTCTCAACACGATTTCGGATTGGAATTCTATTGAGCACGGCATCAGAATGGAATTATACTCACCACGGCATCAGAATGGAATTCTACTCAACACGGCATCAGAATGGAATTCTACTCAACACGGCATCGGAATGGAATTCTACTCAACATGATTTCGGAATGGAATTATATTGAGCACGGCATCAGAATGGAATTCTACTCAACACTCCATCAGAATGGAATTCTATTTGAGCACGGCATCAGAACGGAATTTCACTCAACACGGCATCAGAATGGAATTCTACTCAACACGGCATCAGAATGGAATTCTACCCAACACGGCATCAGAATGGAATTCTACCCAACACGGCATCGGAATGGAATTCTTCTCAACACGATTTCGGATTGGAATTCTATTGAGCATGGCATCAGAATGGAATTCTGTTGAACACGGCCTTAGAATGGAATTCTATTGAACAAAGCATCAGAATGGAATTCTATTGAACACGGCATTAGAATGGAATTCTATTGAGAAAAGCATCAGAATGGAATTCTACTCAACACGGCATCAGAATGGAATTCTACTCAACACGGCATCAGAATGGAATTCTACTCAACACGGCATCAGAATGGAATTCTACTCAACACGGCATCAGAACGGAATTCTACTCAACACGGCATCAGAACGGAATTCTACTCAACACGGCATCAGAACGGAATTCTACTCAACACGGCATCGGAATGGAATTCTACTCAACACGGCATCGGAATGGAATTCTACTCAACACGGCATCAGAATGGAATTCTACTCAACACGGCATCGGAATAGAATTCTTCTCAACACGATTTCGGATTGGAATTCTATTGAGCATGGCATCAGAATGTGATTCTACTCAACACCGCATCAGAATGTAATTCTACTCAACATGGCATCAGAATGGAATTCTACTCAACACGGAATCAGAAGGGAATTATGTTGAACACGGCATCAGAATGGAATTCTATTGAGCACGGCATAAGAACGGAATTATGTTGAACACGCCATTAGAATGGAATTCTGTTGAAAAAGGCATTAGAATGGAATTCTAATGAACATGGCATCAGAATGGAATTCTATTGAACACGCCATTAGAATGGAATTCTGTGGAACACGGCATTAGAATGGAATTCTATTGAGCACAGCATCAGAATGGAATTCTATTGAACAGAGCATCAGAAGGCAATTCTACTCAACACGGCATCAGAATGGAATTCTACTCAACACGGCATCGGAATGGAATTCTTCTCAACACGATTTCGGATTGGAATTCTACTCAACACGGCATCAGAATGGAATTCTACTCAACACGGCATCAGAATGGAATTCTTTTGAACACGGCATCAGAATGGAATTCTATTGAGCACGTTTACAGAATGGAATTCTACTCAACGCGGAATCATAATGGAATTCTATTGAGCACGGCATCAGAATGGAATTTTATTCAGCACAGCATCAGAATGGAATTCTATTGAACACAGCATCAGAAGGCAATTCTACTCAACACGGCATCAGAATGGAATTCTACTCAACACGGCATCGGAATGGAATTCTTCTCAACACGATTTCGGATTGGAATTCTATTGAGCATGGCTTCAGAATGGAATTCTGTTGAGCATAGCATCAGAATGGAATTCTGTTGAGCACAGCATCAAAAGGCAATTCTACTCAACACGGCATCAGAATGGAATTCTATTGAGCACGTTTACAGAATGGAATTCTACTCAACGCGGAATCATAATGGAATTCTATTGAACACGGCATCACAATGGAATTATACTCACCACGGCATCAGAATGGAATTATACTCAACACGGCATCAGAATAGAATTCTACTCAACACGGCATCGGAATGGAATTCTACTCAACATGATTTCGGAATGGAATTCTATTGAGCACGGCATCAGAACGGAATTTTACTCAACACGGCATCAGAATAGAATTCTACTCAACACGGCATCAGAATGTAATTCCACTCAACACGGCATAAGAATGGAATTCTGATGAACACGGCATCAGAATGGAATTCTATTGAACACGCCATTAGAATGGAATTCTGTTGAAAAAGGCATTAGAATGGAATTCTAATGAACATGGCATCAGAATGGAATTCTGTTGAACACGCCATTAGAATGGAATTCTGTTGAAAAGGCATTAGAATGGAATTCTAATGAACATGGCATTAGAATTGAATTCTATTTAACACGCCATTAGAATGGAATTCTGTTGAAAAGGCGTTAAATGGAATTCTGTTGAACACGGCATTAGAATGGAATTCAATTGAGCACAGCATCACAATGGAATTCTATTGAACACAGCATCAGAAGGCAATTCTACTCAACACGGCATCAGAATGGAATTCTTTTGAACACGGCATCAGAATGAAATTCTATTGAGCACGTTTACAGAATGGAATTCTACTCAACGCGGAATCATAATGGAATTCTATTGAGCACGGCATCAGAATGGAATTATACTCACCACGGCATCAGAATGGAATTATATTCAACACGGCATCAGAATGGAATTCTACTCAACACGGCATCAGAATGGAATTCTGTTGAGAACAGCATCAGAATGGAATTCTATTGAGCACGGCATCAGAATGGAATTCTACTCAACACTCCATCAGAATGGAATTCTATTGAGCACGGCATCAGAGCGGAATTTCGCTCAACACGGCATCAGAATGGAATTCTACTCAACACGGCATAAGAATGGAATTCTAATGAACATGGCATCAGAATGGAATTCTATTGAACACGCCATTAGAATGGAATTCTGTTGAAAAAGGCATTAGAATGGAACTCTGTTGAACACGGCATTAAATGGAATTCTGTTGAACACGGCATTAGAATGGAATTCAATTGAGCACAGCATCACAATGGAATTCTATTGAGCACAGCATCAGAATGGAATTCTATTGAACAGAGCATCAGAAGGCAATTCTACTCAACACGGCATCAGAATGGAATTCTACTCAACACAGCATCGGAATGGAATTCTTCTCAACACGATTTCGGATTGGAATTCTATTGAGCACAGCATTAGAATGGAATTCTACTCAACACGGCATCAGAATGGAATTATATTGAGCACGGCATCAGAACGGAATTCTACTCAACAACGCATCAGAATGGAATTCTACTCAACACGGCATCAGAACGGAATTCTACTCAACACGGCATCAGAACGGAATTCTACTCAACACGGCATCAGAATAGAATTCTACTCAACACGGCATCGGAATTGAATTCTTCTCAACACGATTTCGGATTGGAATTCTATTGAGCACGGCATCAGAATGGAATTATACTCACCACGGCATCAGAATGGAATTCTACTCAACACGGCATCAGAATGGAATTCTACTCAACACGGCATCGGAATGGAATTCTACTCAACATGATTTCGGAATGGAATTATATTGAGCACGGCATCAGAATGGAATTCTATTTGAGCACGACATCAGAACGGAATTTCACTCAACATGGCATCAGAATGGAATTCTACTCAACACGGCATCAGAATGGAATTCTACCCAACACGGCATCAGAATGGAATTCTACCCAACACGGCATCGGAATGGAATTCTTCTCAACACGATTTCGGATTGGAATTCTATTGAGCATGGCATCAGAATGGAATTCTGTTGAACACGGCCTTAGAATGGAATTCTATTGAACACAGCATCAGAATGGAATTCTATTGAACACGGCATTAGAATGGAATTCTATTGAGAAAAGCATCAGAATGGAATTCTACTCAACACGGCATCAGAATGGAATTCTACTCAACACGGCATCAGAATGGAATTCTACTCAACACGGCATCAGAATGGAATTCTACTCAACACGGCATCAGAACGGAATTCTACTCAACACGGCATCAGAACGGAATTCTACTCAACACGGCATCAGAATGGAATTCTACTCAACACGGCATCAGAATGGAATTCTACTCAACACGGCATCAGAACGGAATTCTACTCAACACGGCATCAGAATGGAATTCTACTCAACACAGCATCAGAATAGAATTCTACTCAACACGGCATCGGAATGGAATTCTTCTCAACACGATTTCGGATTGGAATTCTATTGAGCATGGCATCAGAATGGAATTCTGTTGAACACGGCCTTAGAATGGAATTCTATTGAACACAGCATCAGAATGGAATTCTATTGAGCACAGCATCAGAATGGAATTCTACTCACCACGGCATCAGAATGGAATTCTACTCAACACGGCATCAGAATGGAATTCTACTCAACACGGCATCGGAATGGAATTCTACTCAACATGATTTCGGAATGGAATTATATTGAGCACGGCATCAGAATGGAATTCTACTCAACACTCCATCAGAATGGAATTATTTTGAGCACGGCATCAGAACGGAATTCTACCCACCACGGCATCGGAATGGAATTCTATTCAACACTTCATTAGAATAGAATTCCATTGAACACAGCCTTAGAATGGAATTCTGTTGAACACGGCATTAGAATGGAATTCTATTGAGCACAGCATCAGAATGGAATTCTACTCAACACGGCATCAGAATGGAATTCTACCCAACACGGCATCGGAATAGAATTCTACTCAACACGGCATCAGAACGGAATTCTACCCAACACGGCATCGGAATGGAATTCTACCCAACACGGCATTAGAATGGAATTCTTTTGAGCACAGCATCAGAATGGAATTCTACTCAACACGGCATCAGAATAGAATTCTACTCAACACGGCATCAGAATGGAATTCAATTGAGCACAGCATCAGAATGGAATTCTATTGAGCACAGCATCAGAATGGAATTCTATTGAACACAGCATCAGAAGGCAGTTCTACTCAACACGGCATCAGAAGGGAATTCTTTTGAACACGGCATCAGAGTGGAATTCTATTGAGCACGTTTACAGAATGGAATTCTACTCAACGCGGAATCATAATGGAATTCTATTGAGCACGGCATCAGAATGGAATTATACTCACCACGGCATCAGAATGGAATTCTACTCAACACGGCATCAGAATGGAATTCTACTCAACACGGCATCAGAATGGAATTCTACTCAACACGGAATCAGAATGGAATTCTACCCAACACGGCATCGGAATAGAATTCCATTGAACACAGCATTAGAATGGAGTTCTGATGAACACGGAATCAGAATGGAATTCTATTGAGCACGGCATCAGAATGGAATTCTACTCAACACTCCATCAGAATGGAATTCTATTGAGCACGGCATCAGAACGGAATTCTACTCAACACGGCATCAGAATGGAATTCTACTCAACACGGCATCGGAATGGAATTCTTCTCAACACGATTTCGGATTGGAATTCTATTGAGCATGGCTTCAGAATGGAATTCTGTTGAGCATAGCATCAGAATGGAATTCTGTTGAGCACAGCATCAGAATGGAATTCTATTGAACACAGCATCAAAAGGCAATTCTACTCAACACGGCATCAGAATGGAATTCTATTGAGCACGTTTACAGAATGGAATTCTACTCAACGCGGAATCATAATGGAATTCTATTGAGCACGGCATCACAATGGAATTATACTCACCACGGCATCAGAATGGAATTATACTCAACACGGCATCAGAATAGAATTCTACTCAACACGGCATCGGAATGGAATTCTACTCAACATGATTTCGGAATGGAATTCTATTGAGCACGGCATCAGAACGGAATTTTACTCAACACGGCATCAGAATAGAATTCTACTCAACACGGCATCAGAATGTAATTCCACTCAACACGGCATAAGAATGGAATTCTGATGAACACGGCATCAGAATGGAATTCTATTGAACACGCCATTAGAATGGAATTCTGTTGAAAAAGGCATTAGAATGGAATTCTAATGAACATGGCATCAGAATGGAATTCTGTTGAACACGCCATTAGAATGGAATTCTGTTGAAAAAGGCATTAGAATGGAATTCTAATGAACATGGCATTAGAATTGAATTCTATTTAACACGCCATTAGAATGGAATTCTGTTGAAAAAGGCGTTAAATGGAATTCTGTTGAACACGGCATTAGAATGGAATTTAATTGAGCACAGCATCACAATGGAATTCTATTGAACACAGCATCAGAAGGCAATTCTACTCAACACGGCATCAGAATGGAATTCTTTTGAACACGGCATCAGAATGAAATTCTATTGAGCACGTTTACAGAATGGAATTCTACTCAACGCGGAATCATAATGGAATTCTATTGAGCACGGCATCAGAATGGAATTATACTCACCACGGCATCAGAATGGAATTATATTCAACACGGCATCAGAATGGAATTCTACTCAACACGGCATCAGAATGGAATTCTGTTGAGAACAGCATCAGAATGGAATTCTATTGAGCACGGCATCAGAATGGAATTCTACTCAACACTCCATCAGAATGGAATTCTATTGAGCACGGCATCAGAGCGGAATTTCGCTCAACACGGCATCAGAATGGAATTCTACTCAACACGGCATAAGAATGGAATTCTAATGAACATGGCATCAGAATGGAATTCTATTGAACACGCCATTAGAATGGAATTCTGTTGAAAAGGCATTAGAATGGAACTCTGTTGAACACGGCATTAAATGGAATTCTGTTGAACACGGCATTAGAATGGAATTCAATTGAGCACAGCATCACAATGGAATTCTATTGAGCACAGCATCAGAATGGAATTCTATTGAACAGAGCATCAGAAGGCAATTCTACTCAACACGGCATCAGAATGGAATTCTACTCAACACAGCATCGGAATGGAATTCTTCTCAACACGATTTCGGATTGGAATTCTATTGAGCACAGCATTAGAATGGAATTCTACTCAACACGGCATCAGAATGGAATTATATTGAGCACGGCATCAGAACGGAATTCTACTCAACAACGCATCAGAATGGAATTCTACTCAACACGGCATCAGAACGGAATTCTACTCAACACGGCATCAGAATAGAATTCTACTCAACACGGCATCGGAATTGAATTCTTCTCAACACGATTTCGGATTGGAATTCTATTGAGCACGGCATCAGAATGGAATTATACTCACCACGGCATCAGAATGGAATTCTACTCAACACGGCATCAGAATGGAATTCTACTCAACACGGCATCGGAATGGAATTCTACTCAACATGATTTCGGAATGGAATTATATTGAGCACGGCATCAGAATGGAATTCTACTCAACACTCCATCAGAATGGAATTCTATTTGAGCACGGCATCAGAACGGAATTTCACTCAACACGGCATCAGAATGGAATTCTACTCAACACGGCATCAGAATGGAATTCTACCCAACACGGCATCAGAATGGAATTCTACCCAACACGGCATCGGAATGGAATTCTTCTCAACACGATTTCGGATTGGAATTCTATTGAGCATGGCATCAGAATGGAATTCTGTTGAACACGGCCTTAGAATGGAATTCTATTGAACACAGCATCAGAATGGAATTCTATTGAACACGGCATTAGAATGGAATTCTATTGAGAAAAGCATCAGAGTGGAATTCTACTCAACACGGCATCAGAATGGAATTCTACTCAACACGGCATCAGAATGGAATTCTACTCAACACGGCATCAGAACGGAATTCTACTCAACACGGCATCAGAACGGAATTCTACTCAACACGGCATCAGAACGGAATTCTACTCAACACGGCATCAGAATGGAATTCTACTCAACACGGCATCAGAATGGAATTCTACTCAACACGGCATCAGAACGGAATTCTACTCAACACGGCATCAGAATGGAATTCTACTCAACACAGCATCAGAATAGAATTCTACTCAACACGGCATCGGAATGGAATTCTTCTCAACACGATTTCGGATTGGAATTCTATTGAGCATGGCATCAGAATGGAATTCTGTTGAACACGGCCTTAGAATGGAATTCTATTGAACACAGCATCAGAATGGAATTCTATTGAGCACAGCATCAGAATGGAATTCTACTCAGAACGGAATTCACGGCATCAGAATGGAATTCTACTCAACACGGCATCAGAATGGAATTCTACTCAACACGGCATCAGAATGGAATTCTAACACAGCATCAGAATAGAATTCTACTCAACACGGCAATGGAATTATATTGAGCATGGCATCAGAATGGAATTCTGTTGAACAACAGAATGGAATTCTCCATCAGAATGGAATTATTTTGAGCACGGCATCAGAATGGAATTCTACGGCATCAGAATGGAATCTACTCAACACGGCATCGGCATCGATTTCGAATGGAATTATATTCAACAATGGAATTCTTCATTAGAATAGAATTCCATTGAACACAGCCTTAGAATGGAATTCTGTTGAACACGGCATTAGAATGGAATTCTATTGAGCACAGCATCAGAATGGAATTCTACTCAACACGGCATCAGAATGGAATTCTACCCAACACGGCATCGGAATAGAATTCTACTCAACACGGCATCAGAACGGAATTCTACCCAACACGGCATCGGAATGGAATTCTACCCAACACGGCATTAGAATGGAATTCTTTTGAGCACAGCATCAGAATGGAATTCTACTCAACACGGCATCAGAATAGAATTCTACTCAACACGGCATCAGAATGGAATTCTATTGAACACGCCATTAGAATGGAATTCTGTATAAAAAGGCATTAGAATGGAATTCAATTGAGCACAGCATCAGAATGGAATTCTATTGAGCACAGCATCAGAATGGAATTCTATTGAACACAGCATCAGAAGGCAGTTCTACTCAACACGGCATCAGAAGGGAATTCTTTTGAACACGGCATCAGAGTGGAATTCTATTGAGCACGTTTACAGAATGGAATTCTACTCAACGCGGAATCATAATGGAATTCTATTGAGCACGGCATCAGAATGGAATTATACTCACCACGGCATCAGAATGGAATTCTACTCAACACGGCATCAGAATGGAATTCTACTCAACACGGCATCAGAATGGAATTCTACTCAACACGGAATCAGAATGGAATTCTACCCAACACGGCATCGGAATAGAATTCCATTGAACACAGCATTAGAATGGAGTTCTGATGAACACGGAATCAGAATGGAATTCTATTGAGCACGGCATCAGAATGGAATTCTACTCAACACTCCATCAGAATGGAATTCTATTGAGCACGGCATCAGAACGGAATTCTACTCAACACGGCATCAGAATGGAATTCCGTTGAACACGGCATCAGAATGGAAATCCTTGTAGCATGGCATCAGAATGGAATTGTTTTGAGCACGGCATCAGAATGGAAATCCTTGTAGCATGGCATCAGAATGGAATTGTTTTGAGCATAGCACCAGAATGGAATTCTATTGAGCACATAATTTTAACGTTATAATTTAGAACACGGAATTAGAATACAATTCCATTGAACACAGCATTAGAATGGAATTCTGTTGAACACGGCATTATAATGGAATTCTGTTGAACACGGCATTAAAATGGAATTCTGTTGAACACGGCATTAAAATGGAATTCTGATGAACACGGCATCAGAATGGAATTCTGTTGAACACGGCATTAGAATGGAATTCTGTTGAACACGGCATCAGAATGGAACTCTGTTGAACACGGCATTAGAATGGAATTCTGATGAACACGGATCAGAATGGAATTCTATTGAGCACGGCATCAGAATGGAATTCTACTCAACACTCCATCAGAATGGAATTCTATTGAGCACGGCATCAGAACAGAATTCTACTCAACACGGCATCAGAATGGAATTCTACTCAACAAGGCATCAGAATGGAATTCTACTCAACAAGGCATCAGAATGGAATTCTACTCAACAAGGCATCAGAATGGAATTCTACTCAGCACGGCATCGGAATGGAATTCTTCTCAACACGATTTTGGATTGGAATTCTATTGAGCATTGAGCAACACCCATCCGTAGCACGCGCTCCAGCAGGTGTATCTCACTGATCATCCCTAAAGCAAACACCTCATTTGGCCGCCTTTCGTTCCAGTACTCTGCTGCCTGTGACTGGAACGAACTGCAAAAATCGCTGAAGTTGGAGACTTTTATCTCCCTCACCAACTTCAAACATCAGCTATCCGAGCAGCTAACCGATTGCTGCAGCTGTACATAGTCTATTGGTAAATAGCCCACCCATTTTCACCTACCTCATTCCCATACTGTTTTTATACTGTTTTTATTTATTTACTTTTCTGCTCTTTTGCACACCAATATCTCTACCTGTACATGACCATCTGATCATTTATCACTCCAGTGTTAATCTGCAAAATTGTATTATTCGCCTACCTCCTCATGCCTTTTGCACACATTGTATATAGACTGCCCATTTTTTTTCTACTGTGTTATTGACTTGTTAATTGTTTACTCCATGTGTAACTCTGTGTTGTCTGTTCACACTGCTATGCTTTATCTTGGCCAGGTCGCAGTTGCAAATGAGAACTTGTTCTCAACTAGCCTACCTGGTTAAATAAAGGTGAAATAAAAAAATGAAAAAAATACTCAGCACGGCATCAGAATGGAATTCTGTTGAACACGGCATCAGAATGAAATTCTATTGATCAAGGCATTAGAATGGAAATCTATTGAACACAGTATCAGAATGGGAATCTGTTGAACACAGCATCAGAATGGAATTCCGCTGAACACTTTATCAGAATGGAATTCCGCTGAACACTTTATCAGAATGGAATTCCGCTGAACACTTGATCAGAATGGAATTCCGCTGAACACTTTATCAGAATGGAATTCCTTGAACACGGCATCAGAATGGAATTCCACTGAACACTTTATCAGAATGGAATTCCGTTGAACACGGCATCAGAATGGAATTCCGCTGAACACGGCATTACAATGGAATTCTGTTGAACACGGCATCAGAATGGAATTCAGCTGAACACGGCATTAGAATGGAATTCAGCTGAAAACGGCATCAGAATGGAATTCTGTTGAACACGGCATTAGAATGGAATTCCGTTGAACACGGCATCAGAATGGAATTCTGTTGAACATGGCATCAGAATGGAATTCCGTTGAACACTTTATCAGAATGTAATTCCGTTGAACACGGCATCAGAATGGAATTCTGTTGAACATGGCATCAGAATGGAATTCCGTTAAACACTTTATCAGAATGGAATTCCGTTGAACACGGCATCAGAATGGAATTCCGTTGAACACTTTATCAGAATGGAATTCCCTTGAACACGGCATCAGAATGGAATTCCGTTGAACACTTTATCAGAATGTAATTCCGTTGAACACGGCATCAGAATGTAATTCCGTTGAACACTTTATCAGAATGTAATTCCGTTGAACACGGCATCAGAATGGAATTCTGTTGAACATGGCATCAGAATGGAATTCCGTTGAACACGGCATCAGAATGGAATTCCGTTGAATATGGCATCATAATGGAATTCTGTTGAACACGGCATCATAATGGAATTCTGTTGAACACGGCATCAGAATGGAATTCCGCTGAACACGGCATCAGAATGGAATTTCGCTGAACACTTTATCAGAATGGAATTTCGCTGAACACTTTATCAGAATGGAATTCAGCTGACGTGCATTCATTGTGCAATCATTGAAAAATAAATTGATGACCTACGATTAAGATTATCCTACCAAGGGGACATTAAAAACTGTAACATCTTATGTTTCACCGAGACATGGACAAAAAATAGCTAGCAGGATTTTCCCTGCACCGGCAGAACAGAGACACTAGCTCTGGTAAGACGAGGGGTGGGGTGTGTGTCTATTTGTCAATAACTGCTGGTGCGTGATGTCTAATATAAAAGAAGTCTCGAGGTATTGCTCACCTGAGGTAGTACCTTATTATAAGATGTAGACCACATTATCAACCAAGAGAGTTCTCATTTGTGTTATTCGTAGCTGTCTATTTACCACCACAGAACGAAGCTGGCGCTAAGACCGTACTCAACCAACTCTTTAAGGTCATAAGCAAAGAAGATAATGCTCACCCAGATGCTTCACTCCTAATGGCCGGGGACTTTAATGCAGGCAAACTTAAATCAGTTTTACCACATTTTTACCAGCATGTCACATGTGCAACCAGGGGGAAAAAATCCTAGACCACCTTTACTCCACACACAGAGATGCATACAAAGCTCTCCTCTGCCCTCCATTTGGCAAATCTGACCATAATTCTGTCCTCCTGATTCCTGCTTACAAGCAAAAATAAAGCAGGAAGTACCAGTGACTCACTCAAAACGGAACTGGTCAGATGACACTGATGCTACACTACAGGACTGTTTTGCTAGCACGGACAGGAATATGTTCCGGGATTCATCCAATGGCATTGAGGAGTACACCAACTCAGTCATCGGCTTCATCAATAAGTGCATCGATGATGTCGCCTCCACAGTGACCACAGTGTACGTACATATCCCCACCAGAAGCCACGAATTACAGGCAACATCCGCATTGAGCTAAAGGCTAGAGCTGCCGCTTTCAAGGAACGGGAGAATAATTTGGACGTTTACAAGAAACACCGCTATGCCCTCATCAAACAAGCAAAGCATCAATACAGGATTCAAATTGAGACAGAAAATAATATTTGTGTCATTCTCAAAACTTTTGGCCACGACTGTATAGGGAGGTCAGAGAACTGGCAGTGTGGTGCCAGGACAACAACCTCTCCCTCAATGTGAGCAAGACAAAGGAGATGATTGTGGACAACAGGAAAACAGGCCCCCATTAACATTGACGGGGCTGTAGTGGAGCGGGTCGAGAGTTTAAAGTTCCTTGGTGTCCACATCACCAACAAACTATCATGGTCCAAACATTCCAAGACAGTTGTGAAGAGGGCACGATAAAGCCTATTCCCCCTCAGGAGAATGAAAACATTTGGCATGGGTTCCCAGATCATCAAAAGGTTCTACAGCTGCACCATCGAGAGCACCCTGACCTGTTGCATCAAATCAAAGTTTATTTGTCACGTGCGGATAATACAACAGGTGTAGTAGACCTTACAGTGAAATGCTCACTTACAGGCTCTAACCAATAGTGCGGAGGAAAAATAAGAAGACTTACAGAAAACGTTTGACCTCTGTCATTGCCAACAAAGGGTATATAACAAAGTATTGAGATAAACTTTTGTTATTGACCAAATACTTATTTTCCACCATAATTTGCAAATAAATTCATTAAAAATCCTACAATGTGATTTTCTATTTTCTCTTTTTTTTTCATTTTGCCTGTCATAGTTGAAGTGTATCTATGATGAAAATTACAGGCCTCTCTCATCTTTTTAAGTTTTAAGCTGACTAAATACTTTTTTGCCCCACTGTATATAATAGGCGGTGTCAGAGGAAAGCCCATAAAATTGTCAAAGACTCCAGTCACCAAAGTTATAGACTGTTTTCTCTGCTACCGCACGGCAAGCGGTACCGGAGCACCAAGTCTAGGACCAAACGGCTCCTAAACACCTTCTACCCCCAAGCCATAAGACTGCTGAACAATTCATAAAAATTGTCACCAGACAATTTACATTGACCCCCCACCTTGTACACTACTACTACTGTTTATTATCTATGCATTGTCACTTCACCCCCACCTACATGTACAGATTACCTCAACTAACCTGTACCCCTGCACACTGACTCTGTACCGGTAGCCCCTGTATATAGCCTCGTTATTGTTATTCTTATTGTCTTACTTTTTATTATTACTTTTTATTTTAGTCTACTTGGTAAATATTTTCTTAACTCTTCTTGAACTGCGCTGTTGGTTAAGGGCCTGTAAGTAAGCATTTCACGGTAAAGTCTACAATTGTTGTATTCGGATCATATGGCAAATAAAGTTTGATTTGTTTTGAATTCTATTGAACACATCATTAGAATGGTTTTCTATTGAACACCACATTAGCATGGAATTGAAGGAATCTAATAGGCTGGTGTTGCCAGACTTTCTAGTCTTGTTCTTTACTCAAACTGGTGTGAGAAGGACAAATATCCAGGCATGAATGTCTGTATTCCTCTGTGTTTGTGAATGTTGGGGTTTAAACATTTGCAGGACAATCAATCAGTCAATCAATCAATCAATCAGCTAACTCTCCCCATTGTCCCTTGTCAGATCCTTTTGAACATAGAATCATCTAACTCTCCCCATTGTCCCTTATAGGATTCTGGTGAACATGGACGACAACATCATAGAGCATTACTCTAATGAAGACACCTTCATCCTGAGCATAGAGAGCTACGCTGACGCCTACAAGGTTACACTCACCGAAATATGATGTCTGAAGGACTCAGTCTAGGGCCGGGGGGGACAGTACAGAGGGACAGGACAGTACAGGAGGACAGGACAGTACAGGAGGACAGGACAGTACAGGAGGACTGAGTGTAGGGTCGGGGAGACAGGACAGTACAGGAGGACTGAGTGTAGGGTCGGGGGGACAGGACAGTACAGGAGGACTAAGTGTAGGGTCGGGGGGACAGGACAGTACAGGAGGACTGAGTGTAGGGTCAGGGGACAGGACAGTACAGGAGGACTGAGTGTAGGGTCAGGGGGACAGGACAATACAGGAGGACTGAGTGTGGGGCCGACGAGGGACCAGGACCAGAAGCACCGGTTCCAATACAAGCGCCAATGCCGTTTAGCAAACTCCAGGCGTTTACATTTGTTGGATGACATGAAAATAGAGCTCTTTGGCCAGACTTCGAAATCAGAATGTATGAGCAGAAAATAACCTCATACCTACTGGAAAGTATGGTGGTGGATCTTTGATATTTAGGGGCTATTTACCTTCCACTGGTCCTGGAGCCCTTGTTAAGGTCAACAGCATCATGAACTTTACCCAGTACAAGGACATTTTAGCCAAAAAACCTGGTTGCCTCTGTCAGGAGGCTGAAACTTGGCCGCAAGAGGATCTTCCAGCAAGACAAAAACCTCAAGCTCACAAAATACACAAAGAAATTGTTTATTGGCCACAAAATCAGCAGCAATGGACATCTTAGTCTCCAGACTTGAAACCCACTGAAAACCTGTGGTTTGATTTGAAGGGGGCCGTCCATAAACCCAGTCAAACGATATCAAGGATCTGGAAGGATTCTCTAAAGAGGAATGGTCTCAGATCCCTCCCAATGTGTTCTCCAACATAAAACATTTTAGAAAAAGGCTCAGGGCTGTTATCCTCACAAGGCGAGGTATTGAACGCAAGCTCTAGCCATAGGCGACATACAGACAGAGTACACAACACTACAGACATAGTACTCAACACTACAGACATAGTACTCAACACTACAGACATAGTACTCAACAGAGTACACAACCCTACAGACAGAGTACACAACCCTACAGACAGAGTACTCAACACTACAGACAGAGTATTCAACACTACAGTCAGAGTACTCAACACTACAGACAGAGTACTCAACCCTACAGACAGAGTACTCAACACTACAGACAGAGTATTCAACACTACAGTCAGAGTACTCAACACTACAGACAGAGTATTCAACCCTACAGACAGAGTACTCAACACTACAGACAGAGTATTCAACACTACAGTCAGAGTACTCAACACTACAGACAGAGTACTCAACCCTACAGACAGAGTACTCAACACTACAGACAGAGTATTCAACCCTACAGACAGAGTACTCAACACTACAGACAGAGTACTCAACCCTACAGACAGAGTACTCAACACTACAGACAGAGTATTCAACACTACAGTCAGAGTACTCAACCCTACAGACAGAGTACTCAACCCTACAGTCAGAGTACTCAACACTACAGACAGAGAGAGTACTCAACACTACAGTCAGAGTACTCAACACTACAGACAGAGTATTCAACCCTACAGTCAGAGTACACAACCCTACAGACAGAGTACACAACCCTACAGACAGAGTACACAACACTACAGACAGAGTACTCAACACTACAGACAGAGTATTCAACACTACAGTCAGAGTACTCAACCCTACAGACAGAGTATTCAACACTACAGACAGAGTACTCAACCCTACAGACAGAGTACACAACCCTACAGACAGAGTACACAACACTACAGACAGAGTATTCAACACTACAGACAGAGTATTCAACCCTACAGTCAGAGTACACAACCCTACAGACAGAGTACACAACCCTACAGACAGAGTACACAACACTACAGACAGAGTACTCAACACTACAGTCAGAGTACTCAACACTACAGTCAGAGTACTCAACACTACAGACAGAGTACTCAACACTACAGTCAGAGTACTCAACCCTACAGTCAGAGTACTCAACCCTACAGTCAGAGTACTCAACACTACAGACAGAGTACTCAACACTACAGTCAGAGTACTCAACACTACAGACATAGTACTCAACAGAGTACTCAACCCTACAGTCAGAGTACTCAACACTACAGACAGAGTACTCAACCCTACAGACAGAGTACTCAACCCTACAGTCAGAGTACTCAACACTACAGTCAGAGTACTCAACACTACAGTCAGAGTACTCAACACTACAGTCAGAGTACTCAACACTACAGTCAGAGTACTCAACCCTACAGACAGAGTACTCAACACTACAGTCAGAGTACTCAACCCTACAGTCAGAGTACTCAACACTACAGACAGAGTACTCAACACTACAGTCAGAGTACTCAACCCTACAGACAGAGTACTCAACACTACAGACAGAGTACTCAACACTACAGTCAGAGTACTCAACCCTACAGACAGAGTACTCAACCCTACAGTCAGAGTACTCAACACTACAGTCAGAGTACTCAACACTACAGACAGAGTACTCAACACTACAGACAGAGTACTCAACCCTACAGACAGAGTACTCAACCCTACAGACAGAGTACTCAACACTACAGTCAGAGTACTCAACACTACAGTCAGAGTACTCAACACTACAGACATAGTACTCAACAGAGTACTCAACCCTACAGTCAGAGTACTCAACACTACAGACAGAGTACTCAACACTACAGACATAGTACTCAACAGAGTACTCAACCCTACAGTCAGAGTACTCAACACTACAGACAGAGTACTCAACCCTACAGTCAGAGTACTCAACCCTACAGACAGATGGAATATGAACCGATCTCTTCACAGCCTATATGATATAGTTATAGTGTGTTAGTCCCTCAATGGAACAGGTTAACACATCCTTGGATCCTGAGTGTAGGGATGTTTTATATGTCACTTAAACCTGTCAGACCCCAATCTAATGAGCTTTAACTGTCAATATAATTATTTTGCTGTTGTATGTTGAGCATGTATAGTTTTACATGGTTTTGCTAAATGACCATGGCTAGTTGATAAAAGGGGTATTTACATTTACATGTTAGTCATTTAGCAGATGCTCTTATCCAGAGAGACTTACAGTTAGTGCTTTTTTTTACACCATTTTAAAAATACACTTCTCGTTAATCCAACCACAGGGTCCGATTTCAAAAGGGCTTTTCGGCAAAAATTCTATAATCTGAGAACAGCATTCAGCCACAAATGCAAGCCATACAGTTACACGCCAAATTATGGAGTCAACAAAAGTTATAAATAGCATTATAAATCTTCACTTACCTTTGCTGATCTTCGTTGGAATGCACTCCCAGGACTCCCACTTCCACAAGAAATGTTTGTTTTGTTCGATTACGTCCATATTTATGTCCAAATACCTCCGTTTTGTTTGCGCGTTTAGTTCACTATTCCAAAGGCACAATGCTGAGCGCAAAATCCAGAAAAGTCAAAAGAGTTTCATTACAGTTTGTAGAAACATGTCAATCGATGTTTACAATCAATCTTTAGGGTCTTTTTATAATAAATCTTCAATAGTATTCCAACCGGACAATAGCGTATTCATTACAGAGGAAAAAGAAGGCACGGTGACCGCGCAGTGAACAACTGATTGGCCTCAGCCTAGTCCACTTGTTGAAACAGCTCTTATTTGACCACCTTCCACAATAGAAGCCTGAAACAACTTTCTAAAGACTGTTGACATTCACTGGAAGCCTTGGGAAGTGCAATCTGGCCCCATAGGCACAGCGTATTGGATAGGCAATCACTTAAATGAAACTACAAACCTCAGATTTCCCACTTCCTGGTTGGATTTGTCTCAGGTTTTCGCCTACCATATGAGTTCTGTACTCACAGACATTATTCAAACAGTTTTAGAAACTTCAGAGTGTTTTCTATCCAATACTACTAATAAAATGCATATATTAGCATATGGGACAGAGTAGCAGGCAGTTTACTCTGGGCACCTTATTTATCCAAGCTACTCAATACTGCGCCCCTGTCACCAAGAAGTTTTAAGATAGCTAGGTGGGGCAACCGTATATCACAGTCATAGTAAGTCCAGAGTCAGAGCTTGAAAGGAAAAGTCAAGTGTTTGTTCACGAAAGGCATTTTTTTATTCAGTGTATTGTAATGTTGTATATACATTTAAGAAAATATAAGTATACTGAACAAAAATATAAATGCAACATGCAACAATTTCAAATATGTTAATGAGTTACAGTTCAAATAAGGTTATCAGGAAATTGAAATAAATAAATTAGGCCCTAATCTATGGATTTCACGTGGCTGGGCAGGGGTGCAGCTGCCTTAATTTTGTTGGACCCCAGGAAGAGTAGGTGCTGCCTTGGCAGGAACTAATGGGGATCCATAATAAATACAAATACAGCTCCCAGGCCCACCCACTGGGGAGCCAGGCCAAGCCAATCTGAATGACTTTTTCCCCACAAAAGGGTTTTATTACAGACAGAACTCCTCAGTTTCATCAGCTGTCCAGGTGGCTGGTCTCAGACAGAACTCCTCAGTTTCATCAGCTGTCCAGGTGGCTGGTCTCAGACCAACCCACAGTTTCATCAGCTGTCCAGGTGGCTGGTCTCAGACAAACCCACAGTTTCATCAGCTGTCCAGGTGGCTGGTCTCAGACCAACCCACAGTTTCATCAGCTGTCCAGGTGGCTGGTCTCAGACAAACCCACAGTTTCATCAGCTGTCCAGGTGGCTGGTCTCAGACAAACTCACAGTTTCATCAGCTGTCCAGGTGGCTGGTCTCAGACAAACCCACAGGTTCATCAGCTGTCCAGGTGGCTGGTCTCAGACAAACCCACAGTTTCATCAGCTGTCCAGGTGGCTGGTCTCAGACAAACCCACAGTTTCATCAGCTGTCCAGCTGTCCTGGTCTCAGACCAACCCACAGGTTCATCAGCTGTCCAGGTGGCTGGTCTCAGACAAACCCACAGTTTCATCAGCTGTCCAGGTGGCTGGTCTCAGACAAACCCACAGGTTCATCAGCTGTCCAGGTGGCTGGTCTCAGACCAACCCACAGGTTCATCAGCTGTCCAGGTGGCTGGTCTCAGACAAACCCACAGTTTCATCAGCTGTCCAGGTGGTTGGTCTCAGACAAACCCACAGTTTCATCAGCTGTCCAGGTGGCTGGTCTCAGACCAACCCACAGGTGAAGAAGCCGGATGTGGAGGTCCTGGGCTGATATGGAGGGCCTGGGCTGATATGGAGGGCCTGGGCTGATATGGAGGTGCTGGGCTGATATGGTTACGATTGGTTTGATGTACTGCCAAATTCTCTAAAACGACTTATGGAAAAGAAATTAACATTCAATTCTCTGGCAACAGCTCTGGTGGACATTCCTGCAGTCAGCATTCACACTCCTTCAAAACTTTAGACATCTGTGGCATTGTGTTGTGTCACAAAAACGGCACGTTTTAGAGTGGCCTTTTATTGTCCCCAGCACAAAGTGCACCTGTGTAATTATCATGCTGTTTATTCATCTACTTGATATGCCACACCTGTCAGATGGATGGATTATCTTGGCAAAGGAGAAATGCTCACTAACAGGGATGTAGACAGAAATCAGATTTTTGTGGATATGGAACATTTCTGGGATCTTTCATTTCAGTTCATGAAACATGGGACCAACAACTACATGTTGCGTTTTATATTTTTGTTCAGTGTATTGTTCAGTATATTGTTCAGTGTATTTAGTCATGAAAGGTGTATTCAGTGTATTGTACTGTTGTATATAAATATAAGTATTTAGTCCGAGACTAGAGGTGGGCAGCTACAGATGGTCATTATGGACCATGTGTCAAATGCAGCCTGAGATAAAGTCTGTTTGTGCTAACATTCCACTCCTAACTAGTCCCATTTGGCATGTGAAATGGTCCTTGGTTTCAACTGTACTGTGGCTACATGACTTCCCTGTATGGTGGTGAAAGGTTATGCTTCATACAGTCATCTGTGTTCATATTGTTTCTGTTCTGCTATCTTATTTATTGTGTTTCTCAGTGATTAGTGACACCTCTCATTGGAAGCCTCCTTTGAGTACTTATTACTGCATTGGTCTTTATTATTATTCTTACTGTAAACTATTCTGTTTTATAACAGCCACAATAAGCAACATGTTTAATGTTAGCAATGCCTTATTACATGATCGTCCATCAGCCAAAACGTCAGTACTTCCAGGGGTGAAGATGGACACTTGTTGGTTGCTTGGAACGTACTTACAGTATGTTGACAATTGAATAAAAATGTGAAGAAATATCAGCTTGGTAATGTTTCTGCATTGTTGAGAGGGGAACTTAGAGAAGTGTGTTATGTTTGTATGTTATCCACAAAACAAGACACCTGTACACAAAATCTTATTTTATTTGATTTCTTTATAAGATAATCAAAACATAAATACTTTCTGTATTTAGACACTACTCTGACACATATTGCAACAAAGTAACAATAACAAATCTACAAAACTATACAATGACAAACAGTTTGTTTCGACAGATAACAATTGTATAGGATAAATTGATACAATACAGTTATTTATGTATATACACACTATATATACAAAAGTATGTGGACACCCCTTCAAATTAGTGGATTTGGCTATTTCAGCAACACCTGTTGCTAACAAGTGTATAACATCAAGCACACAGCCATGCAATCTCCATAGACAAACATTGGCAGTAGAATGGCCTTACTGATGAGCTCAGTGACTTTCAATGTGGCACCGTCATAGGATGCCACCTTTCCAATGAGTCAGTTAATCAAATTTCTGCCCTGCTAGAGCTGCCCCCGGTCATCTGTAAGTGCTGATATTGTGAAGTGGAAATCTCTGGGAGCAACAACGGCAAAGCTGCCAAGTGGTAGGCCACACAAGCTCACAGAACGAGACTGCCAAGTGATGAAGCGTGTAGCGTGTTAAAAATAGTCGGCCCTCGGTCTTAACACTCACTACCGAGTTCCAAACTACTTCTGGAAGCAACGTCAGCACAAGGACAGTTCGTCGAGAGCTTAATGAAATGGGTTTACATGGCTGAACAGCCGCACACAAGCCTAAGATCACCATGGGAAATGCCAAGCGTCAGCTGGAGTGGTGTAAAGCTCGCCGCCATTGGACTCTGGAGCAGTGGAAATGCGTCCTCTGGAGATATAAGTCACGCTTCACCATTTGTCAGTCCGATGGACTAATCTGGGTTTGGCGGATTCCAGGACAACGCTACCTGCCCGAATGCATAGAGCCAACTGTAACGTTTGGTGGAGGATGAATAATGGTCTGGGGCTGCTTTTTGTGGTTTCGGCTAGGCCCCTTAGTTCGAGTGAAAGGACATCTTAATGCTACAGCATAAAATGCTACAGCATACAAACATTCCAGACGATTCTGGGCTTCCAACTTTGCGGCGACAGTTTGGGAAAATCCCTTTCCTGTTTTAGCATAACAATGCCCCTGTGCACAAAGAGTGGTCCAAACAGAAATGGTTTGTCGAGACCAGTGTGGAAGAACTTGACTGAAATGGTCTTACAATGCAAAAATAATCCTCCCGTCTTGTACCTCAAACCATTTAATCAAACCTCCTGTTCTTATCTTGTTTACATAGCTAACAGCAACTCAAAAAACATTCAGTACTGTATAATAACCAGCCCTGCAGGTGGTGGATGTATTCAGTACTGTATAATAACCAGCCCTGCAGGTGGTGGATGTATTCAATACTGCAGGTGGTGGATGTATTCAATACTGTATAATAACCAGCCCTGCAGGTGGTGGATGTATTCAATACTGTATAATAACCAGCCCTGCAGGTGGTGGATGTATTCAATACTGTATAATAACCAGCCCTGCAGGTGGTGGATGTATTCAATACTGTATAATAACCAGCCCTGCAGGTGGTGGATGTATTCAATACTGTATATTCATAACCAGCCCTGCAGGTGGTGGGATGTATTCAGTACTGTATATGTATTCAGTACTGCATAACCAGCCCTGCAGGTGGTGGATGTATTCAGCCCTACAGTACTGTATAATAACCAGCCCTGCAGGTGGTGGATGTATTCAATACTGTATAATAACCAGCCCTGCAGGTGGTGGATGTATTCAATACTGTATAATAACCAGCCCTGCAGGTGGTGGGTGTATTCAATACTGTATAATAACCAGCCCTGCAGGTGGTGGATGTATTCAGTACTGTATAATAACCAGCCCTGCAGGTGGTGGATGTATTCAATACTGTATAATAACCAGCCCTGCAGGTGGTGGGTGTATTCAATACTGTATAATAACCAGCCCTGCAGGTGGTGGATGTATTCAATACTGTATAATAACCAGCCCTGCAGGTGGTGGATGTATTCAATACTGTATAATAACCAGCCCTGCAGGTGGTGGATGTATTCAATACTGTATAATAACCAGCCCTGCAGGTGGTGGATGTATTCAATACTGTATAATAACCAGCCCTGCAGGTGGTGGATGTATTCAATACTGTATAATAACCAGCCCTGCAGGTGGTGGGTGTATTCAATACTGCAGGTGGTGGATGTATTCAGTACTGCAGGTGGTGGATGTATTCAGTACTGTATAATAACCAGCCCTGCAGGTGGTGGATGTATTCAGTACTGTATAATAACCAGCCCTGCAGGTGGTGGATGTATTCAGTACTGCAGGTGGTGGATGTATTCAGTAATGTATAATAACCAGCCCTGCAGGTGGTGGATGTATTCAGTACTGTAGGTGGTGGATGTATTCAGTACTGCAGGTGGTGGATGTATTCAGTACTGCAGGTGGTGGATGTATTCAGTACTGCAGGTGGTGGATGTATTCAGTACTGTATAATAACCAGCCCTGCAGGTGGTGGATGTATTCAGTACTGCAGGTGGTGGATGTATTCAATACTGCAGGTGGTGGATGTATTCAGTACTGCAGGTGGTGGATGTATTCAGTACTGCAGGTGGTGGATGTATTCAGTACTGCAGGTGGTGGATGTATTCAGCCCTGCAGGTGGTGGATGTATTCAATACTGCAGGTGGTGGATGTATTCAATACTGTATAATAACCAGCCCTGCAGGTGGTGGATGTATTCAATACTGCAGGTGGTGGATGTATTCAGTACTGCAGGTGGTGGATGTATTCAGTACTGCAGGTGGTGGATGTATTCAATACTGTATAATAACCAGCCCTGCAGGTGGTGGATGTATTCAATACTGTATAATAACCAGCCCTGCAGGTGGTGGATGTATTCAGTACTGCAGGTGGTGGATGTATTCAGCCCTGCAGGTGGTGGATGTATTCAGTACTGCAGGTGGTGGATGTATTCAGTACTGCAGGTGGTGGATGTATTCAGCCCTGCAGGTGGTGGATGTATTCAGTCCTGCAGGTGGTGGATGTATTCAGTCCTGCAGGTGGTGGATGTATTCAGCCCTGCAGGTGGTGGATGTATTCAGCCCTGCAGGTGGTGGATGGTTCAGTACTGTATAATCAGTCCTGCAGGTGGTGGATGTATTCAGTCCTGCAGGTGGTGGATGTATTCAGTCCTGCAGGTGGTGGATGTATTCAATACTGCAGGTGGTGGATGTATTCAGCCCTGCAGGTGGTGGATGTATTCAGTCCTGCAGGTGGTGGATGTATTCAGCCCTGCAGGTGGTGGATGTATTCAGCCCTGCAGGTGGTGGATGTATTCAGCCCTGCAGGTGGTGGATGTATTCAGTCCTGCAGGTGGTGGATGTATTCAGTACTGCAGGTGGTGGATGTATTCAATACTGCAGGTGGTGGATGTATTCAGTACTGCAGGTGGTGGATGTATTCAGTACTGCAGGTGGTGGATGTATTCAGTACTGTATAATAACCAGCCCTGCAGGTGGTGGATGTATTCAGTACTGCAGGTGGTGGATGTATTCAGTACTGCAGGTGGTGGATGTATTCAGTCCTGCAGGTGGTGGATGTATTCAGTACTGCAGGTGGTGGATGTATTCAGTACTGCAGGTGGTGGATGTATTCAGTCCTGCAGGTGGTGGATGTATTCAGTACTGTAGGTGGTGGATGTATTCAGTACTGCAGGTGGTGGACTGTAGGTGGTGGATGTATTCAGTACTGCAGGTGGTGGATGTATTCAGTACTGCAGGTGGTGGATGTATTCAGTACTGCAGGTGGTGGATGTATTCAGGTGGTGGATGTACAGTACTGCTGCAGGTGGTGGATGTATTCAATACTGTATAATAACTGCAGGTGGTGGATGTATTCAGTCCTGCAGGTGGTGGATGTATTCAATCCTGCAGGTGGTGGATGTATTCAGTACTGCAGGTGGTGGATGTATTCAGTACTGCAGGTGGTGGATGTATTCAGTATGGTGGATGTATTCCTGCAGGTGGTGGATGTATTCAGTCCTGCAGGTGGTGGATGTATTCAATGCAGGTGGTGGATGCAGGTGGTGGATGTATTCAATCCTGCAGGTGGTGGATGTATTCAATCCTGCAGGTGGTGGATGTATTCAATCCTGCAGGTGGTGGATGTATTCAATCCTGCAGGTGGTGGATGTATTCAATCCTGCAGGTGGTGGATGTATTCAATACTGCAGGTGGTGGATGTATTCAGTACTGCAGGTGGTGGATGTATTCAGTACTGCAGGTGGTGGATGTATTCAGCCCTGCAGGTGGTGGATGTATTCAGTACTGTATAATAACCAGCCCTGCAGGTGGTGGATGTATTCAGTACTGCAGGTGGTGGATGTATTCAGTCCTGCAGGTGGTGGATGTATTCAGTACTGTATAATAACCAGCCCTGCAGGTGGTGGATGTATTCAGCCCTGCAGGTGGTGGATGTATTCAATACTGCAGGTGGTGGATGTATTCAGCACTGCAGGTGGTGGATGTATTCAGTCCTGCAGGTGGTGGATGTATTCAGTACTGTATAATAACAGGTGGTGGATGTATTCAGCACTGTAGGTGGTGGATGTATTCAGTACTGCAGGTGGTGGATGTATTCAGTACTGTAGGTGGTGGATGTATTCAGTCCTGCAGGTGGTGGATGTATTCAGTACTGCAGGTGGTGGATGTATTCAGTACTGCAGGTGGTGGATGTATTCAGTACTGCAGGTGGTGGATGTATTCAGTACTGTATAATAACCAGCCCTGCAGGTGGTGGATGTATTCAGTACTGCAGGTGGTGGATGTATTCAGTACTGCAGGTGGTGGATGTATTCAGTGGATGTATTCAGTACAGGTGGTGGATGTATTCAGTACTGCAGGTGGTGGATGTATTCAGTACTGCAGGTGGTGGATGGTGGTGGATGTATTCAGTACTGCAGGTGGTGGATGTATTCAGTACTGCAGGTGGTGGATGTATTCAATCCTGCAGGTGGTGGATGTATTCAGTACTGCAGGTGGTGGATGTATTCAATCCTGCAGGTGGTGGATGTATTCAGTACTGCAGGTGGTGGATGTATTCAGTACTGCAGGTGGTGGATGTATTCAATCCTGCAGGTGGTGGATGTATTCAATCCTGCAGGTGGTGGATGTATTCAATCCTGCAGGTGGTGGATGTATTCAATCCTGCAGGTGGTGGATGTATTCAATCCTGCAGGTGGTGGATGTATTCAATACTGCAGGTGGTGGATGTATTCAATCCTGCAGGTGGTGGATGTATTCAATCCTGCAGGTGGTGGATGTATTCAATCCTGCAGGTGGTGGGTGTATTCAATACTGCAGGTGGTGGATGTATTCAATACTGCAGGTGGTGGATGTATTCAGTACTGCAGGTGGTGGATGTATTCATACTGTATAATAACAGCCCTGCAGGTGGTGGATGTATTCAGTACTGCAGGTGGTGGATGTATTCAGCCCTGCAGGTGGTGGGTGTATTCAATACTGCAGGTGGTGGATGTATTCAGTCCTGCAGGTGGTGGATGTATTCAGTACTGTATAATAACCAGCCCTGCAGGTGGTGGATGTATTCAGCCCTGCAGGTGGTGGATGTATTCAGCACTGCAGGTGGTGGATGTATTCAGCACTGCAGGTGGTGGATGTATTCAGTCCTGCAGGTGGTGGATGTATTCAGTACTGCAGGTGGTGGATGTATTCAGCACTGTAGGTGGTGGATGTATTCAGTACTGCAGGTGGTGGATGTATTCAGTACTGTAGGTGGTGGATGTATTCAGTACTGTAGGTGGTGGATGTATTCAGTACTGCAGGTGGTGGATGTATTCAGTACTGCAGGTGGTGGATGTATTCAGTACTGCAGGTGGTGGATGTATTCAGTATTGTATAATAACCAGCCCTGCAGGTGGTGGATGTATTCAGTACTGCAGGTGGTGGATGTATTCAGTACTGCAGGTGGTGGATGTATTCAGTACTGCAGGTGGTGGATGTATTCAGTACTGTAGGTGGTGGATGTATTCAGTACTGCAGGTGGTGGATGTATTCAGTACTGCAGGTGGTGGATGTATTCAGTACTGTATAATAACCAGCCCTGCAGGTGGTGGATGTATTCAGTCCTGCAGGTGGTGGATGTATTCAGTCCTGCAGGTGGTGGATGTATTCAGTACTGCAGGTGGTGGATGTATTCAGTACTGTAGGTGGTGGATGTATACAGTACTGTATAATAACCAGTCCTGCAGGTGGTGGGTTTATTCTTCCATCGGCCCTGGGTATCTGGGAGAGCCTGAAGCCATGATCAGGGACAGAACATACAGCTCTCCTTCTCTCTATTCGCGTATGGAGTGGGTTACCAAAGTTATCAGGGGTATAGTTCCCTACTGTTCTCATGCATTTTAGTGGGTTAATGGGATACGTTGTGTGCTTTAGTACATAATATTATGGTCACATGTTATTTGGAATATATATATATATATATGTACAGTTGAAGTCGGAAGTTTACATACACCTTAGCCAACTACATTTAAACTCAGTTCTTCACAATTCCTGACATTTAATCCTAGTAAAAATTCCCTGTTTTAGGTCAGTTAGGATCACCACTTTATTTTAAGAATGTGAAATGTCAGACTAATAGTAGAGAGAATGATTTATTTCAGCTTTTATTTCTTTCATCACATTCCCAGGGGGTCAGAAGTTTACATACACTCAATTAGTTCTTGGTAGCATTGCTTTTAAATAGTTTCACTTGGGTCATGTGTTTTGGGTAGCTGGGTGAATTTTGGGATGAATTTTGGGCCATTCCTCCTGACAGAGCTGGTGTAACTGAGTCAGTTTGGTAGGCCTCCTTGCTCGCACACACTTTTTCAGTTCTGTCCACAAATGTTCTATAGGATTGAGGTCAGGCCTTTGGGATGGCCACTCCAATACATTGACTTTGTTGACCTTGAGCCATTTTGCCACAACTTTGGAAGTATGCTTGGGGTCACTGTTCATTTGGAAGACCCATTTGCGACCAAGCTTTAAACTTGGTGTCTTGAGATGTTGCTTCTAAATATCCACATAATTTTCCATCCTCGTGAAGCCATCTATTTTGTGAAGTGCACCAGTCCCTCCTGCAGCAAAGCACCCCCACAACATGATGCTGCCACCCCCGTGCTTTACGGTTGGGATGGTGTTCTTTGGCCTCCCCCTTTTTCCTCCAAACAGAATGACGATCATTATGGCCAAACAGTTCCATTTTTGTTTCATCAGACCAGAGGACATTTCTCCAAAACGTATGATCTTTGTGCCCATGTGCAGTTGCAAACAGTAGTCTGGCTTTTTTTATGGTGGTTTTGTAGCAGTGGCTTCTTCCTTGCTGAGCGGCCTTTCAGGTTATGTCAATATAGGACTCGTTTTACTGTGGAAATAGATACTTCGTACCTGTTTCCTCCAGCATCTTCACAAGATCCTTTGCTGTTGTTCTAGGATTGATTAGCACTTTTCACACCAAAGTACGTTCATCTCTAGGAGACAGAACACGTCTCCTTCCTGAGCGGTATGTCGGCTGCGTGGTCCCATGGTGTTTATACTTGCATACTATTGTTTGTACAGATGAACATGGTACCTTCAGACGTTTGGAAATTGCTCCCAATGATGAACCAGACTTGTGGAGGTCTACAATTTTAATTCTGATGTCTTGGCTGATTTCTTTTGATTTTCCCATGATGTCGAGCAACGAGGCAGAGTTTGAAGGTAGGCCTTGAAATACATCCACAGGTACACCTTCAATTGACTCAAATTATGTCAATCAGCCTATCAGAAACTTCTAAAGCCATGACATAATTTTCGGGAATTTTTCAAACTGTTTAAAGGCACAGTCAATTTAGTGTATCTAAACTTCTTACCCACTGGAATTGTGATACAGTGAATTTTTTGTGAAATAATCTGTCTGTAAACAATTGTTGTAAAAATGACTTGTGTCATGCACAAAGTAGATGTCCTAACCAACTTGCCAAAAGTATAGTTTGTTAAGAAGACATTTGTGGAGTGGTTGAAAAACTAGTTTTAATGACTCCAACCTAAGTGTATGTAAACTTCTAACTTCAACTGAGGCCAGGTCATATATATATCTAGACATACCGTAATATTATGAAGTAATACATATACAAATGTATATATATATCCATACCATAATATTATGTAGTGATATAAATACACATATAAATACAGTACCAGTCAAAAGTTTGGACACACCACCTCATTCAAGGGTTTTTATTTATTTTTACTATTTTCTGCATTGTAGAATAATAGTGAAGACATCATCAAAACTATGAAATAACACATATGGAATCATGTAGTTACCAAAAAAAAGTGTTTAACAAATCCAAAGTAGCCACCCCCTAGGCTACCTGCCAGGTGAAGCTGGTTGAGAGAATGCCAAGAGTGTGAAAAGCTGTCATCAAGGCAAAGGGTGGCTACTTTGAAGAATCTCAAATATAAAATATATTTAGATTTGTTTAACAGGTTTTTTTGGTTACAACATGATTCCATATGTGCTATTTGATGATGTCTTCACTACTATTCTACAATGCAGAAAATAGTCCAAATAAATAAAAACCCTTGAATGAGGTGGTGTGTCCAAACTTTTGACAGGTACTTGTATTCATATCGCTACATAATATTATGGTATGGATATATATATACATTTGAATATGTATTACCCTACAATGGCCCTCAGGATCTCGTCACTGTATTTTTGTGCATTCAAATTGCCGTTGATAAAATGCATTCGGTGTTCATTGTCTGTAGCTTATGCCAGACCATACGACGCCATACACATGGTCTGCAGTTGTGAGGCCGGTTGGACATAGTGCCGAATTCTTTAAAATGACGTAAGAGGTGGCTTATGGTAGAGAAATTAACATTATTGGTTACATACACGTGGTTAGCAGATGTTGTTGCGGGTGTAGCGAAATGCTTGGCATGCTGACCGCAGGAATGTCCACCAGAGCTGTTGCCAGATAATTACATTTTGACGTGCTTTTACACCTGCATTGCTTGCTGTTTGGGGTTTTAGGCTGGGTTTCTGTACAGCACTTTGAGATATCAGCTGATGTACGAAGGGCTATATAAATAAATTTGATTTGATTTGATTTGATTTGAATTGCACTCTTCCTCAACTTAAGACATCTGTGGCATTGTGTTGTGTGACAAAACTTCACATTTTAGAGTGGCCTTTTATTGTCCCTAGCATAAGGTGCACCTGGGTAATGATCATGCTGTTTAATCAGCTTCTTGATATGCCACACCTGTCAGGTGGGTGGATTATCTTGGCAAAGGAGAAATGCTCAAATGACAAAATTTGGTTACTGGCCAAACGCTCTCACCCCTAGGCTACCTGCCGCCCCTAGGCTACCTGCCGCCCGTAGGCTACCTGCCGCCCGTAGGCTACCTGCCACCCCTAGGCTACCTGTCGCCCCTAGGCTACCTGCCTCCCCTAGGCTACCTGCCTCCCCTAGGCTACCTGCCGCCCCTAGGCTACCAGCCTCCCCTAGGCTACCTGCCTCCCCTAGGCTACCTGCCGCCCCTAGGCTACCTGCCTCCCCTAGGCTACCTGCCGCCCCTAGGCTACCTGCCGCCCCTAGGCTACCAGCCTCCCCTAGGCTACCTGCCTCCCCTAGGCTACCTGCCGCCCCTAGGCTACCTGCCTCCCCTAGGCTACCTGCCACCCGTAGGCTACCTGCCTCCCCTAGGCTACCTGCCGCCCCTAGGCTACCTGCCGCCCCTAGGCTACCTGCCGCCCCTAGGCTACCTGCCTCCCCTAGGGACCCAGCCAGTGGCATACATTTAACTGTGTGGATATTTAAGCATTTCAGGGACCCAGCCAGTGACATACATTTCACTGTGTGGATATTTAAGCATTTCAGGGACCCAGCCAGTGACATACATTTAACTGTGTGGATATTTAAGCATTTCAGGGACCCAGCCAGTGACATACATTTAACTGTGTGGATATTTAAGCATTTCAGGGACCCAGCCAGTGGCATACATTTAACTGTGTGGATATTTAAGCATTTCAGGGACCCAGCCAGTGACATACATTTCACTGTGTGGATATTTAAGCATTTCAGGGACCCAGCCAGTGACATACATTTCACTGTGTGGATATTTAAGCATTTCAGGGACCCAGCCAGTGACATACATTTCACTGTGTGGATATTTAAGCATTTCAGGGACCCAGCCAGTGACATACATTTCACTGTGTGGATATTTAAGCATTTCAGGGACCCAGATAGATGATGATGATAGATTTGTGTTTCTCTAAAAAGGAGAGCTGTTGCCCTGTGAGTCTAGTTGAAGCAGAGGAGGATGTAGACAGATAAATGCATAGCAACATGTGTGGTCCTCTCTGTTTTCAATACGATCCTACAATAAATATATATTATATTGTACACATCATTCTATCATGTTTGCAGTCAAAATATTCCAAACATTTATAATTCAAAATCTTAAAGTGAAAATGTTTCATTGCTGCAAAATGTCAAATATTATAATAAATCTTCTAGCTACCTCTTTTCGCTCATACACTCTCTCTTCCATCTACAGTAGGGGAGATCAATAGCTTCCATCTACAGTAGGGGAGATCAATAGCTTCCATCTACAGTAGGGGAGATCAATAGCTTCCATCTACAGTAGGGGAGATCAATAGCTTCCATCTACAGTAGGGGAGATCAATAGCTTCCATCTACAGTAGGGGAGATCAATAGCTTCCATCTACAGTAGGGGAGATCAATAGCTTCCATCTACAGTAGGGGAGATCAATAGCTTCCATCTGGTGTCATGTTTCTCCAATACTTTTCTCCCTCCTTTCAGTTCAGTTGCTCATGGCAGAATTGTGTTTCTTGGCTTTAAGTAGAAACAGCCCTTCACCACTGATCTTGGATCAAAATAGTCAACCTTGATCCTAACTGTAACCATTAGAATACAATGAATGTCTATGATGGTCCAGTATGTGATGGTCTAGTATGTGATGGTCCAGTATGTGATGGTCTAGTATGTGATGGCCCAGTATGTGATGGTCCAGTATAATGGTCCAGTATGTGATGGTCTAGTATGTGATGGTCCAGTATGTGATGGTCTAGTATGTGATGGCCCAGTATGTGATGGTGCAGTATGTGATGGTCCAGTATGTGATGGTCCAATATAATGGTCCAGTATGTGATTGTCCAGTATGTGATGGTCCAGTATGTGATGGTCCAGTATGTGATGGTCCAGTATGTGATGGTCTAGTATGTGATGGCCCAGTATGTGATGGTGCAGTATGTGATGGTGCAGTATGTGATGGTCTAGTATGTGATGGTCCAGTATGTGATGGTCCAGTATAATGGTCCAGTATGTGATGGTCCAGTATGTGATGGTCCAGTATGTGATGGTCTAGTATGTGATGGCGCAGTATGTGATGGTCCAGTATGTGATGGTCTAGTATGTGATGGTCCAGTATGTGAGGGTCCAGTATGTGATGGTCCGGTCCAGTATGTGATGGTGCAGTATGTGTTGGTCTAGTATGTGATGGTCTACTATGTGATAGTCTAGTATGTGATGGTCTAGTATGTGATGGTCTAGTATAATGGTCCAGTATGTGATGGTGCAATATGTGATGGTGCAGTATGTGATGGTGCAGTATGTGATGGTCTAGTATGTGATGGTCCAGTATGTGATGGTCCAGTATGTCATGGTCTAGTATGTGATGGTCCAGTATGTGATGGTCCAGTATGTGATGGTCTAGTATGTGATGGTGCAGTATGTGATGGTCCAGTATGTGATGGTCTAGTATGTGATGGTCCAGTATGTGAAGGTCCAGTATGTGATGGTCTAGTATGTGATGGTCTAGTATGTGATGGTGCAGTATGTTGGTCCAGTATGTGATGGTCTAGTATGTGATGTCTAGTATGTGATGGTCTAGTATGTGATGGTCTAGTATAATGGTCAGTATGTGATGGTCCAGTATGTGATGGTCTAGTATGTCCAGTATGGATGGTCTAGTATGTGATGGTCCAGTATGTGATGGTCTATGTCATGGTCTAGATGGATGCAGTATGTGATGGTCCAGTATGTGATGGTCCAGTATGTGAAGGTGCAGTATGTGGTGGTCTAGTATGTCATGGTCTAGTATGTGATGGTCCAGTATGTGAAGGTGCAGTATGTGGTGGTCTAGTAAGTCATGGTCTAGTATGTGATGGTCCAGTATAATGGTCCAGTATAATGGTCCAGTATGTGATGGTCCAGTATGTGATGGATCAGTCCAGTATGTGCTGGTCTAGTATGTGATGGTCCAGTATGTGAGGGTCCAGTATGTGATGGTCAAGTCCAGTATGTGATGGTGCAGTATGTGATGGCGCAGTATGTGATGGTCCAGTATGTGATGGTCTAGTATGTGATGGTCCAGTATGTGAGGGTCCAGTATGTGATGGTCCGGTCCAGTATGTGATGGTGCAGTATGTGTTGGTCTAGTATGTGATGGTCTACTATGTGATAGTCTAGTATGTGATGGTCTAGTATGTGATGGTCTAGTATAATGGTCCAGTATGTGATGGTGCAATATGTGATGGTGCAGTATATGATTGTCCAGTATGTGATGGTCTAGTATGTGATGGTCCAGTATGTGCATGTCCAGTATGTGATGGTGCAGTATGTGGTGGTCTAGTATGTGATGGTCTAGTATGTGATGGTCTAGTATGTGATGGTGCAGTATGTGATGGTGCAGTATGTGATGGCCAATATGTGATGGTTCAGTATGTGATGGTCTAGTATGTGGTGGTCCAGTATGTGATGGTCTAGTATGTGATGGTCTAGTATGTGATGGTGCAGTATGTGATGGTGCAGTATGTGGTGGTCCAGTATGTGATGGTCTAGTATGTGATGGTGCAGTATGTGATGGTGCAGTATGTGATGGCCAATATGTGATGGTTCAGTATGTGATGGTCTAGTATGTGGTGGTCCAGTATGTGATGCTCCAGTATGTGATGGTCTAGTATGTGGTGGTCCAGTATGTGATGGTCTAGTATGTGATGGTATAGTATGTGATGGTCCAGTATGTGATGGTCCAGTATGTGGCTCCTCTGCTTGGGTCCATTTTGATCTGCTCGATGTCGATCTGTTGTGCAGTTAGTCACTACTGGGTGAATGAAGGAGAATGCTTTGACCTGAATAAATAATACTAGATGCCTGCAGACAGTAGGTTGTTCTACTGCCCTACGCTGCTGGGATCACACTGCAGCAGCCGCACGATAGACGGATCGTTCTTTGCTCCCTCAACAAACTCCTCCAGAGACAGTTTACCTGAAGAACACAATGAGTAAAATGACAGTTAGTGTCAGTTGGTGCACAGACAGTAGGATGGAAACAGGGAGGAAGTGGATAAGGCCTGGAGAAGGATTTGGGAGTGAATTGAAATTTGATAGCTAGGTACTTACCATCACGATTTGTGTCCATCTGCCTGAAGATTTTGTCTGTGCGTTTCTCAGGTGTCGACTCATCCTCCGGCATTTTCATGACAGAGGAAACCATCTTGTAGATCGCCTGGAGACAGGTATAGAGAGAGGGAGTATGAGAAGCCAACCTCCACATTACATGATCTTATGTTATAACCTGAGCTAGTTCACCAGACAAAACAAACAGTCTTGAAGAGGGCACGACAAACCCTATTCCCCCTCAGGAAAAAGTTTGTCATTGGTCCCTATATCCTCAAAAGGTTCTACAGCTGCACCATTGATAGCATCCTGACTGGTTGCATCACTGCCTGGTATGGCAAATGCTCGGCCTCCGACTGCAAGGCACTACAGAGGGTAATGCTAACGGCCCAGTATATCACTGGGGACAAGTTTCCTGGCATTCAAGAGCTTTATATCAGGTGGTGTCAGAGGAAGGGCCAAAAAATTGTCAAAGACTCCAGCCACCCTAGTCATAGACTGTTCTCTCTGCTACCGCATGGCAAGTGATACCGGAGCGCCAAGTCTAGGACCAAAAGGCTTCTTAAAAGCTTTTACCCTAAAGCCATAAGACTCCTGAACATTTAATCAAATGGTTACCCATACTATTTGCATTGCTCCACCCCCTTTTACGCAGCAGCTACTCTCTGTTTTTATCTATGTATAGTCACCTTAATAACTCCTACATATGACCTCAATATCCTCAAGTAACCGGTGCCCCTTCACATATAGCCTCCACATTGACTCTGTACCGGTACCCCCTGTATATAGCCTCCACATTGACTCTGTACCGGTACCCCCTGTATATAGCCTCCACATTGACTCTGTACCGGTAGCCCCTGTATATAGCCTCCACATTGACTCTGTACCGGTTCCCCTGTATATACTCTCTAGTCTCCACATTGACTCTGTACTGGTACCCCTGTATATAGCCTCCACATTGACTCTGTACCGGTACCCCCTGTATATAGCCTCCACATTGACTCTGTACCGGTACCCCTGTATATAGCCTCCACATTGACTCTGTACCGGTACCCCTGTATATAGCCTCCACATGGACTCTGTACCGGTACCCCTGTATATAGCCTCCACATTGACTCTGTACCGGTACCCCCTGTATATAGCCTCCACATTGACTCTGTACCGGTACCCCCTGTATATAGCCTCCACATTGACTCTGTACCGGTAGCCCCTGTATATAGCCTCCACATTGACTCTCTACCGGTTCCCCCTGTATATAGTCTCCACATTGACTCTGTACTGGTACCCCCTGTATATAGCCTCCACATTGACTCTGTACCGGTACCCCCTGTATATAGCCTCCACATTGACTCTGTACCGGTACCCCCTGTATATAGCCTCCACATTGACTCTGTACCGGTACCCCCTGTATATAGCCTCCACATGGACTCTGTACCGGTACCCCCTGTATATAGCCTCCACATTGACTCTGTACCGGTACCCCCTGTATATAGCCTCCACATTGACTCTGTACCGGTACCCCTGTATATAGCCTCCACATGGACTCTGTACCGGTACCCCCTGTATATAGCCTCCACATTGACTCTGTACCGGTACCCCTGTATATAGCCTCCACATTGACTCTGTACCGGTACCCCCTGTATATAGCCTCCACATTGACTCTGTACTGGTACCCCCTGTATATAGCCTCCACATTGACTCTGTACTGGTACCCCTGTATATAACCTCCACATTGACTCTGTACTGGTACCCCTGTATATAGCCTCCACATTGACTCTGTACCGGTACCCCCTGTATATAGCCTCCACATTGACTCTGTACCGGTACCCCTGTATATAGCCTCCACATTGACTCTGTACCGGTACCCCTGTATATAGCCTCCACATTGACTCTGTACTGGTACCCCCTGTATATAGCCTCCACATTGACTCTGTACCGGTACCCCCTGTATATAGCCTCCACATTGACTCTGTACCGGTACCCCTGTATATAGCCTCCACATTGACTCTGTACCAGTACCCCTGTATATAGCCTCCACATTGACTCTGTACCGGTACCCCTGTATATAGCCTCCACATTGACTCTGTACCGGTACCCCTGTATATAGCCTCCACATTGACTCTGTACCGTAACCCCCTGTATATAGCCTCCACATTGACTCTGTACCGTAACACCCTGTATATAGCCTCCACATTGACTCTGTACCCCCTGTATATAGCCTCCACATTGACTCTGTACTGGTACCCCCTGTATATAGCCTCCACAATGACTCTGTACCCCCTGTATATAGCCTCCACATTGACTCTGTACCGGTACCCCTGTATATAGCCTCCACATTGACTCTGTACCAGTACCCCTGTATATAGCCTCCACATTGACTCTGTATTGGTACCCCCTGTATATAGCCTCCACATTGACTCTGTACTGGTACCCCCTGTATATAGCCTCCACATTGACTCTGTATTGGTACCCCTGTATATAACCTCCACATTGACTCTGTACTGGTACCCCTGTATATAGCCTCCACATTGACTCTGTACCGGTACCCCTGTATATAGCCTCCACATTGACTCTGTACCGTACCCCCTGTATATAGCCTCCACATTGACTCTGTACTGGTACCCCTGTATATAGCCTCCACATTGACTCTGTACCTACCACCTGTATATAGCCTCCACATTGACTCTGTACTGGTACCCCCTGTATATAGCCTCCACATTGACTCTGTACTGGTACCCCCTGTATATAGCCTCCACATTGACTCTGTACCGGTACCCCCTGTATATAGCCTCCACATTGACTCTGTACCGGTACCCCCTGTATATAGCCTCCACATTGACTCTGTACCGGTACCCCTGTATATAGCCTCCACATTGACTCTGTACTGGTACCCCCTGTATATAGCCTCCACGTTGACTCTGTACCGGTACCACCTGTATATAGCCTCCACATTGACTCTGTACTGGTACCCCTGTATATAGCCTCCACACTGACTCTGTACCGGTACCCCCTGTATATAGCCTCCACATTGACTCTGTACTGGTACCCCTGTATATAGCCTCCACATTGACTCTGTACCGGTACCCCCTGTATATAGCTTCCACATTGACTCTACCGGTACCCCCTGTATATAGCCTCCACATTGACTCTGTACCCCCTGTATATAGCCTCCACATTGACTCTGTACCCCCCTGTATATAGCCTCCACATTGACTCTGTACTGGTACCCCCTGTTTACAGCCTCGCTATTGTTATTTTACTGCTGCTCTTGAATTATTTGTTACTTTTATTTCTTATTCTTATTTTTATTTAATTTTTTAACTGCATTGTTGGTTAATTGTGGGCTTGTAAGTAAGCATTTCACTGTAAGGTGTTGAATTCGGCGCAACACATGTTGAATTCGGAGCATGTGACAAATAACATTTGATTTGAGTAATAAAGCCTCTCTTGAAAAAGCCAAACCTTGACCCGGAAAATGTAAACAACTATCCGCATATGTCTAATCTCCCATTCCTCTCAAAATTTTTAGAAAAAGCTGTTGCGCAGCAACTCAATGCCTTCTAGAAGACAAACAATGTATACGAAATGCTTCAGTCTGATTTTAGACCCCACCATAGCACTGAGACTGCACTCGTGAAGGTGGTTTTAATGGCATCAGACTGAGGCTCTGCATCTGTCCTCTTTCTCCTAGACCTTAGTGCTGCTTTTGACACCATCGATCACCACATTGTTTTGGAGAATTTGGAAACCCAAATTGGTCTACACGGACAAGTTCTTGCCTGGTTTAGATCTTATGTGTTGGAAAGATATCAGTTCGTCTCTGTGTATGGTTTGTCCTCTGACAAATCAATTGTAAGCGTCGGTGTTCCTCAGGGTTCCGTTTTAGGACCGCTATTGTTTTCAATATATATTCTACCTCTTGGTGATGTCTGTCAGAAACACAATGTCCACATTCACTGCTATACGGACGACACACAGCTGTACATTTTGATGAAACATGGTGAAGCCCCAACATTGCATATCCTGGAAGCATTTGTTTCAGACATAAGGAAATGGGTGGCCGCAAATGTGTTACTTTTAAACTCGGACAAAACAGAGATGCTAGTTCTAGGTCTCAAGAAAGAAAGAAATCAGTTTTTTTCCATCTTCGTAAAATTGCAGAAAAACCATGCTTTTGTCACTTCTAGATTAGCCTACTGCAATGCTCTACTATCCGGCTACAAAGCACTAAATACATTTCAGATAGTGCTAAACACGGCTGCTAGAATCTTGACTAGAACCCAACAATTTGATCATATTACTCTAGTGCTAGCCTCTCTACACTGACGTTTGAACATCTTGAAGAACAATCTGGCCTTAAATGGCCATATACTCATATAATCTCCACCTGGTTGGCCCTGTCCGGGGGTATAGTTATCTCTCTCTCTTTCTCTTCTCTCTGAGGACCTGAGCTCTAGAACCATGCCTCGGGACTACCTGGCCTGATTACTCCTTGCTGTGCATAGTCCACCTGTTCGTGCTGCTGCTCCAGTTTCAACTGTTCTACCAGTGGCTATGGAACCCTGACCTTGTCCCGGACCTGCTTCCTTGTTCCGGACCTGCGGTTTTCGACACCCTCTCTCTGCCGCACCTGTTGTCTCTAACTCTGAATGATCGGCTATGAACAGCCAACTGACATTTACTCCTGAGGTGCTGACCTGTTGCACCCTAGACAACCACTGTGATTATTATTATCTGACACTGCTGGTCATCTATGAACATTTGAACATCTTGGCCATGTTCTGTTATAATCTCCTGCTGGTCATCTATGAACATTTGAACATCTTGGCCATGTTCTGTTATAATCTCCACCCAGCACAGCCAGAAGAGGACTGGCCACCCCTCAGAGCCTGGTTCCTAAAATCCTGCCTTTCTAGGCTGGATTTCAGACTGATATAGCTGGTGTGATGATTAGTGGACAGCTAGAGAAGGAGACTATGTGACTAGACAGCCTTTATGGGGTTTCGCTCACTAAAAGTCTGATGGGTGATTATTCAAGGGCTAGGGTATTTACACACAGCTGTGTAAGGGATTCGCTCATATGTAAACACAACTGCACAAGGATAGAATAGATAGGCATATAAAGACAGAGACAGAGAGAGAGACAGACAGAGAGACAGGAAGACAGAGAGACAGACAGGCAGCTAGACACAGACAGACAGACAGACAGACAGACAGACAGACAGACAGACAGACAGACAGACAGACAGACAGACAGACAGACAGACAGACAGACAGACAGACAGACAGACAGACAGAGACAGATAGGCAGACAGAGACAGATAGGCAGACAGACAAAGACAGATAGGCAGACAGACAGACAGACCTGTACGATCTCCAGCATCTCTGCCTTGCTGATGTATCCGTTCCCGTCCAGGTCGTACATGCTGAAGGCCCACTTCAGTTTTTGGTCCAGGCGGCCGCGAGACGTAACGCTCAGAGCGATGATGAACTCCCGGAAGTCTATGGTCCCGTCCCCGTTGGCGTCGAAGGTGCGGAAGACGTGCTCTGCAAACTTGGAGGCGTCTCCGTAAGGGAAGAAGTTACCATAGATCTTCTTAAACTCCTCCATGGAGAGGTTCCCGCTGGGGCAGTCTCTCAGGAAGCCCTTGTACCACTCCTGGATCTCATGCTCCGTGAAGTCCGTGCTCTCCAGCAGATCCTGCATCACCTCTGGGCGGAGTTTGCTGTTCTGCTTCCCCATTTTTAGATGTTTTGGTGGCCTTGGAGGGAGAGGAAGGGGGTAGAGAGAGAGAGAGATGGAGGGAGAGAGTGATTAGTTGTCATTCAGCTTCTCAACTGAGCTTGTTCAATGGGTCAGAGAGAGAGAACGAGGGAGAGAGAGAGAGAACAAGGGAGAGAGAGAAAGAGGGAGAGAGACAAGTAACTGATTTACGCAGGTTTGTGTTGATACCTGACAAAAATAATTGGACAATGTTCAGGGGAACATTATGCCTCTACATTATACCTTGGGCAATGGTCCCCTTTCAAACAGCTACATTTATTCACATTTTTGGCAGCATTTGCCTTTAATATAATCATTGCTTAGACTCAACTGAGCGAGAAACATTCACCTTTTGACCCCATTGTTGTGATAATTGTCGTGGTAACCTGATGTTACAGCAAGCTCTGCATTATTCTGACAGAAAGGCACTGCGTTCATTTCTTCACATTCACAACAGTAAATTAACAGCTCGCCATAATTGTAGAAAATGAGTAAATAACGACTTTGTATCCTATTCAGAGCTGTTATGACATTTATGGTTGTTACTGTGGGACTAGACTACCTCTATGGTGTTACTGCCATCCTATTCAGAGCTGTTATGACCTCTATGGTGTTACTGCCATCCTATTCAGAGCTGTTATGACCTTTATGGTTGTTACTGTGGGACTAGACTACCTCTATGGTGTTACTGCCATCCTATTCAGAGCTGTTATGACCTCTATGGTGTTACTGCCATCCTATTCAGAGCTGTTATGACCTCTATGGTTGTTACTGTGGGACTAGACTACCTCTATGGTGTTACTGCCATCCTATTCAGAGCTGTTATGACCTCTATGGTTGTTACTGTGGGACTAGACTACCTCTATGGTGTTACTGTAGACTACCTCTATGGTTGTTACTGTGGGACTAGACTACCTCTATGGTGTTACTGCCATCCTATTCAGAGCTGTTATGACCTCTATGGTGTTACTGCCATCCTATTCAGAGCTGTTATGACCTCTATGGTGTTACTGCCATCCTATTCAGAGCTGTTATGACCTTTATGGTTGTTACTGTGGGACTAGACTACCTCTATGGTGTTACTGCCATCCTATTCAGAGCTGGAGGAAGGTGACCCTCCCACTGTTCATTCTGGACGCCGCTGTGGAGGATGGAGATACTGGGCTGCTGAACACTTTATCAACTGTTTTATACAGGGGAACACAATGCCTCTACATTATACCTCTACATTATACCTTGATATAAAGGTAGAGGGGAACATTAGACCTCTACATTATACCCTGATATAAAGGTAGAGGGGAACATTAGACCTCATTATGCCTTGATATAAAGGTAGAGGGGAACATTAGACCTCATTATGCCTTGTTATAAAGGTAGAGGGGAACATTAGACCTCTACATTATACCTTGATATAAAGGTACAGGGGAACATTAGACCTCTACATTATACCTTGATATAAAGGTACAGGGGAACATTAGACCTCTACATTATACCTCTACATTAGACCTCTACATTAGACCTCTACATTATACCTTGATATAAAGGTAGAGGGGAACATTAGACCTCTACATTAGACCTCTACATTATACCTTGATATAAAGGTAGAGGGGAACATTAGACCTCTACATTAGACCTTGATATAAAGGTAGAGGGGAACATTAGACCTCTACATTATACCTTGATATAAAGGTAGAGGGGAACATTAGACCTCTACATTAGACCTCTACATTAGACCTTGATATAAAGGTAGAGGGGAACATTAGACCACATTAGACCTCTATATAAAGGTAGAACATTAGACCTCTACATTAGACCTTGATATAAAGGTAGAGGGGAACATTAGACCTCTACATTAGACCTTGATATAAAGGTAGAGGGGAACATTAGACCTCTACATTAGACCTTGATATAAAGGTAGAGGGGAACATTAGACCTCTACATTATACCTTGATATAAAGGTAGAGGGGAACATTAGACCTCTACATTAGACCTCTACATTAGACCTTGATATAAAGGTAGAGGGGAACATTAGACCTCTACATTAGACCTCTACATTAGACCTCATTATACCTTGATATAAAGGTAGAGGGGAACATTATACCTCTACATTAGACCTCTACATTAGACCTCTACATTAGGCCTCTACATTATACCTCTACATTATACCTTGATATAAAGGTACAGGGGAACATTAGACCTCTACATTAGACCTCTACATTAGACCTATACATTAGACCTCTACATTAGACCTCTACATTATACCTCTACATTAGATCTCTACATTAGACCTCTACATTAGACCTCTACATTAGACCTCTACATTATACCTTACACCTATAATTAGATCTCTACATTAGGCCTCTACATTAGACCTCTACATTATACCTTGATATAAAGGTACAGGGGAACATTAGACCTCTACATTATACCTTGATATAAAGGTATAGAGGAACATTAGACCTCTACATTAGACCTCTACCTCTACATTAGACCTACATTAGACATTAGACCTCTACATTATACCTCTATATTAGACCTCTACATTAGACCTCTACATTAGACCTCTACATTAGGCCTCTACATTATACCTCTACATTAGACCTCTACATTAGACCTCTACATTATACCTTGATATAAAGGTAGAGGGGAACATTAGACCTCTACATTAGACCTTGATATAAAGGTAGAGGGGAACATTAGACCTCTACATTAGACCTTGATATAAAGGTAGAGGGGAACATTAGACCTCTACATTAGACCTCTACATTAGACCTTGATATAAAGGTAGAGGGGAACATTAGACCTCTACATTATACCTTGATATAAAGGTAGAGGGGAACATTAGACCTCTACATTAGACCTTGATATAAAGGTAGAGGGGAACATTAGACCTCTACATTAGACCTCTACATTAGACCTCTACATTAGACCTTGATATAAAGGTACAGGGGAACATTAGACCTCTACATTATACCTTGATATAAAGGTATAGAGGAACATTAGACCTCTACATTAGACCTCTACATTAGACCTCTACATTAGACCTCTACATTAGACCTCTACATTATACCTTGATATAAAGGTAGAGGGGAACATTAGACCTCTACATTAGACCTCTACATTATACCTCTACATTATACCTTGATATAAATGTAGAGGGGAACATTAGACCTCTACATTAGACCTCTACATTAGACCTCTACATTAGGCCTCTACATTATACCTCTACATTAGACCTCTACATTAGACCTCTACATTATACCTCTACATTATACCTTGATATAAAGGTAGAGGGGAACATTAGACCTCTACATTAGACCTCTACATTATACCTCTACATTAGACCTCTACATTAGACCTCTACATTAGACCTCTACATTAGGCCTCTACATTATACCTCTACATTAGACCTCTACATTAGACCTCTACATTAGACCTCTACATTATACCCTGATATAAAGGTAGAGGGGAACATTAGACCTCTACATTAGACCTCTACATTAGACCTTGATATAAAGGTAGAGGGGAACATTAGACCTCTACATTATACCTTGATATAAAGGTACAGGGGAACATTAGACCTCTACATTAGACCTCTACATTAGACCTCTACATTAGACCTCTACATTAGACCTCTACATTAGACCTCTACATTAGACCTCTACATTAGGCCTCTACATTATACCTCTACATTAGATCTCTACATTAGACCTCTACATTAGACCTCTACATTAGACCTCTACATTAGGCCTCTACATTACACCTCTACATTAGATCTCTACATTAGGCCTCTACATTATACCTCTACATTATACCTTGATATAAAGGTACAGGGGAACATTAGACCTCTACATTATACCTTGATATAAAGGTATAGAGGAACATTAGACCTCTACATTAGACCTCTACATTAGACCTCTACATTAGACCTCTACATTAGACCTCTACATTATACCTCTACATTAGACCTCTACATTAGACCTCTACATTAGACCTCTACATTAGACCTCTACATTAGACCTCTACATTATACCTTGATATAAAGGTAGAGGGGAACATTAGACCTCTACATTAGACCTTGATATAAAGGTAGAGGGGAACATTAGACCTCTACATTAGACCTCTACATTAGACCTTGATATAAAGGTAGAGGGGAACATTAGACCTCTACATTAGACCTCTACATTAGACCTCTACATTAGGCCTCTACATTATACCTCTACATTAGACCTCTACATTAGACCTCTACATTATACCTTGATATAAAGGTAGAGGGGAACATTAGACCTCTACATTAGACCTTGATATAAAGGTAGAGGGGAACATTAGACCTCTACATTAGACCTCTACATTAGACCTCTGACCTTGATAAAAGGTAGAGGGGAACATTAGACCTCTACATTATACCTTGATATAAAGGTAGAGGGGAACATTAGACCTCTACATTAGACCTTGATATAAAGGTAGAGGGGAACATTAGACCTCTACATTAGACCTCTACATTAGACCTCTACATTAGACCTTGATATAAAGGTACAGGGGAACATTAGACCTCTACATTATACCTTGATATAAAGGTATAGAGGAACATTAGACCTCTACATTAGACCTCTACATTAGACCTCTACATTAGACCTCTACATTATACCTTGATATAAAGGTAGAGGGGAACATTAGACCTCTACATTAGACCTCTACATTATACCTCTACATTATACCTTGATATAAAGGTAGAGGGGAACATTAGACCTCTACATTAGACCTCTACATTAGACCTCTACATTAGACCTCTACATTAGGCCTCTACATTATACCTCTACATTAGACCTCTACATTAGACCTCTACATTATACCTCTACATTATACCTTGATATAAAGGTAGAGGGGAACATTATACCTCTACATTAGACCTCTACATTATACCTCTACATTAGACCTCTACATTAGACCTCTACATTAGACCTCTACATTAGGCCTCTACATTATACCTCTACATTAGACCTCTACATTAGACCTCTACATTAGACCTCTACATTATACCCTGATATAAAGGTAGAGGGGAACATTAGACCTCTACATTAGACGTCTACATTAGACCTTGATATAAAGGTAGAGGGGAACATTAGACCTCTACATTATACCTTGATATAAAGGTACAGGGGAACATTAGACCTCTACATTAGACCTCTACATTAGACCTATACATTAGACCTCTACATTAGGCCTCTACATTACACCTCTACATTAGATCTCTACATTAGGCCTCTACATTATACCTCTACATTAGACCTCTACATTAGACCTCTACATTAGACCTCTACATAGACCTCTACATTAGGCCTCTACATTACACCTCTACATTAGATCTCTACATTAGGCCTCTACATTATACCTCTACATTATACCTTGATATAAAGGTACAGGGAACATTAGACCTCTACATTATACCTCTGATATAAAGGTATAGAGGAACATTAGACCTCTACATTAGACCTCTACATTAGACCTCTACATTAGACCTCTACATTAGACCTCTACATTAGACCTCTACATTAGGCCTCTACATTATACCTCTACATTAGACCTCTACATTAGACCTCTACATTATACCTTGATATAAAGGTAGAGGGGAACATTAGACCTCTACATTAGACCTTGATATAAAGGTAGAGGGGAACATTAGACCTCTACATTAGACCTCTACATTAGACCTTGATATAAAGGTAGAGGGGAACATTAGACCTCTACATTATACCTTGATATAAAGGTAGAGGGGAACATTAGACCTCTACATTAGACCTTGATATAAAGGTAGAGGGGAACATTAGACCTCTACATTAGACCTCTACATTAGACCTCTACATTAGACCTTCTACATTAGACCTTGATATAAAGGTACAGGGGAACATTAGACCTCTACATTATACCTTGATATAAAGGTATAGAGGAACATTAGACCTCTACATTAGACCTCTACATTAGACCTCTACATTAGACCTCTACATTAGACCTCTACATTATACCTTGATATAAAGGTAGAGGGGAACATTAGACCTCTACATTAGACCTCTACATTATACCTCTACATTATACCTTGATATAAAGGTAGAGGGGAACATTAGACCTCTACATTAGACCTCTACATTAGACCTCTACATTAGACCTCTACATTAGGCCTCTACATTATACCTCTACATTAGACCTCTACATTAGACCTCTACATTATACCTCTACATTATACCTTGATATAAAGGTAGAGGGGAACATTAGACCTCTACATTAGACCTCTACATTATACCTCTACATTAGACCTCTACATTAGACCTCTACATTAGACCTCTACATTAGGCCTCTACATTATACCTCTACATTAGACCTCTACATTAGACCTCTACATTAGACCTCTACATTATACCCTGATATAAAGGTAGAGGGGAACATTAGACCTCTACATTAGACCTCTACATTAGACCTTGATATAAAGGTAGAGGGGAACATTAGACCTCTACATTATACCTTGATATAAAGGTACAGGGGAACATTAGACCTCTACATTAGACCTCTACATTAGACCTCTACATTAGACCTCTACATTAGACCTTTACATTAGACCTCTACATTAGACCTCTACATTAGGCCTCTACATTATACCTCTACATTAGATCTCTACATTAGACCTCTACATTAGACCTCTACATTAGACCTCTACATTAGGCCTCTACATTACACCTCTACATTAGATCTCTACATTAGGCCTCTACATTATACCTCTACATTATACCTTGATATAAAGGTACAGGGGAACATTAGACCTCTACATTATACCTTGATATAAAGGTATAGAGGAACATTAGACCTCTACATTAGACCTCTACATTAGACCTCTACATTAGACCTCTATATTAGACCTCTACATTAGACCTCTACATTAGGCCTCTACATTATACCTCTACATTAGACCTCTACATTAGACCTCTACATTATACCTTGATATAAAGGTAGAGGGGAACATTAGACCTCTACATTAGACCTTGATATAAAGGTAGAGGGGAACATTAGACCTCTACATTAGACCTCTACATTAGACCTTGATATAAAGGTAGAGGGGAACATTAGACCTCTACATTAGACCTCTACATTAGACCTTGATATAAAGGTAGAGGGGAACATTAGACCTCTACATTATACCTTGATATAAAGGTAGAGGGGAACATTAGACCTCTACATTAGACCTTGATATAAAGGTAGAGGGGAACATTAGACCTCTACATTAGACCTCTACATTAGACCTTGATATAAAGGTAGAGGGGAACATTAGACCTCTACATTAGACCTCTACATTAGACCTCTACATTAGACCTTGATATAAAGGTACAGGGGAACATTAGACCTCTACATTATACCTTGATATAAAGGTATAGAGGAACATTAGACCTCTACATTAGACCTCTACATTAGACCTCTACATTAGATCTCTACATTAGACCTCTACATTAGACCTCTACATTAGACCTCTACATTACACCCTGATATAAAGGTAGAGGGGAACATTAGACCTCTACATTAGACCTCTACATTAGACCTCTACATTAGACCTCTACATTATACCTTGATATAAAGGTAGAGGGGAACATTAGACCTCTACATTAGACCTCTACATTATACCTCTACATTATACCTTGATATAAAGGTAGAGGGGAACATTAGACCTCTACATTAGACCTCTACATTATACCTCTACATTAGACCTCTACATTAGACCTCTACATTAGACCTCTACATTAGGCCTCTACATTATACCTCTACATTAGACCTCTACATTAGACCTCTACATTAGACCTCTACATTATACCCTGATATAAAGGTAGAGGGGAACATTAGACCTCTACATTAGACCTCTACATTAGACCTTGATATAAAGGTAGAGGGGAACATTAGACCTCTACATTATACCTTGATATAAAGGTAAAGGGGAACATTAGACCTCTACATTAGACCTCTACATTAGACCTCTACATTAGACCTTGATATAAAGGTAGAGGGGAACATTAGACCTCTACATTAGACCTCTACATTAGACCTCTACATTAGACCTCTACATTAGACCTTGATATAAAGGTAGAGGGGAACATTAGACCTCTACATTAGACCTCTACATTAGACCTCTACATTAGACCTCTACATTAGACCTTGATATAAAGGAACAGGGGAACATTAGACCTCTACATTATACCTCTACATTACACCTCTACATTAGACCTCTACATTAGACCTCTACATTAGACCTCTACATTATACCTTGATATAAAGGTAGAGGGGAACATTAGATCTCTACATTATACCTTGATATAAAGGTACAGGGGACATTATACCTCTACATTAGACCTCTACATTAGACCTCTACATTAGACCTCATTATGCCTTGATATAAAGGTACAGGGAACATTAGACCTCTACATTAGACCTCTACATTAGACCTCTACATTATACCTTGATATAAAGGTAGAGGGGAACATTAGACCTCTACATTAGACCTCTACATTAGACCTCTACATTAGACCTCTTATGCCTTGATATAAAGGTACAGGGAACATTAGACCTCTACATTAGACCTCTACATTAGACCTCTACATTATACCTTGATATAAAGGTAGAGGGGAACATTAGACCTCTACATTAGACCTCTACATTAGACCTCTACATTAGACCTCATTATACCCTGATATAAAGGTACAGGGGAACATTAGACCTCTACATTAGACCTCTACATTAGACCTCTACATTAGACCTCATTATACCTTGATATAAAGGTAGGGGAACATTACACTCTACATTATACCTTGATATAAAGGTAGAGGGAACATTAGACTCTACATTATACCCTTGATATAAAGGTACCATTAGACCTCATTATGCCTTGATATAAAGGTACAGGGGAACATTAGACCTCATTATGCCTTGATATAAAGGTAGAGGGGAACATTAGACCTCTACATTAGACCTCTATACCCTGATATAAAGGTACAGGGAACATTAGACCTCTACATTAGACCTCTACATTAGACCTCTACATTAGACCTTGATATAAAGGTACAGGGGAACATTAGACCTCTACATTAGACCTCTACATTAGACCTCTACATTAGACCTCTACATTACACCTTGATATAAAGGTAGAGGGGAACATTAGACCTCTACATTAGACCTCTACATTAGACCTCTACATTAGACCTCTACATTAGACCTTGATATAAAGGTAGAGGGGAACATTAGACCTCTACATTAGACCTTGATATAAAGGTAGAGGGGAACATTAGACCTCTACATTAGACCTCTACATTAGACCTCTATTAGACCTCTACATTAGACCTCTACATTAGACCTTGATATAAAGGTAGAGGGGAACATTAGACCTCTACATTAGACCTCTACATTAGACCTCTACATTAGACCTAATAAAGGTAGAGGGGAACATTAGACCTCTACATTAGACCTCTACATTAGACCTCTACATTAGACCTCTATTAAAGACCTTAGACTACATTAGACCTCTACATTAGACCTCTACATTAGACCTCTACATTACACCTGATATAAAGGTAGAGGGGAACATTAGACCTCTACATTAGACCTCTACATTAGACCTCTACATTAGACCTCTACATTATACCTTGATATAAAGGTAGAGGGGAACATTAGACCTCTACATTAGACCTCTACATTATACCTTGATATAAAGGTAGAGGGGAACATTAGACCTCTACATTAGACCTCTACATTATACCTCTACATTATACCTCTACATTAGACCTCTACATTAGACCTCTACATTAGACCTCTACATTAGGCCTCTACATTATACCTCTACATTAGACCTCTACATTAGACCTCTACATTAGACCTCTACATTAGACCTTACATTAGACCATTATACCCTGATATAAAGGTAGAGGGGAACATTAGACCTCTACATTAGACCTCTACATTAGACCTTGATATAAAGGTAGAGGGGAACATTAGACCTCTACATTATACCTTGATATAAAGGTAGAGGGGAACATTAGACCTCTACATTAGACCTCTACATTAGACCTCTACATTAGACCTTGATATAAAGGTAGAGGGGAACATTAGACCTCTACATTAGACCTCTACATTAGACCTCTACATTAGACCTCTACATTAGACCTTGATATAAAGGAACAGGGGAACATTAGACCTCTACATTATACCTCTACATTACACCTCTACATTAGACCTCTACATTAGACCTCTACATTAGACCTCTACATTATACCTTGATATAAAGGTAGAGGGGAACATTAGATCTCTACATTATACCTTGATATAAAGGTAGAGGGGAACATTAGACCTCATTATGCCTTGATATAAAGGTAGAGGGGAACATTAGACCTCTACATTATACCTTGATATAAAGGTACAGGGGAACATTAGACCTCTACATTAGACCTCTACATTAGACCTCTACATTATACCTTGATATAAAGGTAGAGGGGAACATTAGACCTCATTATACCTTGATATAAAGGTACATTAGACCTCTACATTATACCTTGATATAAAGGTACAGGGGACATTATACCTCTACATTAGACCTCTACATTAGACCTCTACATTAGACCTCATTATGCCTTGATATAAAGGTACAGGGGAACATTAGACCTCTACATTAGACCTCTACATTAGACCTCTACATTATACCTTGATATAAAGGTAGAGGGGAACATTAGACCTCTACATTAGACCTCTACATTAGACCTCTACATTAGACCTCATTATGCCTTGATATAAAGGTACAGGGGAACATTAGACCTCTACATTAGACCTCTACATTAGACCTCTACATTATACCTTGATATAAAGGTAGAGGGGAACATTAGACCTCTACATTAGACCTCTACATTAGACCTCTACATTAGACCTCATTATACCCTGATATAAAGGTACAGGGGAACATTAGACCTCTACATTAGACCTCTACATTAGACCTCTACATTAGACCTCATTATACCTTGATATAAAGGTACAGGGGAACATTACACCTCTACATTATACCTTGATATAAAGGTACAGGGGAACATTAGACCTCTACATTATACCCTGATATAAAGGTACAGGGGAACATTAGACCTCATTATGCCTTGATATAAAGGTACAGGGGAACATTAGACCTCATTATGCCTTGATATAAAGGTAGAGGGGAACATTAGACCTCTACATTAGACCTCATTATACCCTGATATAAAGGTACAGGGGAACATTAGACCTCTACATTAGACCTCTACATTAGACCTCTACATTAGACCTTGATATAAAGGTACAGGGGAACATTAGACCTCTACATTAGACCTCTACATTAGACCTCTACATTAGACCTCTACATTACACCCTGATATAAAGGTAGAGGGGAACATTAGACCTCTACATTAGACCTCTACATTAGACCTCTACATTAGACCTCTACATTATACCTTGATATAAAGGTAGAGGGGAACATTAGACCTCTACATTAGACCTTGATATAAAGGTAGAGGGGAACATTAGACCTCTACATTAGACCTCTACATTAGACCTCTACATTAGACCTCTACATTATACCTCTACATTAGACCTTGATATAAAGGTAGAGGGGAACATTAGACCTCTACATTAGACCTCTACATTAGACCTCTACATTAGACCTTGATATAAAGGTAGAGGGGAACATTAGACCTCTACATTAGACCTCTACATTAGACCTCTACATTAGACCTTGATATAAAGGTACAGGGGAACATTAGACCGCTACATTAGACCTCTACATTAGACCTCTACATTAGACCTCTACATTACACCCTGATATAAAGGTAGAGGGGAACATTAGACCTCTACATTAGACCTCTACATTAGACCTCTACATTATACCTTGATATAAAGGTAGAGGGGAACATTAGACCTCTACATTAGACCTCTACATTATACCTTGATATAAAGGTAGAGGGGAACATTAGACCTCTACATTAGACCTCTACATTATACCTCTACATTATACCTCTACATTAGACCTCTACATTAGACCTCTACATTAGACCTCTACATTAGGCCTCTACATTATACCTCTACATTAGACCTTAGACCTCTACATTAGACCTCTACATTAGACCTCTACATTAGACCTCTACATTATACCCTGATATAAAGGTAGAGGGGAACATTAGACCTCTACATTAGACCTCTACATTAGACCTTGATATAAAGGTAGAGGGGAACATTAGACCTCTACATTATACCTTGATATAAAGGTAGAGGGGAACATTAGACCTCTACATTAGACCTCTACATTAGACCTTGATATAAAGGTAGAGGGGAACATTAGACCTCTACATTAGACCTCTACATTAGACCTCTACATTAGACCTCTACATTAGACCTTGATATAAAGGAACAGGGGAACATTAGACCTCTACATTATACCTCTACATTAGACCTCTACATTAGACCTCTACATTAGACCTCTACATTAGACCTCTACATTATACCTTGATATAAAGGTAGAGGGGAACATTAGACCTCTACATTATACCTTGATATAAAGGTAGAGGGGAACATTAGACCTCATTATGCCTTGATATAAAGGTAGAGGGGAACATTAGACCTCTACATTATACCTTGATATAAAGGTACAGGGGAACATTAGACCTCTACATTAGACCTCTACATTAGACCTCTACATTATACCTTGATATAAAGGTAGAGGGGAACATTAGACCTCATTATACCTTGATATAAAGGTAGAGGGGAACATTAGACCTCTACATTATACCTTGATATAAAGGTACAGGGGACATTATACCTCTACATTAGACCTCTACATTAGACCTCTACATTAGACCTCATTATGCCTTGATATAAAGGTACAGGGGAACATTAGACCTCTACATTAGACCTCTACATTAGACCTCTACATTATACCTTGATATAAAGGTAGAGGGGAACATTAGACCTCTACATTAGACCTCTACATTAGACCTCTACATTAGACCTCATTATGCCTTGATATAAAGGTACAGGGGAACATTAGACCTCTACATTAGACCTCTACATTAGACCTCTACATTATACCTTGATATAAAGGTAGAGGGGAACATTAGACCTCTACATTAGACCTCTACATTAGACCTCTACATTAGACCTCATTATACCCTGATATAAAGGTACAGGGGAACATTAGACCTCTACATTAGACCTCTACATTAGACCTCTACATTAGACCTCATTATACCTTGATATAAAGGTACAGGGGAACATTACACCTCTACATTATACCTTGATATAAAGGTACAGGGGAACATTAGACCTCTACATTATACCCTGATATAAAGGTACAGGGGAACATTAGACCTCATTATGCCTTGATATAAAGGTACAGGGGAACATTAGACCTCATTATGCCTTGATATAAAGGTAGAGGGGAACATTAGACCTCTACATTAGACCTCATTATACCCTGATATAAAGGTACAGGGGAACATTAGACCTCTACATTAGACCTCTACATTAGACCTCTACATTAGACCTTGATATAAAGGTACAGGGGAACATTAGACCTCTACATTAGACCTCTACATTAGACCTCTACATTAGACCTCTACATTACACCCTGATATAAAGGTAGAGGGGAACATTAGACCTCTACATTAGACCTCTACATTAGACCTCTACATTAGACCTCTACATTATACCTTGATATAAAGGTAGAGGGGAACATTAGACCTCTACATTAGACCTTGATATAAAGGTAGAGGGGAACATTAGACCTCTACATTAGACTTCTACATTAGACCTCTACATTAGACCTCTACATTAGACCTCTACATTAGACCTTGATATAAAGGTAGAGGGAACATTAGACCTCTACATTAGACCTCTACATTAGACCTCTACATTAGACCTTGATATAAAGGTAGAGGGGAACATTAGACCTCTACATTAGACCTCTACATTAGACCTCTACATTAGACCTTGATATAAAGGTACAGGGGAACATTAGACCGCTACATTAGACCTCTACATTAGACCTCTACATTAGACATTACACCCTGATATAAAGGTAGAGGGAACATTAGACCTCTACATTAGACCTACATTAGACCTCTACATTAGACCTCTACATTATACCTTGATATAAAGGTAGAGGGAACATTAGACCTCTACATTAGACCTCTACATTATACCTTGATATAAAGGTAGAGGGGAACATTAGACCTCTACATTAGACCTCTACATTATACCTCTACATTATACCTCTACATTAGACCTCTACATTAGACCTCTACATTAGACCTCTACATTAGGCCTCTACATTATACCTCTACATTAGACCTCTACATTAGACCTCTACATTAGACCTCTACATTAGACCTCTACATTATACCCTGATATAAATGTAGAGGGGAACATTAGACCTCTACATTAGACCTCTACATTAGACCTTGATATAAAGGTAGAGGGGAACATTAGACCTCTACATTATACCTTGATATAAAGGTAGAGGGGAACATTAGACCTCTACATTAGACCTCTACATTAGACCTTGATATAAAGGTAGACCATTGATATAAATTAGACCTCTACATTAGACCTCTACATTAGACCTCTACATTAGACCTTGATATAAAGGAACAGGGGAACATTAGACCTCTACATTAGACCTCTACATTAGACCTCTACATTAGACCTCTACATTAGACCTCTACATTAGACCTCTACATTAGACCTCTACATTATACCTTGATATAAAGGTAGAGGGGAACATTAGACCTCTACATTATACCTTGATATAAAGGTAGAGGGGAACATTAGACCTCATTATGCCTTGATATAAAGGTAGAGGGGAACATTAGACCTCTACATTATACCTTGATATAAAGGTACAGGGGAACATTAGAACTCTACATTAGACCTCTACATTAGACCTCTACATTATACCTTGATATAAAGGTAGAGGGGAACATTAGACCTCATTATACCTTGATATAAAGGTAGAGGGGAACATTAGACCTCTACATTATACCTCTACATTATACCTTGATATAAAGGTACAGGGGAACATTATACCTCTACATTAGACCTCTACATTAGACCTCTACATTAGACCTCATTATGCCTTGATATAAAGGTACAGGGGAACATTAGACCTCTACATTAGACCTCTACATTAGACCTCTACATTATACCTTGATATAAAGGTAGAGGGGAACATTAGACCTCTACATTAGACCTCTACATTAGACCTCTACATTAGACCTCTACATTAGACCTCTACATTAGACCTCATTATGCCTTGATATAAAGGTACAGGGGAACATTAGACCTCTACATTAGACCTCTACATTAGACCTCTACATTATACCTTGATATAAAGGTAGAGGGGAACATTAGACCTCTACATTAGACCTCTACATTAGACCTCTACATTAGACCTCATTATACCCTGATATAAAGGTACAGGGGAACATTAGACCTCTACATTAGACCTCTACATTAGACCTCTACATTAGACCTCATTATACCTTGATATAAAGGTACAGGGGAACATTAGACCTCTACATTATACCTTGATATAAAGGTACAGGGGAACATTAGACCTCTACATTAGACCTCTACATTAGACCTCTACATTAGACCTCTACATTAGACCTCTACATTATACCCTGATATAAAGGTACAGGGGAACATTAGACCTCATTATGCCTTGATATAAAGGTACAGGGGAACATTAGACCTCATTATGCCTTGATATAAAGGTAGAGGGGAACATTAGACCTCTACATTAGACCTCATTATACCCTGAAATAAAGGTACAGGGGAACATTAGACCTCTACATTAGACCTCTACATTAGACCTCTACATTAGACCTTGATATAAAGGTACAGGGGAACATTAGACCTCTACATTAGACCTCTACATTAGACCTCTACATTACACCCTGATATAAAGGTAGAGGGGAACATTAGACCTCTACATTAGACCTCTACATTAGACCTCTACATTAGACCTCTACATTAGACCTCTACATTATACCTTGATATAAAGGTAGAGGGGAACATTAGACCTCTACATTAGACCTCTACATTATACCTCTACATTAGACATTATACCTCTACATTATACCTCTACATTAGACCTCTACATTAGACCTCTGGCCTCTATTATACCTCTACATTAGACCTCTACATTAGACCTCTACATTAGACCTCTACATTATACCCTGATATAAAGGTAGAGGGGAACATTAGACCTCTACATTAGACCTCTACATTAGACCTTGATATAAAGGTAGAGGGGAACATTAGACCTCTACATTATACCTTGATATAAAGGTAGAGGGGAACATTAGACCTCTACATTAGACCTCTACATTAGACCTCTACATTAGACCTTGATATAAAGGTAGAGGGGAACATTAGACCTCTACATTAGACCTCTACATTAGACCTCTACATTAGACCTCTACATTAGACCTTGATATAAAGGAACAGGGGAACATTAGACCTCTACATTATACCTCTACATTAGACCTCTACATTAGACCTCTACATTAGACCTCTACATTAGACCTCTACATTAGACCTCTACATTATACCTTGATATAAAGGTAGAGGGGAACATTAGACCTCATTATACCTTGATATAAAGGTAGAGGGGAACATTAGACCTCTACATTATACCTCTACATTATACCTTGATATAAAGGTACAGGGGAACATTATACCTCTACATTAGACCTCTACATTAGACCTCTACATTAGACCTCATTATGCCTTGATATAAAGGTACAGGGGAACATTAGACCTCTACATTAGACCTCTACATTAGACCTCTACATTATACCTTGATATAAAGGTAGAGGGGAACATTAGACCTCTACATTAGACCTCTACATTAGACCTCTACATTAGACCTCATTATGCCTTGATATAAAGGTACAGGGGAACATTAGACCTCTACATTAGACCTCTACATTAGACCTCTACATTATACCTTGATATAAAGGTAGAGGGGAACATTAGACCTCTACATTAGACCTCTACATTAGACCTCTACATTAGACCTCATTATGATATAAAGGTACAGGGAACATTAGACCTCTCTACATTAGACCTCTACATTAGACCTCTACATTAGACCTCTACATTATACCTTGATATAAAGGTACAGGGGAACATTAGACCTCTACATTATACCTTGATATAAAGGTACAGGGGAACATTAGACCTCTACATTAGACCTCTACATTAGACCTCTACATTAGACCTCTACATTATACCCTGATATAAAGGTACAGGGGAACATTAGACCTCATTATGCCTTGATATAAAGGTACAGGGGAACATTAGACCTCATTATGCCTTGATATAAAGGTAGAGGGGAACATTAGACCTCTACATTAGACCTCATTATACCCTGATATAAAGGTACAGGGGAACATTAGACCTCTTCATTAGACCTCTACATTAGACCTCTACATTAGACCTCATTATACCTTGATATAAAGGTACAGGGGAACATTAGACCTCTACATTATACCTTGATATAAAGGTACAGGGGAACATTAGACCTCTACATTAGACCTCTACATTAGACCTCTACATTAGACCTCTACATTAGACCTCTACATTATACCCTGATATAAAGGTACAGGGGAACATTAGACCTCATTATGCCTTGATATAAAGGTACAGGGGAACATTAGACCTCATTATGCCTTGATATAAAGGTAGAGGGGAACATTAGACCTCTACATTAGACCTCATTATACCCTGATATAAAGGTACAGGGGAACATTAGACCTCTACATTAGACCTCTACATTAGACCTCTACATTAGACCTTGATATAAAGGTAGAGGGGAACATTAGACCTCTACATTAGACCTCTACATTAGACCTTGATATAAAGGAACAGGGGAACATTAGACCTCTACATTATACCTCTACATTAGACCTCTACATTAGACCTCTACATTAGACCTCTACATTAGACCTCTACATTAGACCTCTACATTATACCTTGATATAAAGGTAGAGGGGAACATTAGACCTCTACATTATACCTTGATATAAAGGTAGAGGGGAACATTAGACCTCATTATGCCTTGATATAAAGGTAGAGGGGAACATTAGACCTCTACATTATACCTTGATATAAAGGTACAGGGGAACATTATACCTCTACATTAGACCTCTACATTAGACCTCTACATTAGACCTCTACATTATACCTTGATATAAAGGTAGAGGGGAACATTAGACCTCATTATACCTTGATATAAAGGTAGAGGGGAACATTAGACCTCTACATTATACCTCTACATTATACCTTGATATAAAGGTACAGGGGAACATTAGACCTCTACATTAGACCTCTACATTAGACCTCTACATTATACCTTGATATAAAGGTAGAGGGGAACATTAGACCTCTACATTAGACCTCTACTTTAGACCTCTACATTAGACCTCTACATTAGACCTCATTATGCCTTGATATAAAGGTACAGGGGAACATTAGACCTCTACATTAGACCTCTACATTAGACCTCTACATTATACATTGATATAAAGGTAGAGGGGAACATTAGACCTCTACATTAGACCTCTACATTAGACCTCATTATACCCTGATATAAAGGTACAGGGGAACATTAGACCTCTACATTAGACCTCTACATTAGACCTCTACATTAGACCTCATTATACCTTGATATAAAGGTACAGGGGAACATTAGACCTCTACATTATACCTTGATATAAAGGTACAGGGGAACATTAGACCTCTACATTAGACCTCTACATTAGACCTCTACATTATACCCTGATATAAAGGTACAGGGGAACATTAGACCTCATTATGCCTTGATATAAAGGTACAGGGGAACATTAGACCTCATTATGCCTTGATATAAAGGTAGAGGGGAACATTAGACCTCTACATTAGACCTCATTATACCCTGATATAAAGGTACAGGGGAACATTAGACCTCTACATTAGACCTCTACATTAGACCTCTATAAAGGTTTAGACCTTGATATAAAAGGAACAGGGGAACATTAGACCTTATACTACATTAGACCTCTACCTCTACATTAGACCTCTACATTAGACCTCTACATTAGACCTCTACATTATACCTTGATATAAAGGTAGAGGGGAACATTAGACCTCTACATTATACCTTGATATAAAGGTAGAGGGGAACATTAGACCTCTTATGCCTTGATATAAAGGTACCTCTACATTATACCTTGATATAAAGGTACAGGGGAACATTATACCTCTACATTAGACCTCTACATTAGACCTCTACATTAGACCTCATTATGCCTTGATATAAAGGTACAGGGGAACATTAGACCTCTACATTAGACCTCTACATTAGACCTCTACATTATACCTTGATATAAAGGTAGAGGGGAACATTAGACCTCTACATTAGACCTCTACATTAGACCTCTACATTAGACCTCTACATTAGACCTCATTATGCCTTGATATAAAGGTACAGGGGAACATTAGACCTCTACATTAGACCTCTACATTAGACCTCTACATTATACCTTGATATAAAGGTAGAGGGGAACATTAGACCTCTACATTAGACCTTGATATTAGACCTACATTAGACCTCATTATACCTCTATAAAGGTACAGGGGAACATTAGACCTCTACATTAGACCTCTACATTAGACCTCTACATTAGACCTCATTATACCTTGATATAAAGGTACAGGGGAACATTAGACCTCTACATTATACCTTGATATAAAGGTACAGGGGAACATTAGACCTCTACATTAGACCTCTACATTAGACCTCTACATTAGACCTCTACATTATACCCTGATATAAAGGTACAGGGGAACATTAGACCTCATTATGCCTTGATATAAAGGTACAGGGAACATTAGACCTCATTATGCCTTGATATAAAGGTAGAGGGGAACATTAGACCTCTACATTAGACCTCATTATACCCTGATATAAAGGTACAGGGAACATTAGACCTCTACATTAGACCTCTATACATTAGACCTCTACATTAGACCTCTATATTAGACCTTGATCTACATAAACATTACACCCTGATATAAAGGTACAGGGAACATTAGATCTACCTCTACATTAGACCTCTACATTAGACCTCTACATTAGACCTCTACATTATACCTTGATATAAAGGTAGAGGGGAACATTAGACCTCTACATTAGACTCATTATACCATTATGATATAAAGGTAGAGGGGAACATTAGACCTCTACATTATACCTCTACATTATACCTTGATATAAATTAGAGGGGAACATTAGACCTCTACATTAGACCTCTACATTATACCTCTACATTAGACCTCTACATTAGACCTCTACATTAGACCTCATTATGCCTTGATATAAAGGTAGAGGGGAACATTAGACCTCTACATTAGACCTCTACATTAGATATAAAGGTAGAGGGGAACATTAGACCTCTACATTATACCTTGATATAAAGGTAGAGGGGAACATTAGACCTCTACATTAGACCTCTACATTAGACCTCTACATTAGACCTCATTATACCCTGATATAAAGGTAGAGGGGAACATTAGACCTCTACATTAGACCTCTACATTAGACCTCTACATTAGACCTCATTAGACCTTGATATAAAGGAACAGGGGAACATTAGACCTCTACATTATACCTCTGATATTAGGTACATTAGACCTCTACATTAGACCTCTACATTAGACCTCTACATTAGACCTCTACATTATACCTTGATATAAAGGTAGAGGGGAACATTAGACCTCATTATACCTTGATATAAAGGTAGAGGGGAACATTAGACCTCTACATTATACCTCACATTATGCCTTGATATAAAGGTACAGGGGAACATTATACCTCTACATTAGACCTCTACATTAGACCTCATTATACCTTGATATAAAGGTACAGGGGAACATTAGACCTCTACATTAGACCTCTACATTAGACCTCTACATTATACCTTGATATAAAGGTACAGGGGAACATTAGACCTCTACATTAGACCTCTACATTAGACCTCTACATTAGACCTCATTATGCCTTGATATAAAGGTACATTAGACCTCTACATTAGACCTCTACATTAGACCTACATTATACCTTGATATAAAGGTAGAGGGGAACATTAGACCTCTACATTAGACCTCTACATTAGACCTCTACATTAGACCTCATTATACCCTGATATAAAGGTACAGGGGAACATTAGACCTCTACATTAGACCTCTACATTAGACCTCTACATTAGACCTCATTATACCTTGATATAAAGGTACAGGGGAACATTAGACCTCTACATTATACCTTGATATAAAGGTACAGGGGAACATTAGACCTCTACATTAGACCTCTACATTAGACCTCTACATTATACATTATATGATATAAAGGTACAGGGGAACATTAGACCTCATTATGCCTTGATATAAAGGTACAGGGGAACATTAGACCTCATTATGCCTTGATATAAAGGTAGAGGGGAACATTAGACCTCTCATTAGACCTCATTATACCCTGATATAAAGGTACAGGGGAACATTAGACCTCTTCATTAGACCTTAGACCTCTACATTAGACCTCATTATACCTTGATATAAAGGTACAGGGGAACATTAGACCTCTACATTATACCTTGATATAAAGGTACAGGGGAACATTAGACCTCTACATTAGACCTCTACATTAGACCTCTACATTAGACCTCTACATTAGACCTCTACATTATACCCTGATATAAAGGTACAGGGAACATTAGACCTCATTATGCCTTGATATAAAGGTACAGGGAACATTAGACCTCATTATGCCTTGATATAAAGGTAGAGGGGAACATTAGACCTCTACATTAGACCTCATTATACCCTGATATAAAGGTACAGGGGAACATTAGACCTCTACATTAGACCTCTACATTAGACCTCTACATTAGACCTTGATATAAAGGTAGAGGGGAACATTAGACACATTAGACCTCTACATTAGACCTTGATATAAAGGAACAGGGGAACATTAGACCTCTACATTATACCTCTACATTAGACCTCTTAGATATAAAGACCTCTACATTAGACCTCTACATTAGACCTCTACATTAGACCTCTACATTATACCTCTACATAAAGGTAGAGGGGAACATTAGACCTCTACATTATACCTTGATATAAAGGTAGAGGGGAACATTAGACCTCATTATGCCTTGATATAAACCTCTAACATTAGACCTCTACATTATACCTTGATATAAAGGTACAGGGGAACATTATACCTCTACATTAGACCTCTACATTAGACCTCTACATTAGACTACATTATACCTTGATATAAAGGTAGAGGGGAACATTAGACCTCATTATACCTTGATTAAAGACCTCTACATTAGACCTCTACATTATACCTCTACATTATACCTTGATATAAAGGTACAGGGGAACATTAGACCTCTACATTAGACCTCTACATTAGACCTCTACATTATACCTTGATATAAAGGTAGAGGGGAACATTAGACCTCTACATTAGACCTCTACTTTAGACCTCTACATTAGACCTCACATTAGACCCATTATGCCTTGATATAAAGGTACAGGGGAACATTAGACCTCTACATTAGACCTCTACATTAGACCTCTACATTATACATTGATATAAAGGTAGAGGGGAACATTAGACCTCTACATTAGACCTCTACATTAGACCTCATTATACCCTGATATAAAGGTACAGGGGAACATTAGACCTCTACATTAGACCTCTACATTAGACCTCTACATTAGACCTCATTATACCTTGATATAAAGGTACAGGGGAACATTAGACCTCTACATTATACCTTGATATAAAGGTACAGGGGAACATTAGACCTCTACATTAGACCTCTACATTAGACCTTGATATAAAGGTACAGGGGAACATTAGACCTCATTATGCCTCTACATTAGACCTCATTATGCATATAAAGGTAGAGGGGAACATTAGACCTCTACATTAGACCTACCCTGATATAAAGGTAGGGGAACATTAGACTCTACATTAGACCTCTGATTATAATTAGACCTTGATATAAAGGTAGAGGGGAACATTAGACCTCTACATTAGACCTCTACATTAGACCTCTATAAAGGAACAGGGGAACATTAGACCTCTACATTATACTCTACATTAGACCTCTACATTAGACCTCTACATTAGACCTCTACATTATACCTTGATTATAAAGGATATAAAGGTAGAAACATTAGACCTCTACATTATACCTTGATATAAAGGTAGAGGGAACATTAGACCTCATTATGCCTTGATATAAAGGTAGAGGGGAACATTAGACCTCTACATTATACCTTGATATAAAGGTACAGGGGAACATTATACCTCTACATTAGACCTCTACATTAGACCTCTACATTATACCTTGATATAAAGGTAGAGGGAACATTAGACCTCATTATACCTTGATATAAAGGTAGAGGGGAACATTAGACCTCTACATTATACCTCTACATTATACCTTGATATAAAGGTACAGGGAACATTATACCTCTACATTAGACCTCTACATTAGACCTCTACATTACCTCATTATGCCTTGATATAAAGGTACAGGGGAACATTAGACCTCTACATTAGACCTCTCTACATTAGACCTTGATATAAAGCCTTGATATAAAGGTATTAGGGGAACATTAGACCTCTACATTAGACCTCTACATTAGACCTCATTATGCCTTGATATAAAGGTACAGGGGAACATTAGACCTCTACATTAGACCTCTACATTAGACCTCTCATTATACCTTGATATAAAGGTACAGGGGAACATTAGACCTCTACATTAGACCTCTACATTAGACCTCTACATTAGACCTCATTATACCTTGATATAAAGGTACAGGGGAACATTAGACCTCTACATTATACCTTGATATAAAGGTACAGGGGAACATTAGACCTCTACATTAGACCTCTACATTAGACCTCTACATTAGACCTCTACATTATACCCTGATATAAAGGTACAGGGGAACATTAGACCTCATTATGCCTTGATATAAAGGTACAGGGGAACATTAGACCTCATTATGCCTTGATATAAAGGTAGAGGGGAACATTAGACCTCTACATTAGACCTCATTATACCCTGATATAAAGGTACAGGGGAACATTAGACCTCTACATTAGACCTCTACATTAGACCTCTACATTAGACCTCTACATTAGACCTCTACATTAGACCTCATTATACCTTGATATAAAGGTACAGGGGAACATTAGACCTCATTATGCCTTGATATAAAGGAGATCAGGACAGAGGACATGATAGCACCATGTGTAAATAGGGTATTGAGGTATATATATAGGTATTGAGAAACTCACTACTCTTCACCAAACTGACATAAACAAACACACGTTTTTTGTAGCTGAACTTTCAACTTGACATCCACAGTCACATCTTGTGGTTTTCCTCTGTGCAGCGATAAGTGTCTGCAGAATCAGATGCACATTGAACACTTCCTGCTCACTGCAGCTGCTCTCAGGTTTCTGTGTCTTCTAGATTTGCACATAGATGCACCAGATAAACAGTCATGTCTCATCTAGAAACTCCTACTGTAGTCAATGTCTCCTCTGAAACTCCACACCAAAATGAATAAACATCATTGACCAGCTGATCTGACCACATAGAGTTGAGCTGTTGTACAGGTGAGAAGTCTGGCAGTGAGATGACGTGCTGCTGAGCTTTACTGTTTTGAGACAGTGAGAGGCTGTTCTACCAGGATTAGGAGAGGGATAATGAGAGTATGAGATAGTAAGCTAATGTCATGTCAGGACATAGCATACAGCAGGCAGAAATAGATCAACAACAGATCTGTGTGTTCTAACTCCTGCCCTCTTCCGTGTGCCCATCTCTCCTCTCACTGTGGAGTTGTCAGTCTGTTGCTATAATTGAAGTCTAAACGGCCATTCAGGGCGTCCTTGGCATCAACATCAAAACATCCTGGTCTAAAAATCCAGATTCATCCAGTAGTGTTGTAAAGTTCAGAGAGCAGAAGGCAGATCCCATCCATGTCTCTAAAAATGAAGTGGTCCTTCATGGGAAATGGACTGCCCTTGGCCCCCCCTGCCATTTAACAGCACCCCCCCCCCCCTTATAAGATGCTTATGTTTTAAAGAACGAGGCACAAGAGCTGCTCTGACTCATCCTGATAGAAGTCTAAGAGCTGTTCTGACTCATCCTGATAGAAGTCAAAGAGCTGCTCTGACTCAACCTGATAGAACTCTTAGAGCTGCTCTGACTCAACCTTAAAGAAGTCTAAAAGCTGCTCTGACTCAATCTGCTAGAAGTCTAAGAGCTGTTCTGACTCATCCTGATAGAAGTCTAGGAGCTGCTCTGATCAACCTGAAAGAAGTCTAAGAGCTGCTCTGACTCAACATGATTGAAGTCTAAGAGCTACTTTGACTCAACCTGATAGAAGTCTAGGAGCTGCTCTGACTCAACCTGATAGAAGTCTAGGAGCTGCTCTGATCAACCTGAAAGAAGTCTAAGAGCTGCTCTGACTCAACATGATAGAAGTCTAGGAGCTGCTCTGAGTCAACCTGGTAGAAGTCTAGGAGCTGCTCTGACTCAACATGATTGAAGTCTAAGAGCTGCTCTGACTCAACATGATAGAAGTCTAGGAGCTGCTCTAAGTCAACCTGGTAGAAGTCTAGGAGCTGCTCTGACTCAACCTGACAGAAGTCTAAGATCTGCTCTGACTCAACCTGATAGAAGTCTAGGAGCTGCTCTAACTCAACCTGATAGAAGTATAGGAGCTGCTCTGACTCAATCTGGTAGAAGTCTAAAAGCTGCTCTGACTCATCCCGATAGAAGTCTAAGAGCTGCTCTGACTCAACCTGAGAGAAGTCTAAGAGCTGCTCTGACTCAACCTGATAGAAGTCTAAAAGCTGCTCTAACTCAATCTGATAGAAGTATAGGAGCTGCTCTGACTCAACATGATAGAAGTCTAAGAGCTGCTCTGACTCAATCTGGTAGAAGTCTAAGAGCTGATCTGACTCAACCTGATAGAAGTCTAAGAGCTGCTCTGACTCAACCTGATAGAAGTCTATAAATGTATCTGACTCAACCTGATAGAAGTCTAAGAGCTGCTCTGACTCAACCTGATAGAAGTCTAGGAGCTGCTCTGACTCAACCTGATAGAAGTCTAGGAGCTGCTCTGACTCAACCTGATAGAAGTCTAAGATCTGCTCTGACTCAACCTGGTAGAAGTCTAGGAGCTGCTCTGACTCAACCTGATAGAAGTCTAGGAGCTGCTCTGATCAACCTGATAGAAGTCTAAGAGCTGCTCTGACTCAACCTGGTAGAAGTCTAGGAGCTGCTCTGACTCAACCTGATAGAAGTCTAGGAGCTGCTCTGATCAACCTGATTAAAGTCTAAGAGCTGCTATGACTCAACATGATAGAAGTCTATAAATGTATCTGACTCAATCTGGTAGAAGTCTATGAGCTGCTCTGCTTCAACCTGGTAGAAGTCTAGGAGCTGCTCTGACTCAATCTGACAGAAGTCTAAGAGCTGCTCTGACTCAACCTGGTAGAAGTCTAGGAGCTGCTCTGACTCAATCTGACAGAAGTCTAAGAGCTGCTCTGACTCAACCTGGTAGAAGTCTAGGAGCTGCTCTGATCAACCTGATAGAAGTCTAAGAGCTGCTCTGACTCAACCTGGTAGAAGTCTAGGAGCTGCTCTGACTCAACCTGATAGAAGTCTAGGAGCTGCTCTGATCAACCTGATTAAAGTCTAAGAGCTGCTATGACTCAACATGATAGAAGTCTATAAATGTATCTAACTCAATCTGGTAGAAGTCTATGAGCTGCTCTGCTTCAACCTGGTAGAAGTCTAGGAGCTGCTCTGACTCAATCTGACAGAAGTCTAAGAGCTGCTCTGACTCAACCTGGTAGAAGTCTAGGAGCTGCTCTGACTCAATCTGACAGAAGTCTAAGAGCTGCTCTGACTCAACCTGGTAGAAGTCTAGGAGCTGCTCTGACTCAACGTGATAGAAGTCTAAAAGCTGCTCTGACTCAATCTGGTAGAAGTCTAGGAGCTACTCTGACTCAACCTGATAGAAGTCTAGGAGCTGCTCTGACTCAACCTGGTAGAAGTCTAGGAGCTGCTCTGATCAACCTGAAATAAGTCTAAGAGCTGCTCTGACTCAACCTGGTAGAAGTCTAGGAGCTGCTCTGACTCAACCTGATAGAAGTCTAGGAGCTGCTCTGATCAACCTGATAGAAGTCTAAGAGCTGCTCTGACTCAACCTGGTAGAAGTCTAGGAGCTGCTCTGACTCAACCTGATAGAAGTCTAGGAGCTGCTCTGATCAACCTGATTAAAGTCTAAGAGCTGCTATGACTCAACATGATAGAAGTCTATAAATGTATCTGACTCAATCTGGTAGAAGTCTATGAGCTGCTCTGCTTCAACCTGGTAGAAGTCTAGGAGCTGCTCTGACTCAACATGACAGAAGTCTAAGAGCTGCTCTGACTCAACCTGGTAGATGTCTAGGAGCTGCTCTGACTCAATCTGACAGAAGTCTAAGAGCTGCTCTGACTCAACCTGGTAGAAGTCTAGGAGCTGCTCTGACTCAACCTGATAGATGTCTAAGAGCTGCTCTGACTCAACCTGGTAGAAGTCTAGGAGCTGCTCTGACTCAACCTGATAGAAGTCTAGGAGCTGCTCTGACTCAACCTGATTAAAGTCTAAGAGCTGCTATGACTCAACATGATAGAAGTCTATAAATGTATCTGACTCAATCTGGTAGAAGTCTATGAGCTGCTCTGCTTCAACCTGGTAGAAGTCTAGGAGCTGCTCTGACTCAATCTGACAGAAGTCTAAGAGCTGCTCTGACTCAACCTGGTAGAAGTCTAGGAGCTGCTCTGACTCAATCTGACAGAAGTCTAAGAGCTGCTCTGACTCAACCTGGTAGAAGTCTAGGAGCTGCTCTGACTCAACGTGATAGAAGTCTAAAAGCTGCTCTGACTCAATCTGGTAGAAGTCTAGGAGCTACTCTGACTCAACCTGATAGAAGTCTAGGAGCTGCTCTGACTCAACCTGGTAGAAGTCTAGGAGCTGCTCTGATCAACCTGAAATAAGTCTAAGAGCTGCTCTGACTCAACCTGATCGAAGTCTAGGAGCTGCTCTAACTCAACCTGATAGAAGTCTAAGAGCTGCTCTGACTCAACCTGATAGAACTCTAAGAGCTGCTCTGACTCAACATGATAGAAGTCTAATAGCTGCTCTGACTCAACCTGATAGATGTCTAAAAATTGCTCTGACTCAACCTGATAGAAGTCTAAAAATTGCTCTGACTCAACCTGGTAGAAGTCTAAGAGCTGCTCTTACTCAACCTGATAGATGTCTAAAAGCTGCTCTGACTCAACCTGATAGAAGTCTAGGAGCTGCTCTGATTCAACCTGGTAGAAGTCTAGGAGCTGCTCTGACTCAATCTGACAGAAGTCTAAGAGCTGCTCTGACTCAACCTGGTAGAAGTCTAGGAGCTGCTCTGACTCAATCTGACAGAAGTCTAAGAGCTGCTCTGACTCAACCTGGTAGAAGTCTAGGAGCTGCTCTGACTCAACCTGATAGAAGTCTAAAAGCTGCTCTGACTCAATCTGGTAGAAGTCTAGGAGCTACTCTGACTCAACCTGATAGAAGTCTAGGAGCTGCTCTGACTCAACCAGGTAGAAGTCTAGGAGCTACTCTGACTCAACCTGATAGAAGTCTAAGAGCTGCTCTGACTCAACCTGATAGAACTCTAAGAGCTGCTCTGACTCAACATGACAGAAGTCTAATAGCTGCTCTGACTCAACCTGATAGATGTCTAAAAATTGCTCTGACTCAACCTGATAGAAGTCTAAAAATTGCTCTGACTCAACCTGGTAGAAGTCTAAGAGCTGCTCTTACTCAACCTGATAGATGTCTAAAAGCTGCTCTGACTCAATCTGATAGAAGTCTAAGAGCTGCTCTGACTCAATCTGGTAGAAGTCTAAGAGCTGATCTGACTCAACCTGATAGAAGTCTAAGAGCTGCTCTGACTCAACCTGATAGAAGTCTATAAATGTATCTGACTCAACCTGATAGAAGTCTAAGAGCTGCTCTGACTCAACCTGATAGAAGTCTAGGAGCTGCTCTGACTCAACCTGATAGAAGTCTAGGAGCTGCTCTGACTCAACCTGATAGAAGTCTAAGAGCTGCTCTGACTCAACCTGGTAGAAGTCTAGGAGCTGCTCTGACTCAACCTGATAGAAGTCTAGGAGCTGCTCTGATCAACCTGATAGAAGTCTAAGAGCTGCTCTGACTCAACCTGGTAGAAGTATAGGAGCTGCACTGACTCAACCTGATAGAAGTCTAGGAGCTGCTCTGATCAACCTGATTAAAGTCTAAGAGCTGCTATGACTCAACATGATAGAAGTCTATAAATGTATCTGACTCAATCTGGTAGAAGTCTATGAGCTGCTCTGCTTCAACCTGGTAGAAGTCTAGGAGCTGCTCTGACTCAATCTGACAGAAGTCTAAGAGCTGCTCTGACTCAACCTGGTAGAAGTCTAGGAGCTGCTCTGACTCAATCTGACAGAAGTCTAGGAGCTGCTCTGACTCAATCTGACAGAAGTCTAAGAGCTGCTCTGACTCAACCTGGTAGAAGTCTAGGAGCTGCTCTGACTCAATCTGACAGAAGTCTAAGAGCTGCTCTGACTCAACCTGGTAGAAGTCTAGGAGCTGCTCTGACTCAACGTGATAGAAGTCTAAAAGCTGCTCTGACTCAATCTGGTAGAAGTCTAGGAGCTACTCTGACTCAACCTGATAGAAGTCTAGGAGCTGCTCTGACTCAACCTGGTAGAAGTCTAGGAGCTACTCTGACTCAACCTGATAGAAGTCTATGAGCTGCTCTGATCAACCTGAAATAAGTCTAAGAGCTGCTCTGACTCAACCTGATCGAAGTCAAGGAGCTGCTCTGACTCAACCTGATAGAAGTCTAAGAGCTGCTCTGACTCAACCTGATAGAACTCTAAGAGCTGCTCTGACTCAACCTGATAGATGTCTAAAAATTGCTCTGACTCAACCTGATAGAAGTCTAAAAATTGCTCTGACTCAACCTGGTAGAAGTCTAGGAGCTGCTCTTACTCAACCTGATAGATGTCTAAAAGCTGCTCTGACTCAACCTGATAGAAGTCTAGGAGCTGCTCTGATTCAACCTGGTAGAAGTCTAGGAGCTGCTCTGACTCAACCTGATAGAAGTCTAAGAGCTGCTCTGACTCAACCTGGTAGAAGTCTAGGAGCTGCTCTGACTCAACCTGATAGAAGTCTAGGAGCTGCTCTGATCAACCTGATAGAAGTCTAAGAGCTGCTCTGACTCAACCTGGTAGAAGTCTAGGAGCTGCTCTGACTCAACCTGATAGAAGTCTAGGAGCTGCTCTGATCAACCTGATTAAAGTCTAAGAGCTGCTATGACTCAACATGATAGAAGTCTATAAATGTATCTGACTCAATCTGGTAGAAGTCTATGAGCTGCTCTGCTTCAACCTGGTAGAAGTCTAGGAGCTGCTCTGACTCAATCTGACAGAAGTCTAAGAGCTGCTCTGACTCAACCTGGTAGAAGTCTAGGAGCTGCTCTGACTCAATCTGACAGAAGTCTAGGAGCTGCTCTGACTCAATCTGACAGAAGTCTAAGTGCTGCTCTGACTCAACCTGTTAGAAGTCTAGGAGCTGCTCTGACTCAATCTGACAGAAGTCTAAGAGCTGCTCTGACTCAACCTGGTAGAAGTCTAGGAGCTGCTCTGACTCAACGTGATAGAAGTCTAAAAGCTGCTCTGACTCAATCTGGTAGAAGTCTAGGAGCTACTCTGACTCAACCTGATAGAAGTCTAGGAGCTGCTCTGACTCAACCTGGTAGAAGTCTAGGAGCTACTCTGACTCAACCTGATAGAAGTCTAGGAGCTGCTCTGATCAACCTGAAATAAGTCTAAGAGCTGCTCTGACTCAACCTGATCGAAGTCTAGGAGCTGCTCTGACTCAACCTGATAGAAGTCTAAGAGCTGCTCTGACTCAACATGATAGAACTCTAAGAGCTGCTCTGACTCAACCTGATAGATGTCTAAAAATTGCTCTGACTCAACCTGATAGAAGTCTAAAAATTGCTCTGACTCAACCTGGTAGAAGTCTAGGAGCTGCTCTTACTCAACCTGATAGATGTCTAAAAGCTGCTCTGACTCAACCTGATAGAAGTCTAGGAGCTGCTCTGATTCAACCTGGTAGAAGTCTAGGAGCTGCTCTGACTCAACCTGATAGAAGTCTAAGAGCTGCTCTGACTCAACCTGGTAGAAGTCTAGGAGCTGCTCTGACTCAACCTGATAGAAGTCTAGGAGCTGCTCTGATCAACCTGATAGAAGTCTAAGAGCTGCTCTGACTCAACCTGGTAGAAGTCTAGGAACTGCTCTGACTCAACCTGATAGAAGTCTAGGAGCTGCTCTGATCAACCTGATTAAAGTCTAAGAGCTGCTATGACTCAACATGATAGAAGTCTATAAATGTATCTGACTCAATCTGGTAGAAGTCTATGAGCTGCTCTGCTTCAACCTGGTAGAAGTGTAGGAGCTGCTCTGACTCAATCTGACAGAAGTCTAAGAGCTGCTCTGACTCAACCTGGTAGAAGTCTAGGAGCTGCTCTGACTCAATCTGACAGAAGTCTAAGAGCTGCTCTGACTCAACCTGGTAGAAGTCTAGGAGCTGCTCTGACTCAACGTGATAGAAGTCTAAAAGCTGCTCTGACTCAATCTGGTAGAAGTCTAGGAGCTGCTCTGACTCAACCTGATAGAAGTCTAGGAGCTGCTCTGACTCAACCTGGTAGAAGTCTAGGAGCTACTCTGACTCAACCTGATAGAAGTCTAGGAGCTGCTCTGATCAACCTGAAATAAGTCTAAGAGCTGCTCTGACTCAACCTGATCGACGTCTAGGAGCTGCTCTGACTCAACCTGATAGAAGTCTAAGAGCTGCTCTGACTCAACCTGATAGAACTCTAAGAGCTGCTCTGACTCAACATGATAGAAGTCTAATAGCTGCTCTGACTCAACCTGATAGATGTCTAAAAATTGCTCTGACTCAACCTGATAGAAGTCTAAAAATTGCTCTGACTCAACCTGGTAGAAGTCTAAGAGCTGCTCTTACTCAACCTGATAGATGTCTAAAAGCTGCTCTGACTCAACCTGATAGAAGTCTAGAAACTGTTCTGACTCAACCTGGTAGAAGTCTAAGAGCTCAACCTGGTAGAGGTCTAAAGAACTATAGAATAAACCCTCCTCCTCACAGCTGCCTATGTCCCTTAAAGTTGATGATGTGGTTGTTACTGACAAGGAGCACATGGCTGAGCTCTTTAATCACCACTTCATTAAGTCAGGAGTCCTATTTGACTCAGCCATGCCTCCTTACCCGTCCAACATGTCCTCATCTCCCACCCCTTCTGTGACGAGCCCTAATGCTCCTCCCTCTTTTTCCCCTGCTCCGCTACAAAGTTTCTCCCTGCAGGCGGTCACTGAGTCTCAGGTGCTAAAGGAGCTCCTTATAAACAGATGATTTAGACCCTTTCTTCTTTAAGGTTGCTGCCACTATCATCGCCAAGCCTCTGACCTTTTAACCTGTCAGGATCAAGCTGATCCTAACTGTCATAGGCCCATTTCTATTTTGCCCTGTTTATCAAAAGTGTTGGAAAAACCTGTGAATAATCAACTGACTGTCTTTCTTGATGTCTATAGTATTCTCTCTTGTATGCAATATAGTTTCCTCTCATGTTAAGGATGTGTCACTGCAACCTTAAAGGTCCTCAATGATGTCACCATTGCCCTTGATTATAAGCAATGTTGTGCTGCTATTTTTATTGACTTGGACAGAGCTTTTGATACCGTAGACCATTCCAATCTTCTTAAAAAACACTCCCCCATAAAGACAATTAGAATTAAAAACTGGTTCAGCCCCTGGTTTGAGTATTGGTGTCTCTGAGGGATCTTTGGACTGGTTTGCTAACTACCACTCTCAAAGCGTGCAGTGTATAAAGTCAGAACATCTGCCATCTCAGCCATTGCATGTCACCAAGGGAGTACCCCAAGGATTGATCCTAGGCCCCAAGCTCTTCTCAATTTACAACATAGCTCAGGCAGTAGGAAGCTGTCTCATCCATTTATATGCAGATGATAGTCTTATACTCAGCTGGCCCCTCCCCAGATTTTGTGTTAAACGCTCTACAACAAAGCTTTCTTAGTGTCCAACAAGCTTTCGCTGCCCTTAACCTTGTTCTGAACACCTCCAAAACAAAGGTCAAGTGGTTTAGTAAGAAGAATGGCCCTCTCCCCACCGGTGTGATTAATACCTCTGAGGGTTTAGAACTTGAGGTAGTCACCTCATACAAGTACTTGGGAGTATGGCTAGATGGTACACTGTCCTTCTCTCAGCACATATCAAAGCTGCAGACTTTGCTGTTTTGGGTTTTAGGCTGAATTTCTGTACAGCACTTTGTGACATCGGCTGAGAAGGGCTTTATAAATCAATTTGATTGATTTAATGATTGATTGATTGTCTGTGCCCAATAATGTTTGTACCATGTTTTGTGCTGCTACAATGTTGTGCTGCTGCCATGTTGTGTTGCTTCCATGCTGTGTTGTCATGTGTTGCTGCTATGTTGTTGTCTTTAGGTATCTATGTAGTGTTGTGGTGTCTCTCTTGTCGTGATGTGTTTTGTCCTATATTATAATTTTTTCACTTTTTTTTTTCATCCTAGCCCCCATCCCCACAAAAGGCATTTTGCCTTCTGGTAGGCCATCATTTTCAATAAGAATTTGTTCTGTACTGACTTGCCTAGTTAATTAAATGTTAAATGAAAAAATATAATAAAAAGAACGATCAAAGTTCATTAGAGTTTCCTCTATGATGTCTGTCTGTCTGTCTGTCTGTCTGTCTGTCTGTCTGTCTGTCTGTCTGTCTGTCTGTCTGTCTGTCTGTCTGTCTGTCTGTCTGTCTGTCTGTCTGTGACCTTGGCACAGAACCACAGGCTCTTAGGTGGCTGTCCATCCATTCGTGCTGTGACATCATAGATGATCCCTTGTCCTCATTCTTGATTCCCCAGGGACTCAGGGAGGACTTAGGTGATATTTATAAAGACACCTAGGCTCTAGGTAAACACACAGGACACCGGACCAGGGACTAAATACTGCAGATAGTAGGGACCAGGGTTAAGTTACTGTAGTTAGGAGGGACCAGGGTTAAGTTACTGTAGTTAGGAGGGACCAGGGTTAAGTTACTGTAGTTAGGAGGGACCAGGGTTAAGTTACTGTAGATAGGAGGGACCAGGGTTAAGTTACTGTAGTTAGTAGGGACCAGGGTTAAGTTACTGTAGATATGAGGGACCAGGGTTAAGTTACTGTAGATAGGAGGGACCAGGGTTAAGTTACTGTAGTTAGTAGAGACCAGGGTTAAGTTACTGTAGATAGGAGGGACCAGGGTTAAGTTACTGTAGTTAGTAGGGACCAGGGTTAAGTTACTGTAGATATGAGGGACCAGGGTTAAGTTACTGTAGATAGGAGGGACCAGGGTTAAGTTACTGTAGTTAGTAGAGACCAGGGTTAAGTTACTGTAGATAGGAGGGACCAGGGTTAAGTTACTGTAGATAGGAGGGACCAGGGTCAAGTTAGATAGGAGGGACCAGGGTTAAGTTACGGTAGATAGGAGGGACCAGGGTTAAGTTACTGTAGATAGGAGGGACCAGGGACTAAATACTGCAGATAGGAGGGACCAGGGTTAAGTTACTGTAGTTAGGAGGGACCAGGGTTAAGTTACTGTAGTTAGGAGGGACCAGGGTTAAGTTACTGTAGTTAGGAGGAACTAGGGTTAAATTACTGTAGTTAGGAGGGACCAGGGTTAAGTTACTGTAGATATGAGGGACCAGGGTTAAGTTACTGTAGATAGGAGGGACCAGGGTTAAGTTACTGTAGATAGGAGAGACCAGGGTTAAGTTAGTGTAGACAGGAGGGACCAGGGTTAAGTTACTGTAGATGGGAGGGACCAGGGTTAAGTTACTGTAGATAGGAGAGACCAGGGTTAAGTTACTGTAGACAGGAGGGACCGGGGTTAAGTTACTGTAGATGGGAGGGACCAGGGTTAAATTACTGTAGACAGGAGGGACCAGGGTTAAGTTACTGTAAACAGAAGGGACCAGGGTTAAGTTACTGTAGTTAGTAGGGACCAGGGTTAAGTTACTGTAAATAGGAGGGACCAGGGTTAAGTTACTGTAGTTAGGAGGGACCAGGGTTAAGTTACTGTAGTTAGGATCGACCAGGATTAAGTTACTGTAGTTAGGAGGGACCAGGGTTAAGTTAGATAGGAGGGACCAGGGTTAAATTACTGTAGTTAGGAGGGACCAGGGTTAAGTTACTGTAGACAGGAGGGACCAGGGTTAAGTTACTGTAGATGGGAGGGACCAGGGTTAAATTACTGTAGACAGGAGGGACCAGGGTTAAGTTACTGTAAACAGAAGGGACCAGGGTTAAGTTACTGTAGTTAGGATCGACCAGGATTAAGTTACTGTAGTTAGGAGGGACCAGGGTTAAGTTAGATAGGGGGGACCAGGGTTAAGTTACTGTAGTTAGGAGGGACCAGGATTAAATTACTGTAGATAGGAGGGACCAAGGTTAAGTTAGATAGGAGGGACCAGGGTTGAGTTAGATAGGAGGGACCAGGGTCAAGTTAGATAGGAGGGACCAGGGTTAAGTTACTGTAGATAGGAGGGACCAGGATTAAATTACTGTAGATAGGAGGGACCAAGGTTAATTTAGATAGGGGGGACCAGGGTTAAATTACTGTAGATAGGAGAGACCAGGATTAAATTACTGTAGATAGGAGGGACCAAGGTTAAGTTAGATAGGGGGGACCAGGGTTAAATTACTGTAGATAGGAGGGACCAAGGTTAAGTTAGATAGGGGGGACCAGGGTTAAGTTACTGTAGATAGGAGGGACCAGGGTTAAGTTACTGTAGTTAGTAGGGACCAGGGTTAAGTTACTGTAGATATGAGGGACCAGGGTTAAGTTACTGTAGATAGGAGGGACCAGGGTTAAGTTACTGTAGTTAGTAGGGACCAGTGTTAAGTTACTGTAGTTAGGAGGAACTAGGGTTAAATTACTGTAGTTGGGAGGACCAGGGTTACTGTAGATATGAGGGACCAGGGTTAAGTTACTGTAGATAGGAGGGACCAGGGTTAAGTTACTGTAGATAGGAGGGACCAGGGTTAAGTTACTGTAGTTAGTAGGGACCAGGGTTAAGTTACTGTAGATAGGAGGGACCAGGGTTAAGTTACTGTAGATAGGAGGGACCAGGGTTAAGTTACTGTAGTTAGTAGAGACCAGGGTTAAGTTACTGTAGATAGGAGGGACCAGGGTTAAGTTACTGTAGTTAGTAGGGACCAGGGTTAAGTTACTGTAGATAGGAGGGACCAGGGTTAAGTTACTGTAGATAGGAGGGACCAGGGTCAAGTTAGATAGGAGGGACCAGGGTTAAGTTACTGTAGTTAGTAGGGACCAGGGTTAAGTTACTGTAGATAGGAGGGACCAGGGTTAAGTTACTGTAGATAGGAGGGACCAGGGTCAAGTTAGATAGGAGGGACCAGGGTTAAGTTACGGTAGATAGGAGGGACCAGGGTTAAGTTACTGTAGATAGGAGGGACCAGGGTCAAGTTAGATAGGAGGGACCAGGGTTAAGTTACGGTAGATAGGAGGGACCAGGATTAAATTACTGTAGATAGGAGGGACCAAGGTTAATTTAGATAGGGGGGACCAGGGTTAAATTACTGTAGATAGGAGAGACCAGGATTAAATTACTGTAGATAGGAGGGACCAAGGTTAAGTTAGATAGGGGGGACCAGGGTTAAATTACTGTAGATATGAGGGACCAAGGTTAAGTTAGATAGGGGGGACCAGGGTTAAGTTACTGTAGATAGGAGGGACCAGGGTTAAGTTACTGTAGTTAGTAGGGACCAGGGTTAAGTTACTGTAGATATGAGGGACCAGGGTTAAGTTACTGTAGATAGGAGGGACCAGGGTTAAGTTACTGTAGTTAGTAGGGACCAGGGTTAAGTTACTGTAGTTAGGAGGAACTAGGGTTAAATTACTGTAGTTGGGAGGGACCAGGGTTAAGTTACTGTAGATATGAGGGACCAGGGTTAAGTTACTGTAGATAGGAGGGACCAGGGTTAAGTTACTGTAGATAGGAGGGACCAGGGTTAAGTTACTGTAGTTAGTAGGGACCAGGGTTAAGTTACTGTAGATAGGAGGGACCAGGGTTAAGTTACTGTAGATAGGAGGGACCAGGGTTAAGTTACTGTAGTTAGTAGAGACCAGGGTTAAGTTAGTGTAGATAGGAGGGACCAGGGTTAAGTTACTGTAGTTAGTAGGGACCAGGGTTAAGTTACTGTAGATAGGAGGGACCAGGGTTAAGTTACTGTAGATAGGAGGGACCAGGGTCAAGTTAGATAGGAGGGACCAGGGTTAAGTTACGGTAGATAGGAGGGACCAGGGTTAAGTTACTGTAGATAGGAGGGACCAGGGACTAAATACTGCAGATAGGAGGGACCAGGGTTAAGTTACTGTAGTTAGGAGGGACCAGGGTTAAGTTACTGTAGATAGGAGGGACCAGGGTTAAGTTACTGTAGTTAGTAGGGACCAGGGTTAAGTTACTGTAGATATGAGGGACCAGGGTTAAGTTACTGTAGATAGGAGGGACCAGGGTTAAGTTACTGTAGTTAGTAGGGACCAGGGTTAAGTTACTGTAGTTAGGATCGACCAGGATTAAGTTACTGTAGTTAGGAGGGACCAGGGTTAAGTTAGATAGGAGGGACCAGGGTTAAATTACTGTAGTTATGAGGGACCAGGGTTAAGTTACTGTAGACAGGAGGGACCAGGGTTAAGTTACTGTAGATGGGAGGGACCAGGGTTAAATTACTGTAGACAGGAGGGACCAGGGTTAAGTTACTGTAAACAGAAGGGACCAGGGTTAAGTTACTGTAGTTAGGATCGACCAGGATTAAGTTACTGTAGTTAGGAGGGACCAGGGTTAAGTTAGATAGGGGGGACCAGGGTTAAGTTACTGTAGTTAGGAGGGACCAGGATTAAATTACTGTAGATAGGAGGGACCAAGGTTAAGTTAGATAGGAGGGACCAGGGTTAAGTTAGATAGGAGGGACCAGGGTCAAGTTAGATAGGAGGGACCAGGGTTAAGTTACTGTAGATAGGAGGGACCAGGATTAAATTACTGTAGATAGGAGGGACCAAGGTTAATTTAGATAGGGGGGACCAGGGTTAAATTACTGTAGATAGGAGAGACCAGGATTAAATTACTGTAGATAGGAGGGACCAAGGTTAAGTTAGATAGGGGGGACCAGGGTTAAATTACTGTAGATAGGAGGGACCAAGGTTAAGTTAGATAGGGGGGACCAGGGTTAAGTTACTGTAGATAGGAGGGACCAGGGTTAAGTTACTGTAGATATGAGGGACCAGGGTTAAGTTACTGTAGATAGGAGGGACCAGGGTTAAGTTACTGTAGATAGGAGGGACCAGGGTTAAGTTACTGTAGTTAGTAGGGACCAGGGTTAAGTTACTGTAGATATGAGGGACCAGGGTTAAGTTACTGTAGATAGGAGGGACCAGGGTTAAGTTACTGTAGTTAGTAGGGACCAGGGTTAAGTTACTGTAGATAGGAGGGACCAGGGTTAAGTTACTGTAGATAGGAGGGACCAGGGTTAAGTTACTGTAGTTAGTAGAGACCAGGGTTAAGTTACTGTAGATAGGAGGGACCAGGGTTAAGTTACTGTAGTTAGTAGGGACCAGGGTTAAGTTACTGTAGATATGAGGGACCAGGGTTAAGTTACTGTAGATAGGAGGGACCAGGGTTAAGTTACTGTAGTTAGTAGGGACCAGGGTTAAGTTACTGTAGATAGGAGGGACCAGGGTTAAGTTACTGTAGATAGGAGGGACCAGGGTTAAGTTACTGTAGATAGGAGGGACCATGGTCAAGTTAGATAGGAGGGACCAGGGTTGAGTTACTGTAGATAGGAGGGACCAGGGTTAAGTTACTGTAGATAGGAGGGACCAGGGACTAAATACTGCAGATAGGAGGGACCAGGGTTAAGTTACTGTAGTTAGGAGGGACCAGGGTTAAGTTACTGTAGTTAGGAGGGACCAGGGTTAAGTTACTGTAGATATGAGGGACCAGGGTTAAGTTACTGTAGATAGGAGGGACCAGGGTTAAGTTACTGTAGATAGGAGAGACCAGGGTTAAATTACTGTAGACAGCAGGGACCAGGGTTAAGTTACTGTAAACAGAAGAGACCAGGGTTAAGTTACTGTAGTTAGTAGGGACCAGGGTTAAGTTACTGTAGTTAGGAGGGACCAGGGTTAAGTTACTGTAGTTAGGAGGGACCAGGATTAAGTTACTGTAGTTAGGAGGGACCAGGGTTAAGTTACTGTAGACAGGAGGGACCAGGGTTAAGTTACTGTAGATAGGAGGGACCAGGGTCAAGTTAGATAGGAGGGACCAGGGTTAAGTTACTGTAGATAGGAGGGACCAGGGTTAAGTTACTGTAGTTAGGATCGACCAGGATTAAGTTACTGTAGTTAGGAGGGACCAGGGTTAAGTTAGATAGGGGGGACCAGGGTTAAGTTACTGTAGATAGGAGGGACCAGGGTTAAGTTACTGTAGTTAGTAGGGACCAGGGTTAAGTTACTGTAGATATGAGGGACCAGGGTTAAGTTACTGTAGATAGGAGGGACCAGGGTTAAGTTACTGTAGTTAGTAGGTACCAGGGTTAAGTTACTGTAGATAGGAGGGACCAGGGTTAAGTTACTGTAGATAGGAGGGACCAGGGTTAAGTTACTGTAGATAGGAGGGACCAGGGTCAAGTTAGATAGGAGGGACCAGGGTTAAGTTACTGTAGTTAGTAGGGACCAGGGTTAAGTTACTGTAGATATGAGGGACCAGGGTTAAGTTACTGTAGATATGAGGGACCAGGGTTAAGTTACTGTAGTTAGTAGGTACCAGGGTTAAGTTACTGTAGATAGGAGGGACCAGGGTTAAGTTACTGTAGATAGGAGGGACCAGGGTTAAGTTACTGTAGATAGGAGGGACCAGGGTCAAGTTAGATAGGAGGGACCAGGGTTAAGTTACTGTAGATAGGAGGGACCAGGGTTAAGTTACTGTAGATAGGAGGGACCAGGGACTAAATACTGCAGATAGGAGGGACCAGGGTTAATTTACTGTAGTTAGGAGGGACCAGGGTTAAGTTACTGTAGTTAGGAGGGACCAGGGTTAAGTTACTGTAGTTAGGAGGAACTAGGGTTAAATTACTGTAGTTAGGAGGGACCAGGGTTAAGTTACTGTAGATATGAGGGACCAGGGTTAAGTTACTGTAGATAGGAGGGACAAGGGTTAAGTTACTGTAGATAGGAGAGACCAGGGTTAAGTTACTGTAGACAGGAGGGACCAGGGTTAAGTTACTGTAGATGGGAGGGACCAGGGTTAAATTACTGTAGACAGGAGGGACCAGGGTTAAGTTACTGTAAACAGAAGGGACCAGGGTTAAGTTACTGTAGTTAGTAGGGACCCGGGTTAAGTTACTGTAAATAGGAGGGACCAGGGTTAAGTTACTGTAGTTAGTAGGGACCAGGGTTAAGTTACTGTAGTTAGGAGGGACCAGGGTTCAGTTAATGTAGTTAGGATCGACCAGGATTAAGTTACTGTAGTTAGGAGGGACCAGGGTTAAGTTAGATAGGAGGGACCAGGGTTAAATTACTGTAGTTAGGAGGGACCAGGGTTAAGTTACTGTAGACAGGAGGTACCAGGGTTAAGTTACTGTAGATAGGAGGGACCAGGGTCAAGTTAGATAGGAGGGACCAGGGTTAAGTTAGATAGGGGGGACCAGGGTTAAGTTACTGTAGTTAGGAGGGACCAGGATTAAATTACTGTAGATAGGAGGGACCAAGGTTAAGTTAGATAGGGGGGACCAGGGTTAAATTACTGTAGATAGGAGGGACCAAGGTTAAGTTAGATAGGGGGGACCAGGGTTAAGTTAGATAGGGGGACCAGGGTTACGTTAGATAGGGGGGACCAGGGTTAACCTTTTCATTTCTAAAGACAAAGGAATTGTCCGGTTGGAATATTATTGAAGATTTAGGATAAAAACATCTTAAAGATTGATTCTATACATCATTTGACATGTTTCTACGAACTGTAATGGAACTGTCGTCTGAACAAAGTGCCTGTGCCTTGTGAATTTGGATTTGTGAACTGAACGTGCTGTATTTGGACATAAATGATGGACTTTATCGAACAAATCAAACATCTATTGTGGAACTGGGATCCTGGAAGTGCATCCCGATGAAGATCATCAAAGGTAAGTGAATATTTATAATGCTATTTCTGACTTCTGTTGACTCCACAACATGGCGGGTATCTGTATGGCTTCGTTTTGGTGCCTGAGCGCTGTACTCAGATTATTGAATGGTGTGCTTTTTCTGTAACGCTTTTTTGAAATCTGACACAGCGGTTGCATTAAGGAGAAGTATATCTTTAATTCCATGCATAACACGTTTCATCAACATTTATGATGAGTATTTCTGTAAATTGATGTGGCTCTCTGCAAAAAAAATTTGGAAGCAAAACATTGCTGAACATAATGTGCCAATGTAAACTGAGATTTTTGGATATAAATATGAACTTTATCGAACAAAACATGCATGTATTGTGTAACATGAAGTCCTATGAGTGTCATCTGATGAAGATCATCAAAGGTTCGTGATTCATTATATCTCTATTTCTGCTTTTTGTGATTCCTCTCTTTGGCTGGAAGAATGGCTGTGATTTTCTGCGACTTGGCGCTGACCTAACATAATCGCATGGTATGCTTTCATCGTAAAGCCTTTTTGAAATCGGACACTGTGGTGGGATTAACAACAAGGTTATCTTTAAAATGGTGTATAATACCATTTTGACGCCCTGCACTTTCACTGGCTGTTGTCAAATCGATCCCGTTAATGGCATTTTAGCCATAAGAAGTGTTAAGGGACCTATATAGTCACCTCTCATGGCAGACCTTGTGGATCTGCTGCCATATGTTTGGGTTTTCAGTTTAACAAAAATACTGAGTGGAGGGGGAGCCAGGCCATTTAGGATCTTGAATACAAGACATGTATCGGTGAATTGCACAAGATTTTCCCAAATCAGGAGCTCATGCTTTCTGAGGATGTAACAGTGATGATGGCTATTGGGCTTCCTATCAAGCACTTTGACAGCCTGTTTGTAGACAGACTGAATGGGTGTTAATGTTGTACAGCAAGCTTGGGCCCAACTAGTCAAGCAGTATGTTAAGTGGGGGAGTACCATAGATTTCAAGTACAGTTTTGCAACCTCTGTAGTCAAACAATTTCGTATAAATCGGAAAATTTGCTAGGTTGAATTTGGTTATTTGAATGACCTTTTTCATCTGCTTTTTAAGGTTGGAGGTTGGTTGGAGTTGGTTGGAATCAAGTATGATGCCATGGTACTTAAAATCAGATACCACCTGGAGGTTCTCCTCTGACACATAGACAACTGGCTCAGTAGCATCAGATACCAGCTGGAGCTTCTCCCCTGAAACATAGACATCTGGCTCAGTAGCATCAGATACCACCTGGAGCTTCTCCTCTGACACATAGACATCTGGCTCAGTAGCATCAGATACCACCTGGAGCTTCTCCCCTGGCACATAGACATCTGGCTCAGTAGCATCAGATACCAGCTGGAGCTTCTCCTCTGACACATAGACATCTGGCTCAGTAGCATCTGTTGTCACCTTTGTGAAGGAGATGCAGACAGTTTTTTTCACATTGAGATGCAAACATGAGTCATTGAGACACTTTTTAACCTGAACCAATACAGTAGTGAGTTCATTTGCAGCTTGTTGTTTGCTCTTTGCATGCACATATATCACTGTATCATCTGCATACATTTGAACTTCAGACCCAGTACAGACAGAAGGCAGATCATTAATGTACAGGCTGAACAGGAGAGGCCCCAGTATTGACCCTTGGGGCACGCCCACATCATAGCTAAGAGTGGGCGACAGCTCATTGCTCCCTCTGACACACTGAGTTCTGCCTCCAAGGTATGATTTCATCCATCTCAAAGCATCGGGGGAAAGTTGAACTTGGACAATTCTGGGATGAGAATCTCATGGTTAACTTCTTGGTGACAGGGGGCAGTATTGAGTAGCTTGGATGAATAAGGTGCCCAGAGTAAACTGCCCGCTACTCTGTCTCAGATGCTAATATATGCATGTTATTAGTGGTATTGAATAGAACACACTCTGAAGTTCCTAAAACTGTTTGAACGATGTCTGTGAGTATAAAGGAACTCATATGGCAGGAGAAAACCTGACACAAATTCGACCAGGAAGTGGGAAATCTGAGCTTTGTAGTTTCATTTAAGTGATTGCCTATCCAATATGCTGTGTCTATGGGGCCAGATTGCACATCCCAAGGCTTGCAGCAGATGTCAACAGTCTTTAGAAAGTTGTTTGAGGCTTCTATTGTGGAAGGTGGTCGGATAAGAGCTATTTCAACAAGTGGACTAGGCTGTGGCCAATCAGTTGTTCACTGTGCGGGTGCGCCGTTCCTTCTTTTTCCTCTGTAATGTATAAGCTATTGTCCGGTTGGAATACTATTGAAGATTTATTATAAAAAAGACCCTAAAGATTGATTGTAAACATCGTTTGACATGTTTCTATAAACTGTAATGGAACTCTTTTGACTTTTCATCTGGATTTTGCGCTCAACATTGTGCCTTTGGAATAGTGAACTAAACGCGCGAACAAAACGGAGGTATTTGGACATAAATATGGACGTGATCGAACAAAACTACCATTTCTTGTGGAACTGGGAGTCCTGGGAGTGCATTCCGACGCAGATCAGCAAAGGTAAGTGAAGATTTATAATGCTATTTATGACTTTTGTTGACTCCACAACTTGGAGGGTAACTGTATTGCTTGCTTTTGTGGCTGAACGCTGTTCCCAGATTATTGAATATTGTGCTTTTGCCGTAAAGCTTTTTTGAAATCTGACGGTTGCATTAAGAACAAGTTTATCTTTAATTTTATGTAAAACATCTTTCATCAAAGTTTATGATGAGTATTTCTGTTATTTGATGTGGCTCTCTGCAGTTTCGGAGGCATTTCTGAACATGGCGCCAATGTAAACTGAGGTTTTTGGATATAAATATGAACTTGATCGAACAAAACATACATGTATTGTGTAACATTGAGTCCTGGGAGTGTCGTCTGATGAAGATCAAAATGATTAATTTTATCTATATTTCTGCTTTTTGTGACACCTCTCTTTGGTTGGAAAATGGCTGAATGCTTTCTGTGACTAGTTGCTGACGTAACATAATGATATGTTCTGCTTTCGCCTAAAAACTTTTTGAAATTGGACACTGCGGTTGGATTAACGAGAAGTGTATCTTTAAAATGGTGTATAATACTTGTATGGTTGAGGAATTTTAATTATGAGATTTCTGTTGTTTTGAATTTGGCGCCCTGCAATTTCACTGGCTTTTGGCGAGGTGGGACGCCAGCGTCCCGAACGATCCCAGAGAGGTTAACAGTTTTAAAAGCCTTCCTTAGGCCCAGAAACACAACCCCAACAATGACCCCTTTGTCCATCTTGGACTTCACATTTTCCAGAAGAAAGCAGTTGGCCGTTTCTGTGGAGTGTTTCGCTCTGAAGCCAAACTGCATGGAGTGTAATGTGAAGGGGCTGTTGTTGAGGTGGGCAATCAGTTGTTCTGCTACACACTTTTCAACAACCTTCGACACCACAGGTAGTATACTAATTTATATTATTTCCCCTTTATTTAACCATCCGGCCAGTTAAGAACAAGTTCTCATTTACAACTGCGACCTGGCCAAGATAAAGCAAAGCAGTGTGACACAAACAACAACACAGAGTTACACATGGAATAAACAAACATACAGTCAATACCACAATAGAAAAATATATTACAGTGTGTGCAAATGAAGTAAGATGAAGTAAGATTAGTAAGGTAAGGTAATAAATAGGCTGTAGTGGCGAAGTAATTACAATATAGCAAATAAATACTAGAGTGATAGATGTGCAGAAGATGCATGTGCAAGTAGAGATCCTGGGGTGCAAAGGAGCCAAAAATATATATATATAAATCAAATAAATAACAATATGGGGATGAGGTAGTTGGATGGGCTATTTACAGATGGCTATGTACAGGTGCAATGATCTGTAAGCTGCTCTGATAGCTGATGCTTTAAGTTAGTGAGGGAGATATGAGTCTCCAGCTTCAGTGATTTTTGCAATTCATTCCAGTCATTGGGCCTGTAGTTGCTCACGTCAGCAGGGTCACTGATTTAAAGATGGCCATTATTATGGCAGACTTCCATACCCTTGGAAACACCAAGGGTATGGACCAATAGATGTGGTGGTGGGGCCAATGAGTGACTCTTTGTAGTTTTTAAGAAAGGTAGAGTCCAGCCCAAACACATCTTTGGCTTTAGAGTTCTTTAGTGAGCTAATCACCTTGTTCACCTTTGACTCAGAAACCTCCCTTATGATGAAGACAGGTTGAGTGTCATTCACTAGCACTGAGCCCAAGAAACCAGTGGAGGGGTTCTGTGTCAGTACCCTGACAGAGTCAATAAAGTAGGAATTGAAGGCTATTGCTATTTCGACTGCATCCTGTGTTAGATTGTTATTCACCATGATTTCTAGTCTTTTTGCAATGTTACTATGGTCTTTACCTGTTAACTGTTTTAGATTCTCCCATATCAATTTAGAATTTCCCTTTGCTTCACCAATTATGTTAATAAAAAAGTTTGCCTTGGCCTGTCTGATTTCTTTCATCAACTTTCTCAACATGTCATGTCTATCTCATCTCCAATCCAAAGTTAAATCTAGAATTGGCTTCCTATTTCATAACAAAGCATGCTGCCAAACATGCTGCCAAACATACCCTTGTAAAACTGACCATCCTACCAATCCTCGACTTCGGCGATGTCATTTACAAAATAGCCTCCAATACTCTACTCAACAAATTGGATGCAGTCTATCACAGTGCCATCCGTTTTGTCACCAAAGCCCCATATACTACCCACCATTGCGACCTGAACGCTCTCGTTGGCTGGCCCTCGCTTCATACTTCGCCAAACCCACTGGCTTCATGTCATCTACAAGACCCTGCTAGGTAAAATCCCCCCTTATCTCGGATCAATGGTCACCATAGCATCACCCACCTGTAGCACGCGCTCCAGCAGGTATATCTCTCTGGTCACCCCCAAAACCAATTCTTTCTTTGGCTGCCTCTCCTTCCAGTTCTCTGCTGCCAATGACTGGAACGAACTACTAAAATCTCTGAAACTGGAAACACTTATCTCCCTTACTAGCTTTAAGCACCAGCTGTCAGAGCAGCTCACAGATTACTGCACCTGTACATAGCCCATCTATAATTTAGCCCAAACAACTTCCTCTCCCCCTACTGTATTTATTTATTTATTTATTTTGCTCCTTTGCACCCCATTATTTGTATTTCTACTTTGCACATTCTTCCACTGCAAATCAACCATTCCAGTGTTTTACTTGCTATATTGTATTTACTTCGCCACCATGGCCTTTTTTTCCCTTTACCTCCCTTATCTCACCTCATTTGCTCACATCGTATACAGACTTATGTTTCTACTGTATTATTGACTGTATGTTTGTTTTACTCCATGTGTAACTCTGTGTCGTTGTATGTGTTGATGCAGGACGGCAGGACCTGAGCCCTAGGACCATGCCCCAGGACTACCTGACATGATGACTCCTTGCTGTCCCCAGTCCACCTGGCCATGCTGCTGTTCCAGTTTCAACTGACCTGAGCCCTAGGACCATGCCCCAGGACTACCTGACATGATGACTCCTTGCTGTCCCCAGTCCACCTGGCCATGCTGCTGCTCAGTTTCAACTGTTCTGCCTTATTATTATTCGACCATGCTGGTCATTTATGAACATTTGAACATCTTGGCCATGTTCTGTTATAATCTCCACCCGGCACAGCCAGAAGAGGACTGGCCACCCCACATAGCCTGGTTCCTCTCTAGGTTTCTTCCTAGGTTTTGGCCTTTCTAGGGAGTTTTTCCTAGCCACCGTGCTTCTACATCTGCATTGCTTGCTGTTTGGGGTTTTAGGCTGGGTTTCTGTACAGCACTTTGAGATATCAGCTGATGTACGAAGGGCTATATAAATACATTTGATTTGATTTGGTTTGTTGAACTGCTTTGCTTTATCTTGGCCAGGTCGCAATTGTAAATGAGAACTTGTTCTCAACTTGCCTACCAGGTTAAAGAAAGGTGAAATAAAATAAATAAATAAAAAATATTGTGTTATCATCATATGTCTATGATTTCCTATAGATTTCCTATGGAGGCTTGACAGGATCATTTAAAACAACTGATATTCCCATTCAAGTCAACATTCTCTGATGTGTGGACCTCTAATCATCTTTATGGTACCATTTGAAAGTCAAAACTTAAATGTTATTCCCATTTTAGTACATTTATCAGCCAAAACATGAGACCCACCCTGTATTCAAGAGCATGTTGTGTCTCAACTGATGTCGGCCTCAACACAAACACCTCAGATGATGTAAAATTGTAACGGTGCTCTTCTTCCTCTTCCTCTGAAGAAGAGGTGTAGCAGGGATCGGACCAAGACGCAGCATAGTCATAATTCATGGTTCTTTTAATAACAAAACTATACATGAAATAGACTACAAAACAAGAAACATGAAAACCCGAAACAGTCCCGTGTGGTACAAACACTGACACAGGAGACAGAATCAAATCAAATTTTATTTGTCACATACACATGGTTAGCAGATGTTAATGCGAGTGTAGCGAAATGCTTGTGCTTCTAGTTCCGACAATGCAGTAATAACCAACAAGTAATCTAACTAACAATTCCTAAACTACTGTCTTATACACAGTGTAAGGGGATAAAGAATATGTACATAAGGATATATGAATGAGTGATGGTATAGAGCAGCATAGGGAAGATACAGTAGATGGTATCGAGTACAGTATATACATATGAAATTAGTATGTAAACAAAGTGGCATAGTTAAAGTGGCTAGTGATACATGTATTACATAAGGATGCAGTCGATGATATAGAGTACAGTATATACGTATGCATATGAGATGAATAATGTAGGGTAAGTAACATTATATAAGGTAGCATTGTTTAAAGTGGCTAGTGATATATTTACATCATTTCCCATCAATTCCCATTGTTAAAGTGGCTGGAGTTGAGTCAGTGTCAGTGTGTTGGCAGCAGCCACTCAATGTTAGTGGTGGCTGTTTAACAGTCTGATGGCCTTGAGATAGAAGCTGTTTTTCAGTCTCTCGGTCCCAGCTTTGATGCACCTGTACTGACCTCGCTTTCTGGATGATAGCGGGGTGAACAGGCAGTGGCTCGGGTGGTTGATGTCCTTGATGATCTTTATGGCCTTCCTGTAACATCGGGTGGTGTAGGTGTCCTGGAGGGCAGGTAGTTTGCCCCCGGTGATGCGTTGTGCAGACCTCACTACCCTCTGGAGAGCCTTACGGTTGAGGGCGGAGCAGTTGCCGTACCAGGCGGTGATACAGCCCGCCAGGATGCTCTCGATTGTGCATCTGTAGAAGTTTGTGAGTGCTTTTGGTGACAAGCCGAATTTCTTCAGCCTCCTGAGGTTGAAGAGGCGCTGCTGCGCCTTCTTCACGATGCTGTCTGTGTAAGTGGACCAATTCAGTTTGTCTGTGATGTGTATGCCGAGGAACTTAAAACTTGCTACCCTCTCCACTACTGTTCCATCGATGTGGATAGGGGGGTGTTCCCTCTGCTGTTTCCTGAAGTCCACAATCATCTCCTTAGTTTTGTTGACGTTGAGTGTGAGGTTATTTTCCTGACACCACACTCCAAGGGCCCTCACCTCCTCCCTGTAGGCCGTCTCGTCGTTGTTGGTAATCAAGCCTACCACTGTTGTGTCGTCCGCAAACTTGATGATTGAGTTGGAGGCATGCGTGGCCACGCAGTCGTGGGTGAACAGGAGTACAGGAGAGGGCTCAGAACGCACCCTTGTGGGGCCCCAGTGTTGAGGATCAGCGGGAGGAGATGTTGTTGCCTACCCTCACCACCTGGGGCGGCCCGTCAGGAAGTCCAGTACCCAGTTGCACAGGGCGGGGTCGAGACCCAGGGTCTCGAGCTTGATGACGAGCTTGGAGGGTACTATGGTGTTGAATGCCGAGCTGTAGTCGATGAACAGCATTCTCACATAGGTATTCCTCTTGTCCAGATGGGTTAGGGCAGTGTGCAGTGTGGTTGAGATTGCATCGTCTGTGGACCTATTTGGGCGGTAAGCAAATTGGAGTGGGTCTAGGGTGTCAGGTAGGGTGGAGGTGATATGGTCCTTGACTAGTCTCTCAAAGCACTTCATGATGACGGAAGTGAGTGCTACGGGGCGGTAGTCGTTTAGCTCAGTTACCTTAGCTTTCTTGGGAACAGGAACAATGGTGGCCCTCTTGAAGCATGTGGGAACAGCAGACTGGTATAGGGATTGATTGAATATGTCCGTAAACACACCGGCCAGCTGGTCTGCACATGCTCTGAGGGTGCGGCTGGGGATGCCGTCTGGGCCTGCAGCCCTGCGAGGGTTAACACTCACCTCGGCTGAGGTGAAGGAGAGACCGCATGTTTTCGTTGCAGGCTGTGTCAGTGGCACTGTATTGTCCTCAAAGCGGGCAAAAAAGTTATTTAGTCTGCCTGGGAGCAAGACATCCTGGTCCTTGACTGGGCTGGATTTCTTCCCGTAGTCCGTGATTGACTGTAGACCCTGCCACATGCCTCTTGTGTCTGAGCCATTGAATAGAGATTCTACTTCTTCTCTGTACTGACGCTTAGCTTGTTTGATAGCCTTGCGGAGGGAATAGCTGCACTGTTTGTATTCGGCCATGTTACCAGACACCTTGCCCTGACTAAAAGCAGTGGTTCGCGCTTTCAGTTTCACGCGAATGCTGCCATCAATCCACGGTTTCTGGTTAGGGAATGTTTTAATCATTGCTATGGGAACGACATCTTCAACGCACGTTCTAATGAACTCGCACACCGAATCAGCGTATTCGTCAATGTTGTAAACTGACGCAATACGAAACATATCCCAGTCCACGTGATGGAAGCAGTCTTGGAGTGTGGAGTCAGCTTGGTCGGACCAGCGTTGGACAGACCTCAGTGTGGGAGCATCTTGTTTTAGTTTCTGTCTGTAGGCAGGGATCAACAAAATGGAGTCGTGGTCAGCTTTTCCGAAAGGGGGGCGGGGCAGGGCCTTATAAGCGTCGCGGAAGTTAGAGTAACAATGATCCAAGGTTTTTCCACCCCTGGTTGCGCAATCGATATGCTGATAAAATTTAGGGAGTCTTGTTTTCAAGATTAGCCTTGTTTAAAATCCCCAGCTACAATGAATGCAGCCTCCGGATAAATGGTTTCCAGTTTGCAAAGAGTTAAATAAAGTTCGTTCAGAGCCATCGATGTGTCTGCTTGGGGGGGGATATATACGGCTGTGATTATAATCGAAGAGAATTCTCTTGGTAGATAATGCGGTCTACATTTGATTGTGAGGAATTCTAAATCAGGTGAACAGAAGGATTTGAGTTCCTGTATGTTTCTTTCATCACACCATGTCTCGTTAGCCATAAGGCATACGCCCCCGCCCCTCTTCTTACCAGAAAGGTGTTTGTTTCTGTCGGCGCGATGCGTGGAGAAACCCGTTGGCTGCACCGCTTCGGATAGCGTCTCTCCAGTGAGCCATGTTTCCGTGAAGCACAGAACGTTACAGTCTCTGATGTCCCTCTGGAATGCTACCCTTGCTCGGATTTCATCAACCTTGTTGTCAAGAGACTGGACATTGGCAAGAAGAATGCTAGGGAGTGGTGCACGGTGTGCCCGTCTCCAGAGTCTGACCAGAAGACCGCCTCGTTTCCCTCTTTTCCGGAGTCGTTTTTTTGGGTCGCTGCATGCGATCCATTCCGTTGTCCTGTTTGTAAGGCAGAACACAGGATCCGCGTCGCGAAAAACATATTCTTGGTCGTACTGATGGTGAGTTGACGCTGATCTTATATTCAGTAGTTCTTCTCGACTGTATGTAATGAACCCTAAGATGACCTGGGGTACTAATGTAAGAAATAACACGTAAAAAAAACAAAAAACTGCATAGTTTCCTAGGAACGCGAAGCGAGGCGGCCATCTCTGTCGGCGCCGGAAGTATGAATCACCCACCAACCAAGGACCAAGCGGCGTGGTAAAGGACAGCGACGACAGCAGCGGCAGCAGCAACAACAGCGGCCAGCATCACAGGACTCCTGGACATGGGAGGAGATATTGAACAGAGAGGGACCCTGGGCACTGTTTCTTTGTGGGTGATTGTCTATGCTAGTTGCTTGTGTCAGCACAGGTCTCATTTATAGCTTCACGGTCGTTATTGGTTTATTGTTTATTGTTTATTGTATTCAGTGTTCAGTACTTTCTTTAATTAAATATTCACCATGAACACATACCACGCCACATTTTGGTCCTCTGATCCTTCTCGCCTCTCCTCTTCAGATGAAGAGGAGGACGACCGTGACAAAAATAGGGTCTAAGCTAAAACATATACAAATATGAAGAATAAAACCCATTTTTAGATACTTTACTTTTAAGGTAAATGTAGTATATTTTTTAAGTTAGTATTTTTTAAATTAGAAAGTCGTTTTTTAAGCTTTAAATTATATCAATATCAAACATTTATATTTTCCAGTGATGAAGACATAGATGTTTCATGGTATGGTGGGATATGGAAAATAGGTCAACTTTTGTCATTCAGGTCCACATGTCCCTTTCTGAGCACTTCCACAATGGACAAATATGTATGGAAGGTTTTGTTCGAATCAAAACAGGTGCTGTGAAAAAGGGATTGAGTTCAAATGGATTTACACAACATTCAGTTTTGGACGAGACGGACTTCATTACCAAAATGTTCCTATTTTACACTTTGTAGTCAATTCTGGTCAAACACTGTAAACAGACAAAGCGTCAATACAGGACTAAGATTGAATCCAACTACACCATCTCTGATGCTGGTCAGATGAGGCAGGGCTTGACAACTATCACGGATTACAAAGGGAAACCCAACCGCGAGCTGCCCAGTGATGCTGTTCCGGATGACAGGTTGATCACGCTCTCTGTAGCCGATGTGAGTCTTTAAAAAGGTTAACATTCACAATGCCGCAGTGCCAGACGAACATGTACCCATAGCAGGCGCTGACCAGCTGGCAAGTGTCTTCAATTACATTTTCAACCTCTCCCTGACCCAGTCTGTTTCAAACAGACCAGCATAGTCCCTGTGCCCAAGAATGCCAACTACTGTAGATAGCAATAAAAACTGTATCATAGATGCACAGAATACGTTAGAGGGAAAAAATTAAATAAAGCGAACTGTATGGAATATAGTGGAAAATGCACCAATATCTTTATTAATATTGAAGATAGAGATGTGACCAAAAATAACTTACTGAAACTTGTTAGAAATGACAGAGTCAACCATGATTCACCAAACAATATTTTGAAAGATAATGTAAATAATGTGAAATTAACAGCTGTACAGAAAGACTCATGTGTAGGCCAAATTACAGAGGAGGAACTTCTTCATGCAATTAAAGCCTTTAAGTCCGGGAAAAGCAGTTGAGGTATACCAAACCTTTTTGGAAATGTCAAAAAGTTCCGTAACAGTCAGTAGAAACCTGTCAAATGATGTATTGAATCAATATTTTTAGATGTTTCTAACATAAATCTTCAATAATGTTCCAACCGGAGAATTCCATTGTCTTCAGAAGTGAGATGGAACAGAGCTCCCTCTCATGTGAACGTGCATGGTCAGAGCATGGTCAGAGCATGGTCAGAGCATGGTCAGCTTAAGGCAGACCTTACTCATTCCCTTCTCCTTCAGCCCCACTTCACAGTAGAAGCATCAGACAAGGTTCTAAAGACTGTTGACATCTAGTGGAAGCATTTGGAAGTACAACATGACCAATATCCCACTGTATCTTCAATAGGAGCTGAGTTGAAAATCGACCAACCTCAGATTTCCCACTTCCTGGTTGGATTTTTTTCTTGGGTTTTTGCCTGCCATATGAGTTTTGTTATACTCACAGACATCATTCAAACTGTTTTAGAAACTTCAGAGTGGTGTCTATCCAAATATACTAATAATATGCATATTCTAGCTTTTATGGCTTTGTAGCAATTGTGTGCAGCTCTCAGCTGGTTTTGGCATGGAGCAGCTCACAGAAGGATGACATTGGTAGCAGGTAGGAAAGATGTTTAAACGTATGACATCTACCAGTAAATGCTAACTAAGGCAACAATGGGTATGGAAACCAGGTATTGAAAAAGTTTGGTCTGAAGTGTTGGTTAGTAGGCTTTTTTGTAATGCGCAATTGCCATCATAGGCTGTTCGCATCAGGGGTGTAGACATGGATGAGCCTGGGGAGAACCAATCAGATTGATGTGGTTTATAGCGTTGACTTAGACCATCACATATTTATTTATTTTCTATATAAAAAAAGTGTGATTTTGAGAGTGGGAACTTTTTGGCAAAATTATAGTCTACCCACTTCTCCAGGCACCACTACACCACCGGACAGGGCTGATGGAAGGACAGCAGTCACACACAGCATGATGGTAAAGCACCACTACACCACCAGACAGGCCTGATGGAAGGACAGCAGTACACCACCAGACAGGCCTGATGGAAGGACAGCAGTCACACACAGCATGATGGTAAAGCACCACTACACCACCAGACAGGCCTGATGGAAGGACAGCAGTCACACACAGCATGATGGTAAAGCACCACTACACCACCAGACAGGCCTGATGGAAGGACAGCAGTCACACACAGCACGATGTTCAAGGATAAGCATAAGAATACAAAAACACAACCATTAATAATTTCCCAGTTGAAATGTACAGCTATTACTTCCCATTGCAAAAAAACGTTTCATAATTAAGTAATTTCACACAAAGTAACCAGTGTCCTAAAGTTCATAGTGGAGCTGACAACGTTTGAACTACTTTGCAGATATGAAACAAACAGATTGTAATATCAGTCAAAAATATCAAATTCACAGTTCATGCTACAAAACCGACTTCAATGCATGATTAATATAATTCACCAATACATTTCTTGATAATCCAAAGAATACTGCTATCAGGTGGTAAATCACAGCTGGCCTGGTACATCGTCTGCTGCCTCCATTCAGGATGCTCTGTAACAGTTTCAATGACTCAATATTCTGGACCAAAACTGACTAATGTAACTAAGGCTAGGGATGTCAATACAATCAAATTAGCAAGGGCAATTTATACATTTTTATTTAACCTTTATTTAACCACGAAAAGCCCATTGTGACCCAGAGTCTCTTTTTCAAGGGAGACCTGGCCAAGAAGGCAACAACAATCAATACAGTACATAATTAAAACATACAACAATACAATACAACATGATCCAGATTAAAACAAGCATTTACACTCCTCCGTAAACAGAGTCTCCCATCAATATTTTAAATTCATTCAGTGGCACTAACATATCTAGATGAAGCATGGATTGTAGATGATTCCATGAGTCTGGTGCACAAGAAGAGAAAGCAGTCTTGCCTAATACTATAAATGTCCCGGAGACCTTAAGTAGCAACCAGCTAGCAGACCGGGTATGGTAACTGCTGGTGGTGAAGGAGACCAGACTACAGAGATAAAGAGGGAGTTTACCCAAAAGTGCTTTGTAGATGAACACATACAAATGTATTTTTCTGCGCATATAAAGTGAGGTCCGACCTACCATTTGGTACAGGGTGCAATGGTGGGTGAGTGACTTGGCATTTGTAATAAAGCGCAAGGATGTGTGATAAACAGAGTCCAGTCTCTGGAAGACAGAGGAGGCTGCATGATAAACAGAGGAGGCTGCATGATAAACAGAGTCCAGTCTCTGTAAAACAGAGGAGGAAGCATGATTAGCAGAGTCCAGTCTCTGTAAGACAGAGGAGGCTGCATGATATACAACAAGTCACCATAATCAACTACAGAGAGAAAAGTGGCCTGAACAAGCTTCTTTCTAGCCATAAGCGGGAAGCAAACCTTATTACGAAAATAAAAACCCAATTTTAATTTAAGCTTCCTCACAAGATTATCCATAATAACTTTAAGGGCCAACTTGTCATCCAACCATATACCTACAGTTGAAGTCAGAAGTTTACATACACCTTAGCCAAATACATTTAAATGCAGTTTTTCACAACTCCTGACATTTAATCCTAGTAAAGATTCCCTGTCTTAGGTCAGATAGGATCACCACTTTATTTTAAGAATGTGAAATGTCAGAATAATAGTAGAGGGAATGATTTATTTCAGCTTTTATTTTGTTTCATCACATTCCCAGTGGGCCAGAATATTTCATACACTCAATTAGTATTAGGTAGCATTGACTTAAAATGGTTTAACTTGGACACATTTTACTGTGGATATACATATTTTTGTACCTGTTTCCTCCAGCATCTTCACAAGGTCCTTTGCTGTTGTTCTGGGATTGATTTGCACTTCTCGCACCAAAGAACGTCCATCTCTAGGAGATGAGCGGTATGGAGGCTGCGTAATCCCATGGTGTTTATACTTGCGTACTATTATTTGTACAGATGAACGTGGTACCTTCAGGCATTTGGAAATTGCTCCCAAGGAAGACTTAGTCTTGTGGAGGAAGACAAAAAAAATTGTGAGGTCTTGCCTGATTTCTTTTGATTTTCCCATGATGTCAAGCAAAGAGGCACTGAGTTTGAAGGTAGGCCTTGAAATACATCCACAGATAGACCGGTGAAATTGCAAAGCGCGAAATTCAAACTACAGAATTATACATGTTTAACTTTCATAAAATCACAAGTGTAATACATCAAAATAAAGCTTAACTTCTTGTTAATCCAGCCACTGTGTCAGATTTCGTAAAGGCTTTACGGCGAAAGCACACCATGCGATTATTTGAGGACAGCGCCCGCATGCAAAAGCATGAAAAACATATTTCAACCAGATAGGTGCGCCACGGAAGTAAGAAATAGTGATATAATAAATGCCTTACCTTTGATGATCTTCTTCTGTTGGCACTCCAAAAGGTCCCAGATACATCACAAATGGTCCTTTTGTTCGATAATGTCCTTCTTTAAATCCATAAAAACTCAGTTTATCTGGTGCGATTCAGTCAATAATCCACCCAGTTTCCCTCCTTCAAAATGGATACAAAATGAGTCCCAAACGTTACAAATAAACTTTTCCAAACAGGTCAAACAATGTTTATAATCAAACCTTAGGTACCCTAATACATAAATAAACAATACAATTTAAGACGGAGAATCGTTATTGTCTTTACCGCAGAAAAATACCAAAGAACGCGCTCACTTCCACGCGCTTGAAAACATTACAGCCAAAATGGGAGCCACCTAGAACAACTACAATTTCTGGGTCATTTTTCCAAAAACCAGCATGAAACTCTTTCTAAAGACTGTTGACATCTAGTGGAAGCCCTAGGAATTGCAGTCAGAGGATTTTGCCTTATAATAAAAGTGACAGGCATTGAAAACAGTGCTAGGCTGAAAATGTGTTTTTTTGGGATGGTTTGTCCTCAGGGTTTCACCTGCCATATCAGTTCTGTTATACTCAACAACAACAAAAAACAGTTTTAGAAACTTTAGAGTGTTTTCTATCCAAATCTACCAATTATATGCATATCCTAGCTTCTGGGCCTGAGTAACAGGCAGTTTACTTTGGGCACACTTTTCATCCGGACATGAAAATACTGCCCCCTACCCAAGAGAGGTTAACAAGGTTGACAAAATCAGGACAAGAGTCGCTTTCCAAAGAGATATCCTGGATTATAACATATTCTGTTTCTAGTTGAGGACATGCTGTAGGACAAAAGGATTTTCAGTGCATCGCACCGACAGGAATAAACATCTCTTCGGTAAGAAGAAGGGCGGGGGTGTATGTTTCATGATTAACGACTCATGGTGTAATTGTAACAACATACAATAACTCAAGTCCTTTTGTTCACCTGACCTAGAATTCCTCACAATCAAATGCCGACCGTATTATCTCCCAAGAGAAATCTCCTGGGGTTATTGTCACAACCGTGTATATCCCCCCGCAAGTGGAAACCAAAACGGCCATCAAGTAACTTTACTGAACTTTATCCAAACTAGCAACCATATATCCAGAGACTGCATTTATTGTAGCTGGGGATTTTAACAAAGCTAATTTTAGAACAAGGCTACCTAAATTCTATCAGCATATCGATTGTAGTACATGCTCAACCATTGCTACTCGAACTTCCCGCAATGCCCTCCCCCACCCTCCTTTTTGCAAATCTGACCATGATTCCATCTTGTTACTCCCATCCTATAGGCAGAAACTAAAACAGGAAGCACCTGTGCTTAGGTCTATCCAACGCTGGTCTGACCAATTGGATTCCATGCTTCAAGATTGCTTCGATCACGTGGACTGGGATATGTTCCGGGTAGCCTCAGAAAACAACGTATACGCTGACTCTGTGAGCAAGTTTATAAGGAAGTGTATTGGAGATGTTGTACCCACTGTGACTATTAAAACCTTCCCTAACCAGAAACTGTGGATTGATGGCAGCATTCGCGCAAAACTGAAAGTACGTACCACTGCATATAATCATGGTAAGGCGACTGGAAACATGGCCGAATACAAACAGTGTAGTTATTCCCTCCGTAATGCAATCAAACAAGCAGTGTCAGTATAGAGACAAAGTGGAGTCGCAATTCAACGGCTCAAACACGAGAAGTATGTGGCAGGGTCTACAGTCAATCTGCAGACAATCACGGATTACAAAAAGAAAACCAGCCCCGTCGCAGACATAGACGTCTTGCTCATAGACAAATTTAAACAACTTCTTTGCGCGCTTTGAGGACAATACAGTGGCACCGACGCAGCCCGCTACCAAAGACTGTGGGCTCTCCTGTTAACCCTCGCAAGGCTGCCGGCCCAGACGGCTTCCCTAGCCGTGTCCTCAGGGTATGCGCAGACCAGCTGGTTGGTGTGTTTACGGACATATTCAATCAATCCCTATCACAGTCTGCTGTTCTCACATGCTTCAAGAGGGCCACCATTGCTCCTGTTCCCAAGAAAGCTAAGGTAACTGAACTAAATTAATATCGCCCCGTAGCACTCACTTCTGTCATCATAAAGTGCTTTGAGAGACTAGTTAAGGATCATATCACCTCCACCCTACCTCACCCTAGACCCACTCCATTTTGCTTACCGCCCCAATAGGTCCACAGACGATGCAATCGCCATCACACTGCACACTGCCCTATCCCATCTGGACAAGAGGAATACCTATGTAAGAATGCTGTTCATTGACTACTGCTCAGCATTCAACACCATTGTACCCTCCAAACTCATCATTAAGCTTGAGACCCTGGGTCTCGACCCCGCCCTGTGCAACTGGGTCCTGGACTTCCTGATAGGCCACCCCCAGGTGGTGAAGGTAGAAACATCTCCACTCCGCTGATCCTCAACACTGGGGCCCCACATGGGTGCATTCTCAGCCCCCTCCTCTACTCCTTGTTCACCCACGACTGCGTGGCCATGGATGCCTCTATCTTAACCATCAAGTTTGCAGACGACACTACAGTGGTAGGCTTGATTACCAACAACCTCAAGACAGCCTACAGGGAGAAGGTGAGGGCCCTTGGAGTGTGGTGTCAGGAAAATAACCCCCTCACTCAAGAAACAGCAAAGGGAGCACAGCCCTATCCACATCAACGGGACAGCAGTGGAGAAGGTGGAAAGTTTCAAGTTCCTTGTTGTACATTTCACTGACAAACTGAAATGGTCCACGCACACAGATAGTGCCTATTCAACCTTAAGGAGGCTGAAAAAATGTAGCTTGTCTCCGAAAACCCTCACTAACTTTTACAGGTGCACAATTGAGAGCATCCTGTCGGGCTTTATCACCGCCTGGTATGGCAACTGCACCGCCCTCAACCGCAGGGCTCTCCAGAGGGTGGTGCGGTCTGCACAGCGCATCACCGGGGGCAAACTACCTACCCTCCAGCACACCTTACAACACCCAATGTCACAGGAAGGCAAAAAAGATCCTCATGACAACAACCACCCGAGCCACTGCCTGTTCACCCCGCTTCCGTCCAGAAGTTGAGGTCAGTACAGGTTCATCAAAGCTGGGACAGAGAGATTGAAAAACAGCTTCTTTACAGTCACCATTAGCACAGAGAGGCGGCTGCCTACCTACAGACTTGATATCATTGGCCACTTTAATAAATGGAACACTAGTCACTTTAATAACGTCACTTTAATAATGTTTACATATCTCACATTACTCATCTCATATATATATATACTGTATACTGTGTCCTTCACTATCTATTCTTTACTATCTATTGCATCTTAGCCGTTCTGTCACTGCTCATCCATATATTTTATACTTATATATTCTCATCACATTCCTTTACTAGTTTGTGTGTATTAGGTTTTGTTGTGGAATTTGTTAGATATTACCTGTTAGATACTGCTGCACTGTTGGATCTAGAAGCATAAGCATTTCGCTACACCTACAATAACATCTGCTAACCATGTGTATGTGACCAATAAGATTTGATTTGAGCAGCCTGCTATTCCCTTGTTACTCTCCAGGTCCACAGTGATTTGTGCTGAGCAGACTGCTATTCCCCTCAGCTATTAGGACAGCTCCCCTTCTGCTCAATCCACAGGTTGCCCAAACCATTCAACTGTCGAGATCACATTGGCTCTGCTCTGCTCTGCCTGAGACATCTCCAGTTCACCCCTGTGGTAGCATCTCTGCCTGCCTGACAGACTGTCTCTTCTAGCCGGGGTTCTTTAACAGAAAGAGAGAGAGACATACAAAGTGACAGGAAGCAGCAACGTCCTACAGGTACCCATTTATATCTCTGCAGGTATGAAACTCAGATGGACTGACTTCATTATGTTAGAGAAAAGGAAAGAAAAACCCTCTATACCCTCTGCCATACTGTAGGATACTGGCTCATCTCTCTGCTTGCTGCACAGTGGAGACAAAGTGCTGTAGCTTAGTACAACAGGAGCCAGGCTGTTCCACTAGTCAACATCAACAGGCTGCAGTCCTTGTTTTTAACATATATCCTTTTTCCTTCATGCAGTTGAATCCAGTAGGAAAGCACTGCTGCAACTAGTCTGATTAATCAGGCTGTAATACTCTATTAATTGCTATATAAAGCATGAGACAAACATTGTGGAAATGTTGCTTAGAAGCCAGAATGTTTCCTAAAATTACATTAAAAATGACTCTACCGGTTGTCTGTGCAATTTGTCCTTCAGCTGCTCGAAAATCGAGACAAAATATCCAAAGGAAAGTATTGTTTATCCAACTCATTAGAGAGCCTGAATGCCAAGCGTCACATCTGGAGGAAACCTGGCACAATCCCTACCGTGAAGCATGGTGGTGGCAGCATCATGCTGTGGGGATGTTTTTCAGCGGCAGGAACTGGGAGACTAGTCAGGATCAAGGGGACTGAGTAATGTAAAGAGAGATCCTTGATGAAAACCTGCTCCAGAGCACTCAGGACCTGAGCCGAAGTTTCACCTTCCAACAAGACAACGTCCCTAAGCACACAGCCAAGACAATGCAGGATTGTCCTTGAGTGGCCAAACCAGAGCCCTGACTTAAACCCGATCGAACATCTCTGTAGAGACCTGAAAGTAGCTGTGCAGCGACGCTCCCCATCCAACCTGACAGCTTGAGAGGATCTACAGAGAAAAACGGGAAAAACTCCCTAAATACAGGTGTACTGTACCTTGCAGGCTCGAACCAGAATAGAAAGAGGAGTGGGAGGCCCCGGTGCACAACTGAGCAAGAGGACAAGTACATTAGAGTGTCTAGTTTGAGAAACAGACGCCTCACAAGTCCTCAACTGGCAGCTTCATTAAATAGTATCCGCAAAACACCAGTCTCAACGTCACAACAGTGAAGAAGCGACTCTGGGATGTTGGCCTTCGAGGCAGAGTTCCTCTGTCCAGTGTCTGTGTTCTTTTGCCCATCTTAATCTTTTCTTTTTATTGGCCAGTCTGAGAAATGGCTTTTTCTTTGCAACTCCGCCTAGAAGGCCAGCATCCTGTCGTTCTGAGCAAGGCAGTTAACCCACTGTTCCACGGGGACGTGGATGTCGATTATGGCAGCCCCCCACAGCTCTCTGATTCAGAGGGGTTAAATGCCCCCCACACATCTCTGATTCAGAGGGGTTAAATGCCCCCCACACTTCTCTGATTCAGAGGGTTATGGAAGACATTTCAGTTCAATGCATTCAGTTGTACAACTGACTAGGAATCCCCCTTTATCTTTACTAGGGATGGGTACCGGTAATCAAATATTAGAACGGACGTTAGTATTTGATTAATCGGGGAAAAAAATTTTTTTTACGGCTTTGTCTAAAATGTATAACAAAAATAAATATGTGACATTTTTATTTTTCCAGGCAAGTCAGTTAAGAACACATTTTTATTTTCAATGACAGCCTAGGAACAGTGGGTTAACTGCCTGTTCAGGGGCAGAACAACAGATTTGTACCTTATGAGCTCAGGGATTTGAACTTGCAACCTTCCGGTTACTAGTCCAACGCTCTAACCACTAGGCTACATATCCCACCAAGGTAGACCACTACATTTGACACTTAAATAAAACATATTCCCCGGGAGCCTATATACCTGTAGCTTGTTATTGTCGTCAATCAAAACCGTGCTACAGTCAGAGGACAGCTAGTGAACTGGGAGATATCTAGTCAATGCAAAATGCAATTAAAATTAAAACCTCATTCAGTTGGCTAAATGACAAGGAGCTACAATGATCAACCAATAGGTAGGCTGTTGTTTAATATGAATGGAGTTGGCTAAATGAGAAGGAGTAGGCTACAATGATCAACCAACAGGTAGGCTGTTGTTTAATAGGAATGGAGTTGGCTAAATGAGAAGGAGTAGGCTACAATGATCAACCAACAGGTAGGCTGTTGTTTAATAGGAATGGAGTTGGCTAAATGAGAAGGAGTAGGCTACAATGATCAACCAATAGGTAGGCTGTTGTTTAATATGAATGGAGTTGGCTAAATGAGAAGGAGTAGGCTACAATGATCAACCAATAGGTAGGCTGTTGTTTAATAGGAATGGAGTTGGCTAAATGAGGAGTAGGCTACAATGATCAACCAATAGGTAGGCTGTTGTTTAATAGGAATGGAGTTGGCTAAATGAGAAGGAGTAGGCTACAATGATCAACCAATAGGTAGGCTGTTGTTTAATATGAATGGAGTTGGCTAAATGAGAAGGAGTAGGCTACAATGATCAACCAATAGGTAGGCTGTTGTTTAATAGGAATGGAGTTGTTGTAGACATTGGACAGGGAGCACAGCAAAATACTTTTACATGTACAAGTTAGTCATTTAGCAGACTCTCCTACCCAGAGAGACTTTCAGTAGTGATTATATACATTTTATAGCTGGCTACTGTAGCTAGCTTCTTTACAACGATTTAATGCAGTCAAGAAAGGCCCTACCAGATGGTATGATATATATCTTATGGCAGCAACAAGTATGTCCAACTAGCATGAGTCGGTTTAGAAACATTCTCTCTGTCTCTCTCTGTCTCTCTCTCTCTCTCTCTCTCTCTCTCTCTCTCTTTCTCTCTCTCTCTGTCTCTCTCTCTCGCTCTCTCTGTCTCTCTCTCTCTGTCTCTCTCTCTCTGTCTCTCAATTCAATTCAGTTCAATTCAAGGGCTTTATTGGCATGGGAAACATGTGTTAACATTGCCAAAGCAAGTGAGGTAGACAACATACAAAGTGAATATATAAAGTGAAAAACAACAAAAATTAACAGTAAACATTACACATACAGAAGTTTCAAAACAGTAAAGACATTACAAATGTCATATTATATATATATATACAGTGTTTTAACAATGTACAAATGGTTAAAGGACACAAGATAAAATAAATAAGCATAAATATGGGTTGTATTTACAATGGTGTTTGTTCTTCACTGGTTGCCCTTTTCTCGTGGCAACAGGTCACAAATCTTGCTGCTGTGATGGCACACTGTGGAATTTCACCCAGTAGATATGGGAGTTTTTCAAAATTGGATTTGTTTTCAAATTCTTTGTGGATCTGTGTAATCTGAGGGAAATATGTCTCTCTAATATGGTCGTACATTGGGCAGGAGGTTAGGAAGTGCAGCTCAGTTTCCACCTCATTTTGTGGGCAGTGAGCACATAGCCTGTCTTCTCTTGAGAGCCATGTCTGCCTACGGCGGCCTTTCTCAATAGCAAGGCTATGCTCACTGAGTCTGTACATAGTCAAAGCTTTCCTTAATTTTGGGTCAGTCACAGTGGTCAGGTATTCTGCCGCTGTGTACTCTCTGTGTAGGGCCAAATAGCATTCTAGTTTGCTCTGTTTTTTTGTTAATTCTTTCCAATGTGTTAAGTAATTATCTTTTTGTTTTCTCATGATTTGGTTGGGTCTAATTGTGCTGTTGTTGTTGTCCTGGGGCTCTGTAGGGTGTGTTTGTGTTTGTGAACAGAGCCCCAGGACCAGCTTGCTTAGGGGACTCTTCTCCAGGTTCATCTCTCTGTAGGTGATGGCTTTGTTATGGAAGGTTTGTGAATCGCTTCCTTTTAGGTGGTTGTAGAATTTAACGGCTCTTTTCTGGATTTTGATAATTAGTGGCTATCGGCCTAATTCTGCTCTGCATGCATTATTTGGTATTCTACGTTGTACACAGAGGATATTTTTGCAGAATTCTGCGTGCAGAGTCTCAATTTGGTGTTTGTCCCATTTTGTGAAGTCTTGGTTGGTGAGCGGACCCCAGACCTCACAACCATAAAGGGCAATGGGCTCTATGACTGATTCAAGTATTTTTAGCCAAATCCTAATTGGTATGTTGAAATTTATGTTTCTTTTGATGGCATAGAATGCCCTTCTTGCCTTGTCTCTCAGATCGTTCACAGCTTTGTGGAAGTTACCTGTGGCGCTGATGTTTAGGCCAAGGTATGTATAGTTTTTTGTGTGCTCTAGGGCAACAGTGTCTAGATGGAATTTGTATTTGTGGTCCTGGTGACTGGACCTTTTTTGGAACACCATTATTTTGGTCTTACTGAGATTTACTGTCAGGGCCCAGGTCTGACAGAATATGTGCATAAGATCTAGGTGCTGCTGTAGGCCCTCCTTGGTTGGTGACAGAAGCACCAGATCATCAGCAAACAGCAGACATTTGACTTCGGATTCTAGCAGGGGGAGGCCGGGTGCTGCAAACTTTTCTAGTGCCCGCGCCAATTCGTTGATATATATGTTGAAGAGGGTGGGGCTTAAGCTGCATCCCTGTCTAACCCCACGACCCTGTGTGAAGAAATGTGTGTGTTTTTTGCCAATTTTAACCGCACACTTGTTGTTTGTGTACATGGATTTTATAATGTCGTATGTTTTACCCCCAACACCACTTTCAGTCAGTTTGTATAGCAGACCCTCATGCCAGATTGAGTCGAAGGCTTTTTTGAAATCAACAAAGCATGAGAAGACTTTGCCTTTGTTTTGTTTTGTTTGGTTTTCAATTAGGGTGTGCAGGGTGAATACATGGTCTGTTGTACGGTAATTTGGTAAAAAGCCAATTTGACATTTGCTCAGTACATTGTTTTCATTGAGGAAATGTACGAGTCTGCTGTTAATAATAATGCAGAGGATTTTCCCAAGGTTACTGTTGACACATATTCCACGGTAGTTATTGGGGTCAAATTTGTCTCCACTTTTGTGGATTGGGGTGATCAGTCCTTGGTTCCAAATATTGGGGAAGATGCCAGAGCTAAGTATGATGTTAAAGAGTTTTAGTATAGCCAATTGGAATTTGTTGTCTGTATATTTGATCATTTCATTGAGGATACCATAAACACCACAGGCCTTTTTGGGTTGGAGGGTTTTTATTTTGTCCTGTAACTCATTCAATGTAATTGGAGAATCCAGTGGGTTCTGGTAGTCTTTAATAGTTGATTCTAAGATCTGTATTTGATCATGTATATGTTTTTGCTCTTTATTCTTTGTTATAGAGCCAAAAAGATTGGAGAAGTGGTTTACCCATACATCTCCATTTTGGATAGATAATTCTTCGTGTTGTTGTTTGTTTAGTGTTTTCCAATTTTCCCAGAAGTGGTTAGAGTCTATAGATTCTACAATTACATTGAGCTGATTTCTGACGTGCTGTTCCTTCTTTTTCCGTAGTGTATTTCTGTATTGTTTTAGTGATTCACCATAGTGAAGGCGTAGACTCTATGTTTTTGGTTGGACAGGTTTCTCAATGTCTTTCTTAGATTTTTGCATTCTTCATCAAACCATTTGTCATTATTGTTAATTTTCTTCGGTTTTCTATTTGAGATTTTGAGATTTGATAGGGAAGCTGAGAGGTCAAATATACTGTTAAGATTTTCTACTGCCAAGTTTACACCTTCACTATTACAGTGGAACGTTTTACCCAGGAAATTGTCTAAAAGGGATTGAATTTGTTGTTGCCTAATTGTTTTTTGGTAGGTTTCCAAACTGCATTCCTTCCATCTATAGCATTTCTTAATGTTACTCAGTTCCTTTGCCTTTGATGCCTCATGATTGAGTGTTGCTCTGTTTAAGTAGATTTGTGAGTGATTAAGTGATTTTGCTGTGGTCTGATAGGGGTGTCAGTGGGCTGACTGTGAACGCTCTGAGAGACTCTGTGTTGAGGTCAGTGATAAAGTAGTCTACAGTACTACTGCCAAGAGATTAACTATAGGTGTACCTACCATAGGAGTCCCCTCGAAGCCTACCGTTGACTATGTACATACCCAGCGTGCGACAGAGCTGCAGGAGTTGTGACCCGTTTTTTGTTGGTTATGTTGTCATAGTTGTGCCTAGGGGGGCATATGTGGGAGGGAATGCTGTCACCTCCAGGCAGGTGTTTGTCCCCCTGTGTGCTGAGGGTGTCAGGTTCTTGTCTGGTTCTGGCATTTAGGTCGCCACAGACTAGTACATGTCCCTGGGCCTGGAAATGATTGATTTCCCCCTCCAGGATGGAGAAGCTGTCTTCATTAAAATATGGGGATTCTAGTGGGGGGATATAGGTAGCACACAGGAGGACATTTTTCTCTGTTAGGATAATTTCCTTTTGCATTTCTAGCCAAATGTAGAATGTTCCTGTTTTGATTAATTTAATGGAGTGAGTTCTCTCTCTCTGTCTCTGTCTCTGTCTCTGTCTCTCTCTCTCTCTCTCTCTCTCTCTCTATGCCACACACACTGCCCCTTGCTCCTCTCTCACCCTTCTGTCACAAGCAGAGCGCAGCTCACCATCTCTCTCTCTCTCACACGAACAACTCTTGATTGGAGTTTCCACAAACTGTTTTTTTCTTTAAAAGACATGTATTCCGACTATCTGGATATCTGAATAAATATCACGTTATTATTCGAATACCGAAATAATTTCAAAAGCCCTTCCCTGAACTGTACTCTACTGTACTGAACTGTACTCTACTGTACTGAACTGTACTCTACTGTACTGAACTCTACTCTACTGTACTGAACTGTACTCTACTGTACTGAACTATACTCTACTGTACTGAACTCTACTCTACTGTACTGAACTGTACTCTACTGTACTGAACTGTACTCTACTGTACTGAACTATACTCTACTGTACTGAACTGTACTCTACTGTACTGAACTGTACTCCACTGTACTGAACTCTACTCTACTGTACTGAACTGTACTCTACTGTACTGAACTCTACTCTACTGTACTGAACTCTACTGTACTGAACTGTACTCTACTGTACTGAACTGTACTCTACTGTACTGAACTATACTCTACTTAACTCGGCTCTACTTTACTGTACTGAACTCTATTTTATTGTACGGAACTCTACTCTACTGTACGGAACTCTACTCTACTGTACTGAACTCTACTTTACTGTACTGTACTGAACTCTACTCTACTGTACTGAACTCTATTTTATTGTACGGAACTCTACTCTACTGTACTGAACTCTACTTTACTGTAATGAACTGTCCTTTACTGTACTGAACTCTACTTTACTGTACTGAACTGTACTCTACTGTAATGAACTATACTGAACTCTACTGTACTGAACTATACTGAACTCTACTGTACTGAACTATACTGAACTCTACTGTACTGAACTGTACGCTACTGTACTGAACTGTACTCTACTGTAATGAACTATACTGAACTCTACTGTACTGAACTCTACTCTACTGTACTGAACTCTACTTTACTGTAATAAACTGTACTTTACTGTACTGAACTATACTTTACTGTACTGAACTCTACTCTACTGTACTGAACTCTACTCTACTGTACTGAACTCTACTTTACTGTACTGAACTATACTCTACTTAACTCGGCTCTACTTTACTGTACTGAACTCTATTTTATTGTACGGAACTCTACTCTACTGTACTGAACTCTATTTTATTGTACGGAACTCTACTCTACTGTACTGAACTCCACTTTACTGTAATGAACTGTCCTTTACTGTACTGAACTATACTGTACTCTACTCTACTGTACTGAACTCTACTTTACTGTACTGAACTATACTCTACTGTACTGAACTGTACTCTACTGTACTGAACTGTACTCTACTGTAATGAACTATACTGAACTCTACTGTACTGAACTGTACTCTACTGTACTGAACTCTACTGTACTGAACTCTACTCTACTGTACTGAACTCTACTTTACTGTACTGAACTATACTATACTGTACTGAACTGTACTCTACTGTAATGAACTATACTGAACTCTACTGTACTGAACTCTACTCTACTGTACTGAACTCTACTTTACTGTACTGAACTATACTCTACTGTACTGAACTGTACTCTACTGTACTGAACTGTACTCTACTGTAATGAACTATACTGTACTCTACTCTACTGTACGCTACTATACTCTACTGAACTCGGCTCTACTTTACTGTACTGAACTATACTCTACTTTACTTAACTCTATTTTATTGTACGTAACTCTACTCTACTGTACTGAACTGTACTCTACTTTACAGTAATGAACTATAAACTACTCTACTACTTTACTGAACTCTACTCTACTCTACTGAACTCTCCTTTTACTGTAATCTACTTTACATAACTCTACTGTACTGCATTCTACTGAACTCTACTCTTATCTTATTGTATTTTACTATACTATACTCTACTTTTGTACTGTACTGAACTCTACTTGACTGTACTGTCCTGAATCTACTCTACTTTACTGCATGGAACTATACTCTACTGAACTATACTCTACTTTACTGTACGGAACTATACTCTACTGAATTATGCACTACTTTACTGTACTGTACTATACTCTACTGTACTACACTCTACTAAACTCTACTGTACTCTACTGCAATCTACTCTACTCTAATTTACTGTACAGAACTTTGATATCCAAACTCGTCTATGATTAGTTCAGATTAGATCAACCAAATGTGGACTTGTTGGGGGCGGAGCTCATTAAAATAACAGCCAGTGTGTAGAATAATACCCAAATATGTAAATGAGGACCTTTGTGTGCCTATTCAGAATACATCCCCATGGAGAGAATGACATTCATATCCATAATGAAGCATAGTACAGATCAGGGACCCATGATACGATTCCGTTTCCGGGTGTAAATCCACATCACTTACTGTACTTCAATAAACAAAAGGGATGTGGTGTCATGTCATATCTGACTGTTTCTGCAGACATCGTTGAATCTTCATTCAGAGCAGATATTTAAACAGTTTGGAAAATGTGGACACAAAAAACAGAGGCCAATTTTAAATACATTTTGTTACCACACTTTACATTTGTAAACAATAAATGACTGTGGATTAGAGCAGCTGATGGACAAACCAGCTGATGGACAAAGTTTGAGCAGCTGATGTACAAACCGCACAGACAACCTGTAGAGAAAGTTTTAATGTAATTTCATTCTACATTCTTTGTAAGGAACATTTTCACGATTTCTCACACAAATGTCTCAGGCTGTACATCCATTGTGTATTACAGCTGGATTAATCAGTCAACTTCGCAACTAGAGCCCAGTAGGAAAGCACTGCTGCAACTAGAGCCCAGTAGGAAAGCACTGCTGCAACTAGAGCCCAGTAGGAAAGCACTGCTGCAACTAGAGCCCAGTAGGAAAGCACTGCTGCAACTAGAACCCAGAAGGAAAGCACTGCTGCTACTAGAACCCAGTGGTAAAGCACTGCTGAAACTAGAGCCCAGTAGGAAAGCACTGCTGCAACTAGAGCCCAGTAGGAAAGCACTGCTGCAACTAGAACCCAGTAGGAAAGCACTGCTGCAAATAGAACCCAGTAGGAAAGCACTGCTGCAACTAGAGCCCAGAAGGAAAGCACTGCTGCAACTAGAACCCAGTAGGAAAGCACTGCTGCAACTAGAGCCCAGAAGGAAAGCACTGCTGCAACTAGAACCCAGTAGGAAAGCACTGCTGCAACTAGAACCCAGTAGGAAAGCACTGCTGCAACTAGAACCCAGTGGTAAAGCACTGCTGCAACTAGAACCCAGTAGGAAAGCACTGCTGCAACTAGAACCCAGTAGGAAAGCACTGCTGCAACTAGAACCCAGTGGTAAAGCACTGCTGCAACTAGAGCCCAGAAGGAAAGCACTGCTACTACTAGAACCCAGTGGTAAAGCACTGCTGCAACTACAACTCAGTAGGAAAGCACTGCTGCAACTAGAGCCCAGAAGGAAAGCACTGCTACTACTAGAACCCAGTGGTAAAGCACTGCTGCAACTACAACTCAGTAGGAAAGCACTGCTGCAACTAGAGCCCAGAAGGAAAGCACTGCTGCAACTAGAACCCAGTAGGAAAGCACTGCTGCAACTAGAACCCAGTAGGAAAGCACTGCTGCAAATAGAACCCAGTAGGAAAGCACTGCTGCAACTAGAACCCAGAAGGAAAGCACTGCTGCAACTAGAACCCAGTGGTAAAGCACTGATGCAACTAGAACCCAGAAGGAAAGCACTGCTACTACTAGAACCCAGTGGTAAAGCACTGCTGCAACTACAACTCAGTAGGAAAGCACTGTTGCAACTAGAGCCCAGAAGGAAAGCACTGCTATACTAGAACCCAGTGGTAAAGCACTGCTGCAACTACAACTCAGTAGGAAAGCACTGCTGCAACTAGAACCCAGTAGGAAAGCACTGCTGCAACTAGAACCCAGTAGGAAAGCACTGCTGCAACTAGAACCCAGTAGGAAAGCACTGCTGCAACTAGAACCCAGTAGGAAAGCACTGCTGGAACTAGAACCCAGTAGGGAAGCACTGCTGCAACTAGAACCCAGTAGGAAAGCACTGCTGCAACTAGAACCCAGTAGGAAAGCACTGCTGCAACTAGAGCCCAGTAGGAAAGCACTGCTGCAACTAGAACCCAGTAGGAGAGCACTGCTGCAACTAGAACCCAGAAGGAAAGCACTGCTGCAACTAGAACCCAGAAGGAAAGCACTGCTGCAACTAGAGCCCAGTAGGAAAGCACTGCTGCAACTAGAACCCAGTAGGAAAGCACTGCTGCAACTAGAACCCAGTAGGAATGCACTGCTGCAACTAGAGCCCAGAAGGAAAGCACTGTTGCAACTAGAACCCAGTAGGAAAGCACTGCTGCAACAAGAACCCAGTAGGAAAGCACTGCTGCAACTAGAACCCAGTAGGAAAGCACTGCTGCAACTAGAACCCAGAAGGAAAGCACTGCTGCAACTAGAACCCAGTAGGAAAGCACTGCTCTACTAGAACCCAGTAGGAAAGCACTGCTGCAACTAGAACCCAGTAGGAAAGCACTGCTGCAACTAGAACCCAGTAGGAAAGCACTGCTGCAACTAGAACCCAGTAGGAAAGCACTGCTGCAACTAGAACCCAGTAGGAAAGCACTGCTGCAACTAGAACCCAGAAGGAAAGCACTGCTGCAACTAGAACTCGGTAGGATAGCACTACTACTACTAGAACCCAGTGGTAAAGCACGGATGCTATTAGAACCCAGTAGGAGAGCATGGATGCTGCTAGAACTCAGTAGAAAAGCACTGCTGCAACTAGCTCTGGAAAACTTACATTCCCATTCTGCCTTCTCCCTTCAGTTCTCGGCCATTAGATTCGCTCAAGACTGGCTCACGTGAGCTACAGAAAGTAGTCATTCCCCTTGACTTATTCCACTTTTTTTTTGTGTTACAAAATGGATTAAATACATTTACACAAAATACCCCATGAAGACATGTTTTTAGAAAAAATGTCTAATGTATTGAATATGAAATACAGGAATGTCTCATTTACATTCACTACCAGTCAAGAGTTTGGACAACCTTCTCATTCAAGGGTTTTGCTTTATTTTTACTATTTTCTTCTTTGTAGAATAAAGTGAATACATCAAAACTATTAAATAACGCATATGAAATCATGTTGTAACCAAAAAAGTGTTAAACCAATAAAAATATATTTTTTATTTGAGGTTCTTCAAATTAGCCACCTTTTCCTTGATTACAGCTTTGCACACTCTCGGCATTCTCTCAACCAGCTTCATGAGGTAGTCCCCTGGAACGAATTTCAATTAACAGGTGTGCCTTCTTAAAAGTTAATTTATGGAGTTTCTTTCCTTAATACATTTGAGCCAATCAGTTGTGTTGTGACGAGGTAAGGGAGGTACACAGAAAATTGGCCTATTTGGTAAAAGACCAAGTTCACATTAAATTAGAAAATAGAAACAACAGTCCATCATTACTTTAAGACATGAAGGTCAGTCAATCCGGAACATTTCAATAACTTTTTCTGTTCTGATGAAACTGGCTCTCATGAGGACCGCCACAGCAAAGGAAGACCCAGAGTAACTCTGTTTCAGAGGACAAGTTCATTAGAGTTACCAGGCTCAGAAATTGCAGCCCAGATAAATGCTTCACAGAGTTCAAGTAACAGACACCTCTCAACATCAACTGTTCAGAGGAAACTGTGAATCAGGCCTTCATTTTGAAATTGCTGCAAAGAAACAACTACTAAAGGACACCAATAAGAACAAGAGACTTGCTTTGGCCAAGAAACACGGGCAATGGACATTAGACCGGTGGAAATCCTTTGGTCTGATGAGTCCAAATTTGAGATATTTGGTTCCAACCGCCGTGTCCTTGTGAGACGCAGAGTAGGTGAACGGACGATCTCTGCATGTGTGGTTCCCACGTGAAGCATGGAGGAGGAGGTGTGATGGTGTTGGGGCGCTTTGCTGGTGACACTGTCAGTGATTTATTTAGAATTCAAGGCACACTTAACCAGCATGACTACCACGGCATTCAGCAGCGATACGCCATCCCATCTGGTTTGCACTTAGTGGGACTATCATTTGATTTTCAACAGGATAATGACCCAACACACCTCCAGGCTGTGTAAGGGCTATTTGACCAAGAATGCCCAAATCCCCATCATCAGCGTGAAGAAAATATGGAAGAAAGGGGAGAGGAGGGCGGGGTGCCTTGTACGATTTTGCCGACGAGTAGGTAAACCAACACATTCCTCCGTATTATTGGCCAAGGTGCAATCATTGGAAAACAAACTGGACGATCTATGATAGACTATCCTACCAAAGGGACATTAAAAACTGCAATATCTTATGTTTCTCCAAGATGTGGCTGAACGATGACATGGATAATATGGAGCTGGCTGGTTTTTCCATTCCTGCATTGGCAGGAAAGAGCAGCTACGTCTGGTAAGATGAGGGGTGGAGGTGTGTGTCTTTTTGTCAATAACTGCTGGTGCAAGATGTCTAATATTAAAGAAGTCTCAAGGTATTGCTCGCCTGAGGTAGAATACCTCATGATAAAGTGTAGACCACACTATCTACCAAGAGAGTTCTAATCTATATTTTTCGTAGCTGTCTATTTACCACCACAAACCGATGCTGGCACTAAGACCGCACTCAACCAGCTGTATAAGGCCATAAGCAAACAAGGAAATGTTCATTCAGAAGCGGTGCTCCTATTGGCCGGGGACTTTAATGCAGGCAAACTAAAATCCGTTTTACCTCAGCATGTCACATGTGCAACCAGAGGGAAAAAAACTCTAGACCACCTTTACTTGACACACAGAGATGCATACAAAGCTCTCTCCCACCCTCCATTTGGCAAATCTGACCATAATTCTATCCTCCTGATTCCTTCTTATAAGCAAAAACTAAAGCAGGAAATACCAGTGGCTCGCTCAATACGGAAGAGGTCAGATGACGCGGATGTCACACTACAGGACTGTTTTGCAAGCAAAGACTGGAATATATTCATCCAATGGCATTGACGTGTATACCACATCAGTCATCGGCTTCATCAATAAGTGCATCGACAACGTCGTCCCAACAGTGACCGTACGTACATTTCCCAACTTGAAGCCATGGATTACAGGCAATATCCGTACTGAGCTAAAGACTAGAACTGCCACTTTCAAGGAGCGGGACACTAATCCGGACATTCATAAGAAATTCCACTCTGCCCTCAGTCGAACCATCAAACAGGCAAGGCATCAATAAAGGAATAAAATCGTATCCTACTACGCCGGGTCTGACACTCGTCAGATGTGTCAGGGCTTGAAAAATATTACAGACTACAAATGGAAATCCAGCCACGAGCTGCCCAGTAACACAAGCCTACCAGACGAGCTAAATGCCTTTTATGCTCGCTTCGAGGCAAGCAACACTGAAGCATGCATGAGAACATCAGTGTGATCTCTGTAACCGATATGAGCAAGTCATTTAAACAGGTCAACATTCAGAAAGCAACGGGCCAGACGGATTACCAGGCATGTCAGAGGAAGGCCCAAAAACTTGTCAAAGATTCCAGTCACCCAAGTCATAGACTGTTCTCTTTGCTATCGCACGGCAAGCGGTACCGGAGTGCCAAGTCTAGGACCAAAAGCTCCTTCACAGCTTCTACCCCCAAGCCATAAGACTGCTGAACAATTGATCAAATGGCCATCAAATGGCCAACTATTTACATCGACTCCCCCCCCATTTGTTTTTTACAGTGCTGATACTTGCTGTTTATTATCTATGCATAGCCACCTCACAAATTACCTTGACTAACTTGACTGCCACACATTGACTCGGTACCCCTGTATATAGCCTCGTTATTGTTATGTAATTTTCTTGTGCTAATTTATTTACATATTTAAAAAAAAAAAATTTTTACTTTAGTTTATTTAGTAAATATTTTCTTAACTCTATTTCTTGAACTGCATTGTGGGTTAAGGGCTTGTAAGCATTTAACAGTAAGGTCTACACCTGTTGTATTCGGCGCAAGTGACAAATACATCAGATAACCTGGCCTCCACAATCACCCGACCTCAACCCAGTTGAGATGGTTTGGGTTAAGTTGGACTGCAGAGGGAAGGAAAAGCAGCCAACAAGTGCTCAGCATATGTGGGAACTCCTTCAAGACTGTTGGAAAAGCATTCCAGGTGAAGAAGTAGGAGAGAATGCAAAGAGTGTGCAAAGCTGTCATCAAGGCAAAGGGTGGCTGGCTACATTGAGGAATCTCAAATATGAATTATATTTGGATTTGTTTAACACTTTTTTGGTTACTACATGATTCCATGTGTGTTATTTAATCATTTTGATGTCTTCACTATTATTCTGCAATGTAGAAAATAGTAAAAAGAAAGAAAGACCCTTGAATGAGTAGGTGTGTCTGGTATTGTAAGTAGTCACACCCCTGAGTCAATACATGTTAGAATCCCCTTTGGCAGCGATTACAGCTGTGAGTCTTTCTGGGTAAGTCTCTAAGAGTGATTACAGCTGTGAGTCTTTCAGGGTGAGTCTCTAAGAGTGATTACAGCTGTGAGTCTTTCTGGGTAAGTCTAAGAGTGATTACAGCTGTGAGTCTTTCTGGGTAAGTCTAAGAGTGATTACAGCTGTGAGTCTTTCTGGGTAAGTCTAAGAGTGATTACAGCTGTGAGTCTTTCTGGGTAAGTCTAAGAGTGATTACAGCTGTGAGTCTTTCTGGGTAAGTCTCTAAGAGTGATTACAGCTGTGAGTCTTTCTGGGTAAGTCTCTAAAAGTGATTACAGCTGTGAGTCTTTCTGGGTAAGTCTAAGAGTGATTACAGCTGTGAGTCTTTCTGGGTAAGTCTCTAAGAGTGATTACAGCTGTGAGTCTTTCTGGGTAAGTCTCTAAGAGTGATTACAGCTGTGAGTCTTTCTGGGTATGTCTAAGAGTGATTACAGCTGTGAGTCTTTCTGGGTAAGTCTCTAAGAGTGATTACAGCTGTGAGTCTTTCTGGGTAAGTCTCTAAGTGTGATTACAGCTATGAGTCTTTCTGCGTAAGTCTCTAAGAGTGATTACAGCTGTGAGTCTTTCTGGGTAAGTCTCTAAGAGTGATTACAGCTGTGAGTCTTTCTGGGTAAGTCTAAGAGTGATTACAGCTGTGAGTCTTTCTGGGTAAGTCTCTAAGAGCTGTGAGTCTTTCTGGGTAAGTCTCTAAGAGCTGTGAGTCTTTCTGGGTAAGTCTCTAAGAGTGATTACAGCTGTGAGTCTTTCTGGGTAAGTCTCTAAGAGCTGTGAGTCTTTCTGGGTAAGTCTCTAAGAGTGATTACAGCTGTGAGTCTCTGGGTAAGTCTCTAAGAGCTGTGAGTCTTTCTGGGTAAGTCTAAGAGTGATTACAGCTGTGAGTCTTTCTGGATAAGTCTCTAAGAGCTGTGAGTCTTTCTGGGTAAGTCTCTAAGAGTGATTACAGCTGTGAGTCTTTCTGGGTAAGTCTCTAAGAGTGATTACAGCTGTGAGTCTTTCTGGGTAAGTCTCTAAGAGTGATTACAGCTGTGAGTGTTTCTGGGTAAGTCTCTAAGAGTGATTACAGCTGTGAGTCTTTCTGGGTAAGTCTCTAAGAGTGATTACAGCTGTGAGTCTTTCTGGGTAAGTCTAAGAGTGATTACAGCTGTGAGTCTTTCTGGGTAAGTCTCTAAGAGTGATTACAGCTGTGAGTCTTTCTGGGTAAGTCTCTAAGTGTGATTACAGCTGTGAGTCTTTCTGGGTAAGTCTCTAAGAGCTGTGAGTGTTTCTGGGTAAGTCTCTAAGTGTGATTACAGCTATGAGTCTTTCTGGGTAAGTCTAAGAGTGATTACAGCTGTGAGTCTTTCTGGGTAAGTCTCTAAGAGTGATTACAGCTGTGAGTGTTTCTGGGTAAGTCTCTAAGAGTGATTACAGCTGTGAGTCTTTCTCGGTAAGTCTCTAAGAACTTTGCACACGTGGATTTTACAATATTTCCATGTTATTATTTAAACAATTCTTCACGCTCTGTTAGGCTGATCGTTGATCATTACTAGACAGCCATTTCAAGTATTGCTATAGATTTTCAAGCCGATTTAAGTCAAAACTGTAACTAGGCCATTCAGGAACATTCAATGTCGCCTTGGTTAGCAACTCCAGTGTATATTTGGCCTTGTGTTTTAGGTTATTGCCCTACTGAAAGGTGAATATCTCCCAGTGTCTGGTGGAAAGCAGACTGAACCAGGTTTTGTAGGATTTTGCCTGTGCTTAGCTCTTTTCCGTTTTCTTTTTATCCCAAAACAACTCCCTAATCCTTGCCGATGACACCCATAACATGATGCAGCCACCACCATGAGTCGGTCTCCTTGATGTGTTGAGTTGGATTTGCCCCAAACATAATGCTTTGTATTCAGGACAAAAAAAAATGAATTGCAAACCAGATGCATGTTTTGGAATTTTTTGTAATCTGTTCAGGCTTCCTTCTTTTCACTCTGTCATTTAGGTTAGTATTGGGCTCCCGAGTTGCGCAGCGGTCTAAGGCACTGCATCTCAGTGCTAGAGGCGTCACTACAGACACCCTGGTTTGAATCCAGGCTGTATCACAACCGGCCGTGATTAGGAGTCCCATAGGGCGGAGCACAATTGGCCCAGCGTCCAGGTTTGGCCGGTTTAGGCCATCATTGTAAATAAGAATTTTTTCTTAAATGACTTCCCTAGTTAATTAAGGTTAAATAAAAAATGTTAAATTGTGGAGTTAACTATCATGTTGTTGATCTACCCTCAGTTTTCTCCTGTCACAGCTATTAATCTCTGTAAGTGTTTTAAAGTCACTATTGGCCTCATGGTGAAATCGCTAAGGGATTTCCCTCCTCTCCGTCAACGGAGTCAGAAAGGACGCCTGTATCTTTGTAGTGACTGAGCCTAATTAATAACTTCACCATGCTCAAAGGGATATTTATTGTCTGCATTTTTTTGGACCCATCTACCAATAGGTGCGGCAGGGTAGCCTAGTGGTTAGAGCGTTGGACTAGTAACCGGAAGGTTGCAAGTTCAAAACCCCGAGCTGACAAGGTACAAATCTGTCGTTCTGCCCCTGAACAGGCAGTTAACCCACTGTTCCTAGGCCGTCATTGCAAATAAGAATTTGTTCTTAACTGACTTGCCTAGTTAAATAAAGGTAAAATAAATAGGTTCCCTTCTTCAAAAGGCAGTGGAAAACCTCCCTGGTCTTTGTGGTTTAATCTGTGTTTGAAATCCACTGCTCAACAGAGGGATCTTACAGGTGATTTTATGTGTGCGGTACAGAGATGAGGGGCCTTACAGATCATTGTATGTGTGCGGTACAGAGATGAGGGACCTTACAGGTCATTGTATGTGTGCGGTACAGAGATGAGGGACCTTACAGGTCATTGTATGTGTGGGGTACAGTGACGAGGTCATCCAGCTCTCACACAGGAACCTTACAGGTCATTGTATGTGTGGGGTACAGTGACGAGGTCATCCAGCTCTCACACAGGGGTCTTACAGGTCATTGTATGTGTGGGGTACAGAGATGAGGGGCCTTACAGGTCATTTTATGTGTGGGGTACAGAGATGAGGGGTCTTACAGGTCATTGTATGTGTGCGGTACAGAGATGAGGGGTCTTACAGGTCATTGTATGTGTGCGGTACAGAGATGAGGGGTCTTACAGGTCATTGTATGTGTGCGGTACAGAGATGAGGGGCCTTACAGGTCATTGTATGTGTGCGGTAGGTACAAAGATGAGTTAGTCATTCAAAACTATTAACACACAGTGAGTCCATGCAACTTGTTTAATTTTGCCATAACAAAGGGGTTGAATACTTATTGACTCAAAGACATTTCAGCTTTACATTTTTTATTAATTTGACATTTCAATTTTTTTTGACATTATGGGGTATTGTGTGTAGGCCAGTGACACAACATCTCAATTGAATCCATTTTAAATTCAGGCTGTAGTACAACAAAATGCGGAAAAAGTCAAGTAGTGTGAATACTTTCTGTCGTCAATGTAACTAATTAGCACAGGTGGTCCCTCTTGTCTTCCATCTGTTTCCCATCAACCAGCGCTGTAACATGGATGTATGGCTGTGTGGGAACACTAACCCTAGAAATGTGTGTATCAATTTAACCTTTTGGTTTTTATTAGTAGTATTTTTTGCTTATATGAAAGATAAGGTCCCCATGCTTCCAACACCGTACAGCAAGTGATGGGTGTTAATGTTCAGACTGAGCGTCGGGGATCTTAATTAACAAACCTCCCTACAGAAGAAGCCTTCGTCCAATGACTCTTATGTGTAATGTAATGAATTGAGAGTCATAATGTAATGAACTGAGAGTCATAATGTAATGAACTGAGAGTCATAATGTAATGAACTGAGAGTCATAATGTAATGAATTGAGAGTCATAATGTAATGAACTGAGAGTCATAATGTAATGAACTGAGAGTCATAATGTAATGAACTGAGAGTCATAATGTAATGAACTGAGTCATAATGTAATGAACTGAGTCATAATGTAATGAACTGAGAGTCATAATCTAATGAACTGAGAGTCATAATGTAATGAACTGAGAGTCATAATGTAATTAACTGAGAGTCATAATGCAATGAACCAAGTCATAATGTAATGAACTGAGAGTCATAATGTAATGAACTGAGAGTCATAATGTAATGAACTGAGAGTCCTAATGTAATGAACTGAGAGTCATAATGTAATGAATTGAGAGTCATAAAGTAATGAACTGAGAGTCATAATGTAATGAATTGAGAGTCATAAAGTAATGAACTGAGTCATAATGTAATGAACTGAGAGTCATAATGTAATGAATTGAGAGTCATAAAGTAATGAACTGAGTCATAATGTAATGAACTGAGAGTTATAATGTAATGAATTGAGAGTCATAATGTAATGAACTGAGAGTCATAATGTAATGAACTGAGAGTCATAATCTAATGAACTGAGAGTCATAATCTAATGAACTGAGAGTCATAATGTAATGAACTGAGAGTCCTAATGTAATGAACTGAGAGTCATAATCTAATGAACTGAGAGTCATAATCTAATGAACTGAGAGTCATAATGTAATGAACTGAGAGTCATAATCTAATGAACTGAGAGTCATAATGTAATGAACTGAGAGTCATAATGTAATGAACTGAGAGTCATAATGTAATGAACTGAGAGTCATAATGTAATGAACTGCGAGTCCTAATGTAATGTACTCTGGACGGCTCTGACTTAGAATACGTGGACAACTACAAATAACTGGGTGTCTGGTTAGACTGTAAACTCTCCTTCCAGACTCACATTAAGCATCTCCAATCCAAAATTAAATCTAGAATCGGCTTCCTATATCGCAACAAAGCATCCTTCACTCATGCTGCCAAACATACCCTCGTAAAACTGACCATCCTACCGATCCTCGACTTTGGTGATGTCATCTATAAAATAGCCTCCAACACTCTACTCAAGAAACTGGATGTAGTCTATCACAGTGCCATCCGTTTTGTCACCAAAGCCCCATACACTACCCACCATTGCGACCTGTACGCTCTCGTTGGTTGGCCCTCGCTTCATACTTGTCGCCAAACCCACTGGCTACAGGTCATCTACAAGTCTCTGCTAGGTAAAGCCCCGCCTTATCTCAGCTCACTGGTCACCATAGCAGCACCCACTCGTAGCACGCGCTCCAGCAGGTATATCTCACTGGTCACCCCCAAAGCCAATTCCTCCTTTGGTCGTCTTTCCTTCCAGTTCTCTGCTGTCCATGACTGGAACGAATTGCAAAAATGTCTGCAGCTGGAGACTCACATCTCCCTCACTAGCTTTAAGCACCAGCTGTCAGAGCAGCTCACAGATCACTGCACCTGTACATAGCCCATCTGTAAACAGCCCATCTATCTACCTACCTCATCCCCATACTGGTATTTATTTATTTATTTTGCTCCTTTGCACCCCAGTATCTCTACCTGCACATTCATCTTCTGCCGATCTACCATTCCAGTGTTTAATTGCTATATTGTAATTACTTCGCCACCATGGCCTATTTATTTCCTTAACTTACCTCATTTGCACTCACTGTATATAGACGTTTTGTTTTATTTTGTTCTACTGTATTATTGACTGTATGTTTGGTTTATTCCATGTGTAACTCTGTGTTGTTGTATGTGTCGAATTGCTACACTTTATCTTGGCCAGGTCGCAGTTGCAAATGAGAACTTGTTCTCAACTAGCCTACCTGGTTAAATAAAGGTGAAATAAATAAATTAATAAAATGAACTGAGAGTCATGATAAAAGGGTATGCTGCAACTGTAACCCAGTAGAAAAGCACAGCTGCAACTAAAACCCAGTAGGAAAGCACCTGGCTGTAACTCAGAACACAGACAGACACCCAACTCAGACAGACAGACAGACAGACAGACAGACAGACAGACAGACAGACAGACAGACAGACAGACAGACAGACAGACAGACAGACAGACAGACAGACAGACAGACAGACAGACAGACAGACAGACAGACAGACACATGGACACAGGAAACAGCAGATAAAGGAGACATAGACACAGGAAACAGCAGATAAAGGAGACATGGACACAGGAAACAGCAGATAAAGGAGACATAGACACAGGAAACAGCAGATAAAGGAGACATAGACACAGGAAACAGCAGATAAAGGAGACATAGACACAGGAAACAGCAGATAAAGGAGACATAGACACAGGAAACAGCAGATAAAGGAGACATAGACACAGGAAACAGCAGATAAAGGAGACATAGACACAGGAAACAGCAGATAAAGGAGACATAGACACAGGAAACAGCAGATAAAGGAGACATGGACACAGGAAACAGCAGATAAAGGAGACATAGACACAGGAAACAGCAGATAAAGGAGACATAGACACAGGAAACAGCAGATAAAGGAGACATAGACACAGGAAACAGCAGATAAGAAATCAGCCCTTTGCTTACGTTACTTGCTGTCCTGTTGAAGACTCTCTAGTAGTCCATGTATGGTATGCGAGTTGCTGCAGCTTCAGGAACTTTGGTGGAGGACGGTTGGGGGTTAAAAGTTGAAACAGCAACAGGTAGCAGGCAGGGAAAAGAGAGAAGGAGTGGCTCAGTCAGGCAGCTTCAACTCACTGTCCAATAGATTTCTCATAGCCCTGAACATTCTGCTAAGCCCAGGGGCTGAACATTAGCCCCTCCCACTATGATGTCAAAGCCCCAGGTCACATGATACTCTACAGGCCAATGGAAACCTGCGTTTCCTTGGCAACTAGAACCCAGCACTTCAATGGGGTTTTCTGTCTGTCACTGGTGGTCAGGAAAAAAAAACAAGAAAATAAAACTTCACACAAGACTCAGTAAACAAATTATGAAAAAACATAACAAACATGAACCATTTTCTGTTCGAAATGTTTCCAATTTAACTCATTTACATGTTATCTTACCTTTAAAACTATACTACTGATTCTATTTTAGTAAAAATATAGCCTACAGATTATTTTTCAAAATCAACTAATCAGGGAACAATTATTTTGTAAAAGTGTCCTGCTACAAAGTATCTTCAATGCATTGAGATGTTTTATTTAAATTGTTCCAATGTGCAACAGTAAGGCTATAATGAATCCTCATGGCAGATCGGCTGTCCTACAGCTGAGAGCAGATGTCTGTTCCCATTGGAGGACATGCTATAGTTAAACAGATCAGTGGAAGTCAAAGTACACAGGCTGATTAGCTGGGAGTCAGGTTGGATGGAGCGACTGTTTCTTAATGGACAGCTTTTGGAAACCAGGCCATTGTGCCCTGCTGAGTCATGTAAAGGCCTGCAGACATTGGAAGTGTGGTAGTGGGGTTATTCCTAATGTTATGTTTTATTCATGTGTAATGAATCATCATGTGACATGTACAGCAGTGGTCTACACATTTACATTTTACATGTTAGTCATTTTGCCAACATTCGTAACAGTGTATTCAACTGAAGTAAGTGAAATAACCACATATCAGGATCATTGCAAGTAAAAATTTATTAAAAATAGTCTGCAAGCCTTGTAAGAGTAAAACAACAGTTGAGGGTTAGGGTTAGGGGTTAGGGTTAGGGTTTAGGGTTAGGGTTTAGGGTTAGGGTTAGGGGTTAGGGGTTGGGGGTAGGGTTAGGGTTTAGGGTTAGGGGTTAGGGTTAGGGTTTAGGGTTAGGGTTAGGGTTAGGGTTAGGGGTTAGGGGTTAGGGTTAGGGTTAGGGTTTAGGGTTTAGGGTTAGGGTTAGGGTTAGGGGTTAGGGGTTGGGGGTAGGGTTAGGGTTTAGGGTTAGGGGTTAGGGTTAGGGTTTTGGGTTAGGGTTTTGGGTTAGGGTTAGGGTTAGGGGTTAGGGTTAGGGTTTAGGGTTTAGGGTTAGGGTTAGGGTTAGGGGTTAGGTGTCTCCTGACCCCTCCTGTCTCAGCCTCCAGTATTTATGCTGCAGTAGTTTATGTGTCGGGGGGCTAGGGTCAGTTTGTTATATCTGGAGTACTTCTCCTGTCCTATTCGGTGTCCTGTGTGAATCTAAGTGTGCGTTCTCTAATTCTCTCCTTCCCTCTTTCTTTCTCTCTCTCGGAGGACCTGAGCCCTAGGACCTTTCCCCAGGACTACCTGACATGATGACTCCTTGCTATCCCCAGTCCACCTGGCCGTGCTGCTGCTCCAGTTTCAACTGACCTGAGCCCTAGGACCATGCCCCAGGACTACCTGACATGATGACTCCTTGCTATCCCCAGTCCACCTGACCGTGCTGCTGCTCCAGTTTCAACTGTTCTGCCTTATTATTATTCGACCATGCTGGTCATTTATGAACATTTGAACATCTTGGCCATGTTCTGTTATAATCTCCACCCGGCACAGCCAGAAGAGGACTGGCCACCCCACATAGCCTGGTTCCTCTCTAGGTTTCTTCCTAGGTTTTGGCCTTTCTAGGGAGTTTTTCCTAGCCACCGTGCTTCTACACCTGCATTGCTTGCTGTTTGGGGTTTTAGGCTGGGTTTCTGTACAACACTTTGAGATATCAGCTGATGTACGAAGGGCTATATAAATAAATTTGATTTGATTTGATTTGATTTGATTTAGGGGTTATGGTTAGGGTTAGGGGGTTAGGGTTCGGGTTAGGGTTAGGTTTTGAATATAATTGTGTTTCGTTTCAACTAGTTAGTTTTACGGTGCACAGGCCTATCTCCTGTTTATCCCTCCCATTTCTGATGATCTGATATAATAGGTGTAGTACTTAAAAAGGCTCGTAGATGTCGTCCTAGGATCATAAATTAAACTGAGGTAAGCTCCAAGTTGCCTCTTTTTCTGGGTGGCAGTGCAGAAGTCGATGTGGTGAGAGATTCATTCAACCATAGTGTTGTTAAATATGAACCTAAACGCCATATTGTGCATTTAATTGGTTTTATTGTTTTGTTAAAGGAAAGGAAAAACCTAAAAAAGGAAGTGCCAAACTAAAACCAAACAAAACATAAATATATAGAGAGTATAAATAAAATATGAATAAAACCATGTTCTTCTCCATCCATTTTCCTGTCTGTTAAAACCCATTTTCTAAAACCTCTCGTTCAGGCCATATAAATGGCGTTATGTGTGTTCAATGAATAGGATTCTTGTACTGGTGCTGATGTGTGGCTGTGTATATTTATATGGAACTTTATCTGTCGGAAATGGAGATTGTGAGGTTTGAGGTCTTGTGGTGGCTGGCTGAATCTTGCTTTGGTGAGGAGGTCCTTTCAATGTTTGTTCTTTCTAAATGCTGAAATGATTCTGTATGGTTTGAGTGGTATGTAAGTGTGCTGAACTGTAGAGAAGTTGTGTTTGATTGATTGATGTAGGGGTCTAATTCTATGTGAGAATGTGGTTACTAGGGGGATGATAGTTGTCTGTTGATTGAGTATTGATGACAAGGGAGAAGAGACAGGGAAGTGTTTCGGTTTAGTGATTGGTGCAGATCACTTTCCATAGGGGAGTCAGGATTAGGGTGAGGGAGGGAGATAGAGATTAAGTTAGGATGAGAACCCTGGTTAGGGTAATGGTACACATTAGGGTTAGGCGTGGGGTTTGGGGAAAGGTTGAGGTTAAGGTTAGGCTTGGGTTAAGGGAAAGGTTAAGGTTAGGCGTGGGGTTAAGGGAAAGGTTAAGGTTAGGCGTGAGGTTTGGCAAGAGGTTAAGATTAGGTGTGGGGTTTGGGGAAAGGTTAAGGTTAGGTGTGGGGTTAAGGGAAAGGTTCAGGTTAGGCGTGGGGTTAAGGGAAAGGATAAGGTTAGGCGTGGGGTTAAGGGAAAGCTTAAGGTTAGGCGTGAGGTTTGGGGAGATGTTAAGATTAGGCGTGGGGTTTGGGGAAAGGGTAAGGTTAGGCGTGGGGTTAAGGGAAAGGTTAAGGTTAGGCGTGGGGTTAAGGGAAAGCTTAAGGTTAGGCGTGAGGTTTGGGGAGAGGTTAAGATTAGGCGTGGGTTTTGGGGAAAGGGTAAGGTTAGGCGTGGGGTTAAGGGAAAGGTTAAGGTTAGGCGTGGGGTTAAGGGAAAGGTTAAGGTTAGGCGTGAGGTTTGGCAAGAGGTTAAGATTAGGCGTGGGGTTTGGGGAAAGGTTAAGGTTAGGCGTGGGGTTTGGGGAAAGGTTAAGGTTAGGCGTGAGGTTTGGGGAGGGGTTAAGGTTAGGTGTGGGGTTACGGGAAAGGTTAAGGTTAGGTGTGAGGTTACGGGAAAGGTTAATGTTAGGCGTGAAGTTTGGGGAGAGGTTAGGATTAGGCGTGAGGTTTGGGGAAAGGTTAAGGTCAGGTGTGGGGTTACGGGAAAGGTTAAGGTTAGGCGTGAGGTTTGGGGAGGGGTTAAGGTTAGGAGTAGGATTGAGGTTAAGGTTAAGAGAGGTGGATGATTTGCTGTGGTCTGTGAGTGTTGGATGAATGGGAGGGAGGGAGGGCGGCCAATGTGTTGTTTTTAATGGTCCTTAAAAATCGTTTTGAATATCCTCTTCTTCTAAGTGCATTGAATAGTGTATTTATTGCATAATCCAGGTCTTGCTTGCAAGATGATATCCTGTAGAACCGTATAATTTGTGATTTTATTATTCCCTTAAATGTATGTTTAGGATGGTAACTGTGTTTATGAAGTAAAGCATGTGTGTCTGTTGGTTTAAAGTAAACTCTAGTGTGTAGTGTTTTCTGTGATTGATTGTTATTACTGAAAAAAACTGTTGTGTCTAAGAAGTTGACTTCTTGCGGATGAATTGTGTATTTAACCTTGATGGATGGATGATGACCGTTGAGAATGTTTATAAAATCTGTGAATAACTGGATGTCGTGGGGCCAGGCTCCTATTATGTCATCTAAAAAGCGGTAATAGAAAGTGGGTTGATATGGACACTTGGCCAGTGCCTCTCTCTCCCATTCAGCCATGTATATATTGGCGTAAGCAGGTGCACATTTCTTGCCCATAGCTGTTCCCTCCACCTGCAGGTAATAATGATCATTGAATAAGAAGTCATTACTAGTCAGGCTGATTTCTAATAGTTGTAATATTTCTTTGTCCGGTCTAGTGTTGTCTGGGTATCTCTTAAAGATATTTCTAATTGCTTGTATTCCTGTTGCTGTATTTATGTTGGTGTATAGGCTATCAATATCTATCGTGAATATGTGTGTATGGGAGGGAACAACTATGGGTCCAATCCTCTCCATGAAGTGGTAGGTGTCCCTGAGGAAGCTGGGGTGCCTTGTGGAGAGAGGGTTGATGTGATGATCTATATATTGTGAGATGTTGTAGGATTCACTATTGCAGTCTGAGACAATCGGTCTGCCAGGAGGAACTTCAAAGGGAATTGTCCATGTCTCCGGTTCCTTGTGTACTTTTAACAGTAAGTAGAATAGTCTAGGTCGTGGGGTGTCTGTACCGTAGAGAAAGTCCCGTTGTTTTGCTGTGATGTAGTGTTGGTCGTAGAGTCTTTTTATTATTGTCCTTAGCTGTGTCTGTGTCTGTGGTTGTATACTGTTTTCTATTTGTTTATTATGTTTGGTGTTTGATAACTGTCTGTTGGCTTCATACATGTATTGGTGTTTATCCAGTATTACTATTTTTGAACCTTTGTCTGCTGGTTTAATGATGATGTGTGGGTTGTTTTTAAGTTGTTGCATTGCCTGTTTCTACGTGTGTGAGGTTATCCTCCCTATCTGTGTGAGTCTGATGGTTGTGAAGTGTGTTCTTGTCCATTCTAATTAGTCTCCTGATTCTACCATCTATCTGGGAGGTTTTAGGTTCCCAGGTAGATGGTAAAGTAGAAGTGTGTTTTTGTCCATTCTAATTAGTCTCCTGATTCTACCATCTATCTGGGAGGTTTTAGGTTCCCAGGTAGATGGTAAAGTAGAAGTGTGTTTTTGTCCATTCTAATTAGTCTCCTGATTCTACCATCTATCTGGGAGGTTTTAGGTTCCCAGGTAGATGGTAAAGTAGAAGTGTGTTCTTGTCCATTCTAATTAGTCTCCTGATTCTACCATCTATCTGGGAGGTTTTAGGTTCCCAGGTAGATGGTAAAGTAAATGGTAGGTGATTGTCATCTGTGTTGTAGTCAAAATAGTCCAACAGTTTAAGTCTTCTATGGTATTTGTGGGTGTCCCTTTGAAGTTCCTCCCAATCAAATTTGTTTGGGCGAGGGATGAATGTCAACCCTCTCTCCAGGAGCTTTACCTGTGCTGCTGTGGGTATGAAGGATTTGGAAAGATTCATGATATTAGTTGTTGACCGGTCCGCTGCTCCCCTTGGTGGGGGATCTGCACTGGTTATTGGGGAAGGAGAGAGATTGCAAGAAAAAGTTATTTCTATCCAGACTGTGGCTTGTGGTTAATGTAAATGTAACTGTCTACACCAGTGTTGAAAGATGAGGTCTGCTGTGGTGGATGTCCAGTGTATGAGATCTGTTGTTGTGTGAAATGTGTCTTGTGGGATCTCTAATAGCGTTGGGAAGTTAGTGGTAATGTAAGCGTTAATGAGCTTAAGGTTTCTCTTCTGCTGTGGAGTAAGAAGAGGTGATTGGCTGATGACAGGAATGTATATTGTTGCGTTTAGAAATGTTTTCTTTGCCTCCTTGTGCATACCTGCCAGCTGTTTTAGTGATGTTTGGAATGGGTCAT